>NC_057806.1:40467836-40834509 GCF_018294505.1 Triticum aestivum | reverse complement strand
AAGAGATAAAAAATAAAAAAATAAAAAAAAAGAAAAGATAAAGATAAAGGTTAGGTCAAGATAAGATTTGTATTGGCCGAGCGAACGAGCGTGTCAGGTTTGGTGTTGGGGGCGTCGGTGCGCCTGAAGCGGCCTACACATTAGTCTGTGGTCTGTGCGGAATTAGTCTGTGCTCGACTCGACCTACACGGAATTAGTCTGCGGCTTACGCATTAGTCCAGGCGGTCATTTTTAAAAGGCGATGCTAAGCGCCGGTGCGCCGGCCGAAACATTTCGGCCGGTCGCACCCTAGCCGTCACATCGGCCCGTCCCGAGCCATTAAATCCTTATCCAACCAGGTCGTCGTCTTCCTCTCGCGAGCGCGTAACGAGCGTCGTCTTGCTCTCGCGAACCCCGTCTCGCCGGCCGCACGCGTCCTTCCTCGTCGCCGCCCCTCCCTCGCCTGCCCTCCTCGTCCTTGGTCGCCGTCCTCGCCGGCCGTCTTTCCCGGCCGCCCTGGTCGCCGGTCCAGTCCTCGACGGCCATCCTCGTCACCGGCTTCGCCCCATGCAACAGCCCACCCCTGCGATTGAAGCTTTCATGGCCACCGTTGCAGCTCCGGTGGCGACGACCGGAGCTCACCGGTGTGCTCGCCGCGCGCTCATATCCAGGTTGCAAACAAAAAAATCGAGCTCCAGGGAAGATGCCCAGTGCTGCAACCGACGATGGAAAAAGCTACAATCGCTGACGAAAAAAGCTTCAACCAGCTATGAAAAAAGTTTCAACTCTTACGACGGAAAACTATGAACGACCAAAGAAAAGCTACAACCAGCGATGAAGAAAAGCTTTATCCGACGACCAAAAAAGCTTCAACCGGCTATGAAAAAAGTTTCAACTCGTATGACGAAAAACTATGAACAATCAAAGAAAAGCTACAACCGGCGACGAAAAAAGCTTCATCCGACGACGAAAAAAGCTTCAACCGTGGAGCGTAAGCCATGGACGACAAACGAAAAGCTACAACCGGCGGTTACAAAAGCTACAACCGGCATTGAAAAAAGCTTCAAACTAATTGTCTTAGCTGTGAATCCCGCGATGGCGATGACGTCGTTTTGCTGCAACCATAGTTGGTTTTTCTACAAACGGCGTTGGAATTTGCTACAACCATTTTTCACAGCTACTTGCTGCTGCTCCGCGGAGCTCCCACGCCTGCCCATGGCCATCCTCACCGCGGTGCCATTCCGGGAGGAAAAAGGTTCAACGGTTGCAGCTCCGCGCGTGGTGGTTTGCAGCTCAGATGTGTGGTCGGGTCCGACGAGGGCAGGCAGAGCTCCGGCGGCGCAGATCCGAGCAGATCTGGCCGAGGGCAGCTGGATCAGCTGATTCCCATGGCGCCGACGCCCTAGGAGGTCTTCGGACGGCGAAGCTTGGCCATGGCAGCTGGGAGAGAGAGAGACAAGCGACGGGAAGAAGAGAAACAGGAGGAAGAAGACGCACGTGGGCGGGCCCCCCGTCCTACGTGTCGCTAGGTGAGTCGCTTGATATGTTCGCGCGTGGACGCACCGGCCGAAGCTTCGGTCGGTGTCCCGTCGTGAAACGTTTCCCTTTTTAAAAAGAACTAAATAGGCTTGAGCTACTTAAAATAAAGCCATGCATGTGAATCAACCGGTCAAAGTCCACTTAGACCATGATTAAAAATAAAATATTAATAATAAAACTAAAGAAAAAGGACCAAGGACATCCTAGTTCGGGGAGTTTGGCGCGTATGTGGCGTTGCGGTGTTGCTTCGGCGTGAGGAGAGCCCACCGCTTGCGGATCTCTTTGGCACGCACGTAATTGGACTACGACACAGTCGACACTGGAATGCGGTGGGGGTCGAGTGCCAGCCGTGGGGAGATTCACGTCCGGCCACGACAGCGGGACGCGGTACTCCCAGTGGTACTCCGCGCGGTGCACCTGGATGTACGGTTGGTCGCGTGGTCGTGCCCTCCCCACGGCACCAACTTGAAGCCGTCTGGCCTCGCGATGAGCCGACCTCATGGTCATGCTTGCCCTTGCCCTTGCCGAAGAAGCTCATAGTGACAGCGTGGCTAGGGTTTGTGTCGGCCGGTGTGGGAGCACAACGGTCGGTCTCGTGTCCATGTGGACGCAAATCATGTGCAAATTTGGACCAGAAATGCATCCAGACGGACAACGAGCGGACATGATTTTAGTTTAGGTCAGCGAGTTGGGTGAATGTTTTTGTCCATTTCAACACAAACAAACATGCACAGACAAAATGCTTCGGCGTGTTGGAGTTGTCCCGAATCGACCACAATTATGGACACTTTTTAGCCATCCAATGTGGGTCATCTAAAATGTTCAAAATGATTATCTGAAATCCCACAAATCAACATATTGATTTTATGTGGAACCAAAAACAAATAGAAAACATGAATCAAATAACAGGTTAGCCTAGAAAATAATATAAATTGTTATAAGAAGTATATAAAGGTACTAACATAATAGCATGAAACAATAAAAATTTATAAATATGTTTAAGACGTATCAAGCGCCTATTAGATTAGAATTCTCTCTTTATTAAAAAGATAATCATACTAGTATTATTTATGTTTTCATCCACCTCGTTCTTCGGCTCCGGGCCGGTTTTCTCGCCCGTGTCGGTTGGGCCCATACACCCGGTTGACTGGGAGTGGTGTGTGGCCGTATGATCCGAGATGGCCAGCCGGTTGTGTCGGTAGGGTCGGTCGTCTAGGTAGATATGGCCAGCCGACCGTATCGAGAGGGTCAACCGGGTAGAGATGGTCAGGCGGACAGAGATGGCCAGCCGTCCAGACGGGTAGAGATGGCTAGCTAGGAAGAGATGGTAAACTGGCTGGATCGAGAGGGCTAGCTGGCGGAGGTGCAGCTGTAAGGACCCGGGCAACCAGCGTGTCTCTAGTTGGAGGGACCAGGTGAGTGGGTCACCAGTCGTCGGTGTGTATATCAGTTTGAAGTAAATTGCAAGAATCCACCACTTTGAAGGTTAGGTTTGCAGAGAATACTACATTACATTTCTTTTACAGAAAACACCATGTATTGTGTAATCGTTTTGCAAAAAACACTGATCAGCGGATATGGCTATGTTAAGTGAGCTTGTGACAGATGGACCCTGCTTTTTGCATATGTGGCACTCCTAACCGCCCCGACAGCCGTTAGACGGCACCGTCGGGACCAAATCCATTTCCTCCCGCTCACGCCACACACCATTTTTCCCCTTCCCACTCCCTTCTCGTTGCCCGCTCCCTCCCTCCATCCTCGCGGTACAGAGATGGCTACTTCTGCGAGACCAGGTGATGCTAGCGGCGGCGGGTGATACATCTCCATCGTATCTATAATTTTTGATTGTTCCATGCCAATATTATTCAACTTTCATATACTTTTGGCAACTTTTTATACTATTTTTTGAGATTAACATATTGATCCAGTGCCCAATGCCAGTTCCTGTTTGTTGCATGTTTTATGTTTCACAGAAAACTCATATCAAACGGAGTCCAAACGGGATAAAAACGGATGGAGAATATTTTTGGAATATTTATGATTTTTGGAAAGAAGAATCAACACGAGACGATGCTCGAGGGGCCCACAAGGCAGGGGGCGCGCCCCAGGGGGGTGGGCGTGCCCCCGACCCTCGTGGACACCCCGTAAGGTGCTGCTCTTCTTTTGCCGCAAGAAATCTAATATCCGGAAACAAATCGTGTTGAAGGTTTCAATCCAATCGGAATTACGGATCTCCGGTAATATAAGAAACGGGTAAAGGGCAGAATCGGGAAACGCAGAAACAGAGAGAGACAGAGAGACAGATCCAATCTCGGAGACCATGGACCAGAGGGGAAACCCTTCTCCCATCTAGGGAGAAGGTCAAGGAAGAACAAGAAGAAGGGGGGGCTCTCCCCCTCTCTCCCGGTGGCGCTGGAATGCCGCCGGGGCCATCATCATCACCGCGATCTACACCAACACCCCCGTCATCTTCACCAACATCTCCATCACCTTCCCCCATCTATATTCAGCGGTCCACTCTCCCGCAACCCGCTGTACCCTCTACTTGAACATGGTGCTTTATGCTTCATATTACTATCCAATGATGTGTTGCCATTCTATGATGTCTGAGTAGATTTTCATTGTCCTTTCGGTTATTGGTGAATTGCTATGATTGGTTTAATTTGCTTGTGGTTATGTTGCTGTCCTTTGGTGCCCATCATATGTGCGCGCGCATGGATCATAGCATAGGGTTAGTTGTATATTGATAGGACTATGTATTGGAGGGCAAGAGTGACAGAAGCTTCAACCTAGCATAGAAATTGATGCATACGGGATTGAAGGGGGACCAATATATCTTAATGCTATGGTTGGGTTTTACCTTAATGAACGTTAGTAGTTGCGGATGCTTGCTAATAGTTTCAATCATAAGTGCATAGAATTCCAAGTCAGGGATGACATGCTAGCAGTGGCCTCTCCCACATAAAACTTGCTATCGGTCTAGTAAAGTAGTCAATTGTTTAGGGACAATTTCACAACTCCTACCACCACTTTTCCACACTCGCTACTAACTTTATTGCTTCTTTATCTAAACAGCCCCTAGTTTATATTTGTGTGCTCTTTATATTCTTGCAAGCCTATCGAACAACGCCTACAAAGCACTTCTAGTTTCATACCTGTTCTAGGTAAAGCGAACGTCAAGCGTGCGTAGAGTTGTATCGGTGGTCGATAGAACTTGAGGGAAGATTTTTTCTACCTTTAGCTCCTCGTCGGGTTCGACACTCTTACTTATCGAAAGAGGCTACAGTTGATCCTCTATACTTGTGGGTTATCAATACCGTTTTCTGGCGCCGTTGTCGGGGAGTTATAGCGTGGGGTGAATATTCTCGTGTGTGCTTGTTTGCTTTATCACTAAGTACTTTTTAATTGTTGTTCTTAGTTGTTCTCTATCTTTAGTTATGGATATGGAACACGAAATACCAAAAAAATTAGGTGTACTTGCTACTCATGGAGATGGGGAACCTCCTAAAACCCTCGATGCTCATTATGTGAAAGATATTATGTACTACTTTGATAATCTTGAGAAAACCCCATTCAATTATGTTATGGGAGACACGTTGGATCAACGTGAATACTTTAGGGATTATCGCTTGACACAAAAAGGGAAACTATTATGGGATCAAATTTATATGTTGCATTGGTATGCTCGGCAACTATGCTTGAGATATGATTATACTTGTTGCTCTAGGATGAAGGCTCCACACCTTCCCTTTTCATGCAAATTTAATGATGATAAAACCTTGGCTTCTTATGCTAATGGTATATATGATTACTATGATGTGGAACAAATAGAAGAATTTGTTGCTTTTATGGGTGCTTATGAAATTGAATCTGTGTTTAAAGAGTGTGAAAATCTTGATGATGTTGTTTACAGACCTGGAAATTTTGCTATACTTAAATATTGTTATGAGAATTATGAATACAATGCCGATATTGATGCGTTTATTGAGAAAGTCTCCGATGTGCAAGAAGAGACTAATATTTTGCAGGAATCTATGGAAGAAGAAATTGATGAAACTATGAGCTCATTGAATGAAAAAGATGAGGAGGAGAGCGAAGAACAAAAGGAGGAAGAGCGGATTGATCACCCGTGCCCACCTTCTAATGAGAGTAACTCTTCAACTCATACATTGTTTAATTTCCCTTTGTGCTTACCGAAGGATGATAGCTATGATGATTGTTATGATCCCGTTGATTCTCTTGTCGTGGAATTGTCACGTCAGATGTCCTAGTGTGAGGACTTAGTCATGAGGCCAACGCATCTATGCGGTAGCTTGAAGGGGTTGGTCGGAATCGACAGACGCGGGGCGGATCAACACACAAGACAAGGATTTAGACAGCTTCGGGCCCCGGGAAACATCATCCGGTAATAACCCTACATGTTGTTTGTGGCTAGGTCTCATTATGATCATGAGAGAGTTGCCGGTAAGTCGGCTCTTTTTGTCTAGCCCTAGAGATTGTTTCCTGCCCTCTTGGGGTGCCCCGCCCCTCCTTATATAAGATGAAGGGGAGGGTTAAATGTAGAGTCCAACCCGGACTTAATACTTAACCTTATTTTGATGTCTTACCATGGGCTTCTTTAACGTCTTGGGCTTCTTACGGACTGGCTTACCATCTGGCTTACCGTCTGTCGGGTTACATGACTGTGTCTGCCGGGTTATATGACTATGTCTGTCGGGTTATATGACTGTGTCTGCCGGGTTATATGACTGTGTCTGCCGGCTTACAATGCTTAACTGTTCCCGCCGGTCTTATAGTCTGCTGGGTCACCAATGAAACATCAAGCCCCAGCCGGGTCATATCTCCGGCCGGGTCATACCGCGGGGTATATCCCCGACATTAGCCCCCAATTTAATTTGGATTCATCCATGTTAAACTGATCCTATAAAACGAACACAAGAACAATTTTGACAGATTATGCTCCGGGTAAAACATCTTTGTGAGCCAGCACCCGATCATCCTTAACTCTTTGTTATTTCCTTTTTAACAAATCCGGGTCAATAAGCCAACTTCGTAATCAATTTGCTGACGTTGGTTTCTCACAGAGAAAGACTGAAGAATAACTCATTTGACCCAGCTCCCAATGTTTAAAAATATAGGTCTTGAAATACTCATGTGACCTTCAACCGGCTTAAAGATGAAAAAACTTGTCGGGTTATAAATAGATGATGCCGAGTCATAATTGTTGCCGACGCTGGGTCAAAACTGAGAATTTTGAAGATTTCTCTCCCTCATATCCATATTACCTGTAGCCCCCAAGTCTTGAGTAGAGCAAAGTGATGACTTAAGACTTGCTTCAATATAAATATTACCACTTTGAAGAAATCCATGTTGCTCATCTCAATCACTAGTCAAAACTGAGTATTCCACATATGTAGGCCCCAAGTGCCGGGTCATTATGCAATAATGAGCAGAGACTTTATGGATATGATCATGTAGACTTGAGCAGCAACGTGTAGCCCCCAAGGACCGGCTCAGTAAGATAATATTGAGCTGGGACTTTATGTATACTTCTTTGCAAAGAACATCTTATGCCGTAACCCTCACCATGGGGCTCGAACCCACGTCCATAAGGTTAAGAGCTTTTTACTCTACCAATTGAGTAGTAGACCGTTCAATATAATGGATTAATGCTTATGTACCTTGAATTTTTGACAGGAGCAATTGATAGCCCCCAAGGGCCGGCTCATTAAAATGGGATGAGTCGGGTCTTCGATAAGTTGATCAAAAAATGACTTTACATTAGCACCCAAGTGTCATGGCGCATGCTTGCAGCAACATGAAACTTGCATATTTGATTTAATCTCAACTTGAGTAATGTAGCCCCCAAGTGCCAGGTCGTAAGCCTGCAGCAACTCGGGACTATTCCCTCCATTGTAAAAATAAATCATGTCCATTAATAAAATAATAACCATTGCGCTGAAGCGACTTTGAAAACCTCCATCATAATATTGGCTATTGATAACCATAAAAAAATCCACCCATGTTTGCTATTAAAGATTTGAATAATATAATCTAGTTTGGAAAACCGGTTCCTGTGATATTGAATCGTACTGCTGGTTTAAGATACCTGTGCAGTAAGGGTGATAACCCAATTTTTTGAAGCCAAAAACTTCCAAATGTTTATGATTTTCATATATGGCGACTTATCATCCAAAGTCAAGTCGGGTTAATAGAAATCACATATTTGCTTCAAATATGAACAAAAAGGTCTCAAGATAAAACCAAAGATTGCTTTCAAAAAACTTAAGCCAAATAGAAAGAAAAATCGAGGCTTCTGATTCGAATACGATCAGTAAACCGTTCCAAAGGGGTTAAGCTAGGATTCGAATACGATCATGTAGCCCCCAGTGGCTTTGGCGTTGTGCCAATCAAGAGGGTACCGACAGCTGTGTTCTCTTTGGTTCGAATACGACCTATGTTTGAACAGGAAGCCCCAAATGACCTTGAGAGGTTTTTCACGACCCTGATTCGAATACGATCCAAGTCGGACCCAAAAGGGGTTAAGCTATGGTTCGAATACGATCAAGAAGCCCCCTAGTGAGTTTGGCAGTGTGCCGATCAAGAGGGTACCGACAGCTGTGTTCTCTTTGGTTCAAATACGACCTATGTTTGAATAGGAAGCCCCCAAGTGACCATATAAATTTTGCCATCGCGCCGATCAAGAGGGTACCGACAGCTGTGCTCGATGAGCAAGAAGCCCCCAAGTGACCATAATAAGATAAGCCGTAAGGCAGGATACCCATGTTTGAGCCGCGCAACATGGCATCAAGTTCTCTTTGGCAACCTTTAATTTTCCTTGTGCCGGATGTTTGAACCGAATTTGAGAGCTTCAAAGCTTTGCAGGAGAGAGATGTCTCTTGAACCAGATTTTAAACCAAAATCTTTATTTTGAACCGACAATCTTCTAACGGCCTTTAAATTTTCATTAATATGGCGGTGTCCTCCGGAACCGGGTTATCATTCCCTCCAATGACCCGGAATTCCCGATTCATGCCATTGTAGCCCCCAAGTCTTAAGACGACTCAAAGAGTTGGCTTAAGATTCTCTGTAGTTGACTGTGATATAAACCGGTTTGAGTCCTGCATGGGAGAACTTGCAAGCCAAAGTAATTGCTCTTTTAAAGAAAATAATATGCAATATAAATATACTGGATGGATTTCACATGGTATGCCAGGCTAGTGATTATCCACCGCAGAGTTGATGATCACCATAGTGAAACTGAAAATCAATCACGGGTGAGCCATCCGCGGCAGTGTGAGCCAGTGCGGACGGGCGAGTCAACCACGTTATGTTGATGTAGCCCTTTGCGACACCTTTGTAATGAATAGTGGTCCTACGAGAGAAATACCACGAACCCAAAGTAATGTCTCTTAAAAGAATAAAAACATATATTGATGAAATTCATAAGAAAAATAGCACCTGGTATTTTTTGTTGGATGACCGTGCTGGATAATGCATAACACCGCTTTGGCTTTTGACAGAAGAATTGCTCTGATGTGTGTAAAGACAGTGATTGGAGACTGAAATCTGCCAACACGTCTCATTTGGTTCCTTGAAAATCGTGCCATGTTGAGAGGAGCAATAATACTGATTCTCCTGTCTTCAAATGCCCGGGATGATTGAGGTCTCTTTATATAGCTTCTTTTGACCGCGACTTACTTGATCGTGAAATCTTTCGCGTGAACAGTGGCAGGAGTGACTGAAGGAACTTTGCTTCTGCCCCACTGTTGCTTTTAACCTCACGTGCATGTGTAGCAGACTTCTATTTGTTTTACTCATCATCAGGATATCCACGCAGATTGATAAACCAGTCTTTCCAGCATCAAGCAATATACAAGTGTCGAAAACTATGACACAGCGTAGTAACGGGCGGCTCATGGTTGTGAAGACGACGACTGTGAGGCGGAATCGAAGTTGACTTGGAAACGAGGCAGGACTGTCCGCGACCCGGATCCAGACCCGTGGCCATCTTTTCGTTGGAGGGGCCGACGACAGCGACTCGGACGATGGCGGCTCTGCCGCGGGCGACTCGTGCGAGGGCGAAGGTGACTCGGATGACGGCGGCTCTGATGCGGGCGATTGTGAGCCGGCGGCGACTCGGACGACGGCGGTTCTGCCCCGGGCGACTCGTGAGCCGGCGACGGTGACTTGGTTGACGACAGCTCTGGTGCGGGCGATTCTTGAGCCGGCGGCGACTCGGACGACGGCGGCTCTGCCCTGGGCGATCGTGAGCCGGCGACGGCGACCCGTATGACGGCGGCTCTGTCGCGTGCGATTCGTGAACCGGCGGTGACTCGGACGACGTTACGGGGCCAACCACGGTGCGAGAGGCCAGCGGCAGAGGGCATGGGGCCAGCCCCGGACGGGTGCAGCAGCGAGGTTGAGCACCCGGTCGCGGGCGGTTCCACACGGGGTAAGGCCGGCTCATCCTCGCCCCGAGGATGTTTTAACACTGACGGGAGTGAGGCGCGGCGGCGGCTCTCATAGTAGGGGCAAGCGGCTCGAGGCCGGAGCCAGGCGAAGCTGCAGCAGCGGTTCAAAGTCAAGGGCATTTGGAGTAGAAGTAGAGAACACTCGATGGATAGGGCGGCCCGCAGCGGTGAAGGCGTCCGGCGGCTCAAGGCGCGGGCAACGAGTGAGGCCGCGGCAGCGACTCGACACTGCGGAGGCGGTTGGGCATGTCGGCGAGCCCGCGGTGGCGAGGCGGAGCAGCTTGAGGCAGAGCCTGCCCAGCGCGGCCGCGACTTGAGGCTGCGGTGGCACAAGGCCGAGACGGCGGCCAGCGACGCAAGGCTGGATAACTTATGGCAGAACAGGGGTGGCAAGACCACACGGCTGAGGTCAGTGGAGGCAACTCGAGGCTGGTGACCCGGGGGCGGCGACTTGAGGCCGGATGGCAGCCCGTCAGTAGCGGCATCTCACAAGCAGCAGTTGTGGCCTGAGGTGCATCGATTTAGAGGTGACGGCGACTCACATCCGGGGCAGCCCAGTAGATGGTGACGGTGACTCAATACATTAGGCCAATTCGAAGTGCGGCGGCTGATTTGACCACTGCGACGGCTCGCACAGAGTCCGGAAGAGACAACCAGGGCGGCGACTTTCAAAACGAGTGCAAACGCAGCGAGGCGGCTTGGAGACCAAGGCGGTGCAGGGCGCTTGGACAAACCGAGGACCGCCGCGGCCAGAGGCGGCTTGCGAGGCTAGGCTGCACAGGGCGCTTCAGATAAAGGTGAGTGACGAGGCGGGGTCCCGGGCCATCATGGGAGGAGCGCTTAGGCGGGGCGACTTTGGCAGCGATGAACCGAGGCGGAGCGATGAATCGTACTAACGAAACAGCGGCTTGACCACGGTCTAGTGAGGCAAAACAGCCGGCGTAGGAGAGGCGTCAGGGCACCGCAGCGGCTTAACTCGGCTGCGTGGGCGGCGGCTTGAGACCGGAGCAAGGTGATTGCGGCAGCTCGACAGGGCCCGGTAGAGGAGATCACGACGGCGACTCTGCGGTCATGGCGATTTGATGCATCGGGTGGATTTTAATGGTGATGTCTCTGGTCACTTTAGATTTTGATGGTTGTATATGCGGAGCAGCTACGGCGACTATAAAGTGGCGATAGAGAGGCACCGTGGCGAGACGAGGTCGAAGCAAAAGCGAGCGGCTTGCGACAGGGTCGGGCCCGCGAAGCCACGGTGGCAAAGGCCAGTGGCAGCTCATAAACAGGGCACAGTTCAGAGGCAGCTCTGGCAAGGCCACAGTGGTGGCGGCGAATTTGGAAGTAGAAGCAGGGTGAGGCAAGTCCGGGTTGTGATCGGCCCCATTTCCACGTCTTCAGAAAATTCACGTCTGCCTCTTCCCTTTTCCTTGACTTTTTCCTTTGCGGTTGATGGTTGAACGGTGAACGGCAACTCCAACCGTACTGGTTTTGGCGAGTTACCGACAGAAACCTGACACGCCGATGATTTTGGCGACTTTGTGATTTTTTTCTTGGCGACTTACGACAGCCATCGGATCGCAACCTTAATTTTCCTTAAATCTCCTAGACTATGAATCTGGACCAATAAACTCGAAGCTGATGCAGATCCTTCCAAACCGGCTCTTCTTCAACCAGAAATTGCGAACTTTTCGATCCCTGTGAGAGATCCCTCCAAGAACTCAACACCACCGTGCGCTAGCCCTATGGTGGGCGCCAACTGTTGTAGAATTGTCACGTCAGATGTCCTAGTGTGAGGACTTAGTCGTGAGGCCAACGCATCTATGCGGTAGCTTGAAGGGGTTGGTCGGAATCGACAGACGCAGGGCGGATCAACACACAAGACAAGGATTTAGACAGCTTCGGGCCCCGGGAAACATCATCCGTTAATAACCCTACATGCTGTTTGTGGCTAGGTCTTATTATGATCATGAGAGAGTCGCCGGTAAGCCGACTCTTTTTGTCTAGCCCTAGAGATTGTTTCCTGCCCTCTTGGGGTGCCCCGCCCCTCCTTATATAAGCTGAAGGGGCAGGTTACATGTAGAGTCCAACTCGGACTTAATACTTAACCTTATTTTGACGTCTTACCATGGGCTTCTTTAACATCTTGGGCTTCTTACGGACTGGCTTACCATCTGGCTTATCGACTGCCGACTTACATGACCGTGTCTGTCGGGTTACATGACTGTGTCTGCCGGGTTATATGACTGTGTTTGCCGGGTTATATGACTGTGTCTGCCGGGTTATATGACTGTGTCTGCTGGCTTACAATGCTTAACTGTTCCAACCGGTCTTATAGTCTGCTGGGTCACCAATGAAACATCAAGCCCCAGCCGGGTCATATCTCCGGCCGGGTCATACCGCTGGGTATATCCCCGACATCTCTTGAAATACCCCTTTTTGATGATGCTTGCTATGCTTGTGGCCATGATGCCAATATGAATGATGCTTATGGAGATGAACTTGCTATAGTCCTTATGTTAAACATGAAATTGTTGCTATTGCACCCACACATAATAGTCCTATTATCTTTTTGAATTCTTCAAACTACACTATATCGGAGAAGTTTGCTCTTATTAAGGATTATGTTGATGGGTTGCATTTTACCGTTGCACATAATGATTTTGATAGATATAATATGCATGTGCTTGCTGCTCCAACTTGCAATTATTATGAGAGAGGAACTACATCTCCGCCTCTTTATGTTTCCAACACGATAGGATTGCAAGAAACTGCTTATACTATGCATTGACCTTTACTTGGTGTGCATGAATTGTTCTTTTATGACATGCCGATGCATAGGAAGAGAGTTAGACTTCGTTGTTGCATGATATATGTTACTTTGTGCTCACTACTAAATCACAAATAATTGTTAATTAAAATTGGCTTTGATATACCTTGGGATCCAGGTGGATCCATTACTTGAGCACTATATGCCTAGCTTAATGGCTTTAAAGAAAGCGCTGCAAGGGAGACAACCCGGAAGTTTTAGAGAGTCATTTATTTCTGCTGAGTGCTTTAATAATGTTTAAAAACAAAAAATAAAGAGGGGAACCCAAAAAATTTCATCAAAAATAATTATCCCCTTGTACAATTCCATTGTATTATAAAAATAATGTGCCAAGGTTTGCCTTTAGAATGTTTACAATGCTTGTTGGTTTGTGCGGTGCAGGACATAAACTTTGGCTGTAGTGCGCAATTTTACATTTTTTTACTGGAACTTCAAATGATTCTGAAACTTTTTGCACTGTCTTTCTATACAAATTGTTTATTTTTCCTAATTTTGGTAGAATTTTTGGAGTACCAGAAGTATGGTGAATGTTCAGATTACTACAGACTGTCCGGTTTAAGACAGATTCTGTTTTTGATGCATAGTTTGCTTATTTTGATGAAACTATCAATTTCTATCAGTGTATTAAGCCATGGAAAAGTTATATTACAGTAGCTACAATGCAAAAACAAAATATGAATTGGTTTGCAACAATACTTAGAGTAGTGATTTGCTTTATTATACTAACGGATCTTACCAAGTTTTCTGTTGAAGTTTTGTATGGATGAAGTGTTCGAAGATCGAGGAGGTCTCGATATGAGGAAAAGGAAGAGAGGCAAGATCCAAGGGACCCCAAGTGAATATTCAAGGAGACTCAAGCGTCTAAGCTTGGGGATGCCCCGGAAGGCATCCCATCTTTATACAAGTATTGGTATGTTTTCAGATTCGTTTCATTCATGTGATATGTGCAAATCTTGGAGCGTCTTTTGCGTTTAGTTTTCACTTTTATTTTATGCACCATTCTGGTATGAGATAGTCCTTGGTTGATTTATAGAATGCTCTTTGCACTTCACTTAAATCTTTTGAGTATGGCTTTATAGAATGCTTCATGTGCTTCACTTATATCTTTTGAAGTTTGGATTGCCTGTTTCTCTTCACATAGAAAACCGCCATTAGTAGAATGCTCTTTTGCTTCACTTATATTTGTTAGAGCGTGGGCATATCTTTTGTAGAAAGAATTAAACTCTCTTGCTTCACTTATATCTATTTAGAGAGATGACAGGAATTGGTCATTCACATGGTTAGTCATAAAATCCTACATAAAACTTGTAGATCACCGAATATGATATGTTTGATTCCTTGTAATAGTTTTGTGATATAGAGATGATAATATGTGGGAGGTTCTAGTAAATGGTTGTGTTTAGTAAGGATATTGGTGTTAAGTTTTTGATTCCCGAAGCATGCACATACGGTCTCCTAACTATGTAACCAAATTGGCGCGCAATGCATTTTGATTCTTTATCTTTGCGTGAAGGTCGGGGGCGCGCGATGGTTAACTCCTACCAACGTCCCCCCTAGGAGCATGCGTAGTAGTACTTTGCTTCGAGGGCTAATAAATTTTTGCAATAACTATATGAGTTCTTTATGACTAATGTGAGTCCATGGATTATACGCACTCTCACCCCTCCATCATTGCTAGCCTCTTCGGTACCGTGCATTGCCCTTTCTCACCTCGAGAGTTGGTGCGAACTTCGCCGGTGCATCCATATCCCGTGATACGATACGCTCTATCACACATAAGCCTCCTTATATATTCCTCAAAACAGCCACCATACCTACCTATCATTGCATTTCCATAGCCATTCCGAGATATATTGCCGTGCAACTTTCATCATCATCATATACATGACTTGAGCATTCATTGTCATATTGCTTTGCATGATCGTAAGATAGCTAGCATGATGTTTTCATGGCTTGTCCGTTTTTTGATGTCATTGCTATGCTAGATCATTGCACACCCAGGTACACCGTCGGAGGCATTCATATAGAGTCATATTTTTGTTCTAGTATCGAGTTGTAATATTGAGTTGTAAGTAAATAAAAGTGTGATGATCATCATTATTAGAGCATTGCCCCAGTGAGGAAAGGATGATGGAGACTATGATTTCCCCACAAGTCGGGATGAGTCTGGACTTTATGAAAAATAAAAGAGGCCAAAGAAGCCCAAATAAGAAAAAAGAGTCCAAACAAGCCCACCAAAAAAATATAAAAAAGAAAAAAAGAAAATAAAAAAATGAGAGAAAAAGAGAGAAGGGACAATGTTACTATCCTTTTACCACACTTGTGCTTCAAAATAGCACCACGTTCTTCATATAGAGAGTCTCTTGAGTTATCAGTTTTATATACTAGTGGGAATTTTCATTATAGAACTTGGCTTGTATATTCCGATGATGGGCTTCCTCAAATGCCCGAGGTCTTCATGAGCAAGCAAGTTGGATGCACACCCACTTAGTTTCAGTTTTAGCTTTGATACACTTATAGCTCTTAGTGCATCCGTTGCATGGCAATCCCTACTCCTCGCATTGACATCAATTGATGGGTATCTCCATAGCCCGTTGATTAGCCGCGTCGATGTGAGACTTTCTCCCTTTTTGTCTTCTCCACACAACCTCCACCATCATACTCTATTCCACCTGTAGTGCTATATCCATGGCTTGCGCTCATGGAAATGCAATGATAGGTAGTCCATGCCAATATTATTCCTCAAAATAGTCTCCATCGTATCTATAATTTTTTATTGTTCCATGCCAATATTATTCAACTTTCATATACTTTTGGCAACTTTTTATACTATTTTTGGATGTTTTATGTTTCGCAGAAAACCCATATCAAACGGAGTCCAAAGGGAATAAAAACATATGGAGAATATTTTTGGAATATTTATGATTTTTGGGAAGAAGAATCAACGCGAGACGATGCTCGAGGGGCCCACGTGTTGGGTAACGCAGTAATTTCAAAAAAATTCCTACGCACACGCAAGATCATGGTGATGCATAGCAACAAGAGGCGAGAGTGTTGTCTACGTACCCTCGTAGACCGGCAACGGAAGCGTTGACGCAACATAGAGGAAGTAGTCGTACGTCTTCCCAATCCGACCGATCAAGCACCGAAAATACGGCACCTCCGAGTTCGAGCACACGTTCAGCTCGATGACGATCCCTGGACTCCGATCCAGCAAAGTGTCGGGGATGAGTTCCATCAGCACGACGGCGTGGTGACGACCTTGATGTTCTACCGTCGCAGGGCTTCGCCTAACCACCGCTACAATATTATCGAGGATTATCGTGGAGGGGGGCACCGCACACGGCTAAGAGAACGATTACGAAGATCAACTTGTGTGTCTATGTGGTGCCCCCCACCCCCGTATATAAAGGAGTGCAGGGGAGGGGCGGCTGGCCAGGAGGAGGCACGCCAGGGAGGAGTCCTACTCCTACCGGGAGTAGGACTCCCTCCTTTTCCTTGTCCAACTAGGAGAGGGGGAAAGAAGGGAGAGAGGAGAGGAAGGAAAGGGGGGCGCCGCCCCCCTCCTTGTCCAATTCGGACTAGAGGGAAAGGGGCCGCGCGGCCTGCCCTGGCCGCCCCTCCTCTTCTCCACTTTGGGCCCATGAGGCCCATTAACCCCCGGGGGGGTTCCGGTAACCCCCCGGTACTCCGGTTTTATCCGAAACTCTTTCGGATCACTTCCGGTGTCCGAATATAGCCGTCCAATATATCAATCTTTATGTCTCGACCATTTCGAGCTCCTCGTCATGTCCATGATCACATCCGGGACTCCGAACAACCTTCGGTACATCAAAATATATAAACTCATAATGAAACTGTCATTGTAACCTTAAGCTCGCGGACCCTACGGGTTCGAGAACAATGTAGACATGACCGAGACACGTCTCCGGTCAATAACCAATAGCGGAACCTGGATGCTCATATTGGCTCCCACATATTCTACGAAGATCTTTATCGGCCAGACCGCATAACAACATACGTTGTTCCCTTTGTCATCGGTATGTTACTTGTCGGAGATTCGATCGTCGGTATCTCAATACCTATTTCAATCTTGTTACCGACAAGTCTCTTTACTCATTTCGTAATACTCATCTCGCAACCAACTTATTAGTTGCAGTGCTTGCAGTGCTTGCAAGGCTTAGGTGATGTGTATTACCGAGAGGGCCCAGAGATACCTCTCCGACAATCGGAGTGACAAATCCTAATCTCGAAATACGCCAACCCAACATGTACCTTCGGAGACACCTGTAATGCTCCTTTATAATCACCCAGTTACGTTGTGACGTTTGGTAGCACCCAAAGTGTTCCTCCGGCAAACGGGAGTTGCATAATCTCATAGTCATAGGAACCTGTATAAGTCATGAAGAAAGCAATAGCAACATACTAAACGATCAAGTGCTAAGCTAACGGAATGGGTCAAGTCAATCACATCATTCTCCTAATGATGTGATCCTGTTAATCAAATGACAACTCATGTCTATGGCTAGGAAACATAACTATCTTTGATCAACGAGCTAGTCAAGTAGAGGCATACTAGTGACACTTTGTTTGTCTATGTATTCACACATGTATTATGTTTCCGGTTAATACAATTCTAGCATGAATAATAAACATTTATCATGGTATAAGGAAATAAATAATAACTTTATTATTGCCTCTAGGGCATATTTCCTTCAGTCTCCCACTTGCACTAGAGTCAATAATCTAGTTCACATCGCCATGTGATTTAACACCAATAGTTCACATCAACATGTGACCAACACCCAAAGGGTTTACTAGAGTCAATAATCTAGTTCACATCGCCATGTGATTTAACACCAATAGTTCACATCATCATGTGATTAACACCCATAGTTCACATCGCTATGTGACCGACACCCAAAGGGTTTACTAGAGTCAATAATCTAGTTCACATCACTATGTGATTAACACCCAAAGAGTACTAAGGTGTGATCATGTTTTGCTTATGAGAGAAGTTTAGTCAACGGGTCTGACATATTCAGATCCGTATGTATTTTGCAAATTTCTATGTCAACAATGCTCTGCACGGAGCTACTCTAGCTAATTGCTCCCACTATCAATATGTATCCAGATTGAAACTTAGAGTCATCCAGATCAGTGTCAAAACGTGTATCGACGTAACCCTTTACGACGAACCTTTTGTCACCTCCATAATCGAGAAACATATCCTTATTCCACTAAGGATAATTTTGACCGCCGTCCAGTGATCTACTCCTAGATCACTATTGTGCTCCCGTGCCAAACTCAGGGTAGGGTATACAATAGGTCTGGTACACAGCATGGCATACTTTATAGAACCCATGGCCAAAGCATAGGGAATGACTTTCATTCTCTTTCTATCTTCTGCCGTGGTCAGGCTTTGAGTCTTACTCAACTTCACACCTTGTAACATAGGCAAGAACTCTTTCTTTGACTGTTCCATTTTGAACTACTTCAAAATCTTGTCAAGGTATGTACTCATTGAAAAACTTATCAAGCGTCTTGATCTATCTCTATCGATCTTTGATGCTTAATATGTAAGCAGCTTCACCGAGGTCTTTTTCTTTGAAAAACTCCTTTCAAATACTCCTTTATGCTTTGCAGAATAGTTCTACATTATTTCCGATCAACAATATGTCATTCACATATACTTATCAGAAATGTTGTAGTGCTCCCACTCACTTTCTTGTAAATACAGGCTTCACCGCAAGTCTGTATAAAACTATATGCTTTGATCACACTATCAAAGCGTATATTCCAACTCCGAGATGCTTGCACCAGTCCATAGATGGATCGCTGGAGCTTGCTCACTTTGTTAGCACCTTTAGGATCAACAAAACCTTCTGGTTGTATCATATAAAAAAATACATCCATTAAGGAATGCAGTTTTGACATCCACTTGCCAGATTTCATAAAATGCGGCAATTGCTAACATGATTCAAACAGACTTAAGCATAGATACGAGTGAGAAATTCTCATCGTAGTCAACACCTTGAACTTGTCGAAAACCCTTTTTTCGACAATTCTAGCTTTGTAGATAGTAACACTACTATCAGCGTCCGTTTCCCTCTTGAATATCCATTTATTTTCTATGGCCTGCCGATCATCGGGCAAGTCAACCAAAATCCATACTTTGTTCTCATACATGGATCCTATCTCAGATTTCATGGCCTCAAACCATTTTGCGGAATCTGGGCTTACCATCGCTTCCTCATAGTTCGTAGGTTCGTCATGGTCAAGTAACATGACCTCCAGAACAGGATTACCGTACCGCTCTGGTGCGGATCTCACTCTGGTTTAGCTACGAGGTTCGGTAGTAACTTGATCTGAAGTTACATGATCATCATCATTAGCTTCCTCACTAATTGGTGTAGTAGTCATAGGAACAGATTTCTGTGATGAACTACTTTCCAATAAGGGAGCAGGTACAGTTACCTCATCAAGTTCTACTTTCCTCCCACTCACTTCTTTCGAGAGAAACTCCTTCTCTAGAAAGGATCCATTATAAGCAATGAATGTCTTGCCTTTGGATCCGTGATAGAAGGTGTACCCAAACGTTTCTTTTGGGTATCTATGAAGACGCACTTCTCCGATTTGGGTTTGAGCTTATCAGGACGAAACTTTTTCACATAAGCATTGCATCCCCAAACTTTAAGAAACGATAGCTTAGGTTTCTTGCGAAACCATAGTTCATATGGTGTCATCTCAACGGATTTAGATGGTGCCCTATTTAACGTGAATGCAGCTGTCTTTAATGCATAATCCCAAAACGATAGTGGTAAATCAGTAAGAGACATCATAGATCGCACTATATCTAGTAAAGTGCGTTTACGGTGTTCGGACACACCATTACGCTATGGTGTTCCAGGTGGCATGAGTAGTGAAATTATTTCACATTGTTTTAACTAAAGACCAAACTCGTAACTCAAATACTTTTTTTCACGATCAGACCGTAGAAACTTTATTTTCTTGTTACGATGATTTTTCACTTCACTCTGAAATTATATGAACTTTTCACATGTTTCAGACTTCTATTTCATTAAGTAGATATACCCATATTTGCTCAAATCATCCGTGAAGGTCAGAAAATAATGATACCCGCTGCAAGCCTTAATATTCATCGGACCACATACATTAGTATGTATGATTTCCAACAAATCTGTTGCTTGCTTTATTGTTCCGGAGAACGGCGTTTTAGTCATCTTGCCCAAGAGGCATGGTTCGCAAGCATCAAGTGATTCATAATCAAATGATTCCAAATTCCCATCAGCATGGAGTTTCTTCATGTGCTTTACACCAATATGACTTAAATGGCAGTGCCACAAATAAGTTGCACTATCATTATTAACTTTGCATCTTTTGGCTTCAATATTACGAATATGTGTATCACTACGATCGAGATCCAACAAACCATTTTTGTTGGTGTGTATGACCATAGAAGGTTTTATTCATGTAAATAGAACAACAATTGTTCTCTAACTTAAATGAATAACCGTATTGCAATAATCATGATCAAATCATATTCATGCTCAACGCAAACACCAAATAACACTTATTTAGTTTCAACACTAATCCCGAAAGTATAGGGAGAGTGCGATGATGATCATATCAATCTTGGAACTATTTCCAACACACATTGTCACCTCGACTTTTACTAGTTTCTGTTTATTCTGCAACTCCCGTTTTGAGTTACTACTCTTAGCAACTGTACCAGTATCAAATGCCGAGGGGTTTCCATAAACACTAGTAACGTACACATCAATAACCTGTATATCAAATATACCTTTGTTCGCTTTGCCATCCTTCTTATCCGCCAAAATACTTGGGGTAGTTCCGCTTCCAATGACCAGTCCCTTTGCAGTAGAAGCACTTAGTCTCAGGCTTAGGACCAGACTTGGGCTTCTTCACTTGAGCAGCAACTTGCTTGCCGTTCTTCTTGAAGTTCCCCTTCTTCCGTTTGCCCTTTTCTTGAAACTAGTGGTCTCGTCAACCATCAACACTTGATGTTTTTCTTGATTTCTACCTTCGTCGATTTTAGCATCATGAAGAGCTTGGGAATTGTATCCGTTATCCCTTGCATATTATAGTTCATCACGAAGTTCTACTAACTTGGTGATGGTGACTAGAAAATTCTGTCAATCACTATCTTATCTGGAAGATTAACTCCCACTTGATTCAAGCGATTGTAGTACCCAGACAATCTGAGCACATGCTCACTGCTTGAGCGATTCTCCTCCATCTTTTAGCTATAGAACTTGTTGGAGACTTCATATCTCTCAACTCGGGTATTTGCTTGAAATATTAACTTCAACTCTTGGAACATCTCATATGGTCCATGACGTTCAAAACGTCTTTGAAGTCCCGATTCTAAGCCGTTAAGCATGGTGCACTAAACTATCAAGTAGTCATCATATTGAGCTAGCCATTCATAACGTCTGCATATGCTCCTGGAATAGGTTTGTCACCTAGCGGTGCATCAATGACATAATTCTTCTGTGTAGCAATGAGGATAATCCTCAGATCACGGATCCAATCCGCATCATTGCTACTAACATCTTTCAATATAATTTTTCTCTAGGAACATATCAAAATAAACATAGGGAAGCAACAACGCGAGCTATTGATTTGCAGAATACTATCAGGACTATGTTCATGATAAATTAAAGTTCAATTAATCATATTACTTAAGAACTCCCACTTAGATAGACATCCCTCTAATCTTCTAAGTGATTACGTGATCCATATCAACCACACCATGTCCGATCATCACGTGAGATGGAGTAGTTTCAATGGTGAACATCAATATGTTGATCATATCTACTATATGATTCTCGCTCAACCTTTTGGTCTCCGTGTTCTGAGGCCATATCTGTTATATGCTAGGCTCGTCAAGTTTAACCTGATTATTCTGCATGTGCAACTGTTTTGCACCCGCTGTATTTGAACGTAGAGCCTATCACACCCGATCATCACGTGGTGTCTCAGCACGAAGAACTTTCACAACGGTGCATACTTAGGGAGAACACTTATCTTGATAATTTAGTAAGGGATCATCTTATAATGCTACCGTCAATCAAAGCAAGATAAGATGCATAAAAGATAAACATCACATGCAATCAATATAAGTGATATGATATGGCCATCATCATCTTGTGCTTGTGATCTCCATCTTCGAAGCACCGTCATGATCACCATCGTCACCGGCGCAACACCTTGATCTCCATCGTAGCATCATTGTCGTCTCGCCGATCTTATGCTTCTACGACTATCGCTACCGCTTAGTGATAAAGTAAAGCATTACAGGGCGATTGCATTGCATACAATAAAGCGACAACCATATGGCTCCTGCCAGTTGCCGATAACTTCGGTTACAAAACATGATCATCTCATACAATAAAATTTAGCATCATGTCTTGACCATATCACATCACAACATGCCCTGCAAAAACAAGTTAGACGTCCTCTACTTTGTTGTTGCAAGTTTTACGTGGCTGCTACGGGCTTAGCAAGAACCGTTCTTACCTACGCATAAAAAACCACAACGATAGTTTGTCAAGTTGGTGCTGTTTTAACCTTCGCAAGGACCGGGCGTAGCCACACTCGGTTCAACTAAAGTTGGAGAAACTGACACCCGCCAGCCACCTGTGTGCAAAGCACGTCGGTAGAACCAGTCTCGCGTAAGCGTACGCGTAATGTCGGTCCAGGCCGCTTCATCCAACAATACTGCCGAACCAAAGTATGACATGCTGGTAAGCAGTATGACTTATATCGCCCACAACTCACTTGTGTTCCACTCGTGCACAACATCAACGCATAAAACCAGGCTCGGATGCCACTGTTGGGTAACGTAGTAATTTCAAAAAAATTCCTACGCACACGCAAGATCATGGTG
Organism: Triticum aestivum; assembly: GCF_018294505.1. Lineage (NCBI taxonomy): Eukaryota > Viridiplantae > Streptophyta > Magnoliopsida > Poales > Poaceae > Triticum > Triticum aestivum. The sequence continues at coordinate 40,811,759 of NC_057806.1, read as the reverse complement.
ATGCATAGAAACGAGAGGGGATAGTGTTATCTACGTACCCTCGTAGACCGGCAACGGAAGCATTGACGCAACATAGAGGAAGTAGTTGTACATCTTCCCGATCCGATCGATCAAGCACCGAAACTACGGGACCTTCGAGTTCGAGCACCCGTTCAGCTAGATGACGATCCCCGGACTCCGATCCAGCAAAGTGTCGGGGATGAGTTCCGTCAGCACGACGGCGTGGTGAAGATCTTGATGTTCTACCGTCGCAGGGCTTCGCCTAAGCACCGCTACAATATCATCGAGGATTATCGTGGAGGGGGGCACCGCACATGGCTAAGAGAACGATCACGAAGATCAACTTGTGTGTCTATGTGGTGCCCCCCCACCCCCGTATATAAAGGAGTGGAGGGGAGGGGCTGTCGGCCAGGAAGAGGCGCGCTAGGGAGGAGTCCTACTCCTACCGGGAGTAGGACTCCCTCCTTTTCCTTGTCCAACTAGGAGAGGGGGAAGGAAGGGAGAGAGGAGAGGAAGGAAAGGGGGGGCGCCGCCCCCTCCTTGTCCAATTCGGACTAGAGGGGGAGGGGGCGCGCGGCCTGCCCTGGCCGCCCCTCCTCTTCTCCACTTTGGGCCCATGAGGCCCATTAACCCCCGGGGGGGTTCCAATAACCCCTCGATACTCCCATTTTATCCGAAACTCTTCCGAAACAGTTTCGGTGTCCGAATATAGCCGTCCAATATATCAATCTTTATGTCTCGACCATTTCGAGACTCCTCGTCATGTCCGTGATCACATCCGGGACTCCGAACAACCTTCGGTACATCAAAATATATAAACTCATAATGAAACTATCATCGTAACCTTAAGCGTGCGGACCCTACTGGTTCGAGAACAATGTAGACATGACCGAGACACGTCTCCGGTCAATAACCAATAGCGGAACCTGGATGCTCATATTGGCTCCCACATATTCTACGAAGATCTTTATCGGTCAGACCGCATAACAACATACGTTGTTCCCTTTGTCATCGGTATGTTACTTGTCCGAGATTCGATCGTCGATATCTCAATACCTAGTTCAATCTCGCTACCGACAAGTCTCTTTACTCGTCCCATAATACATCATCTTGCAACCAACTTATTAGTTGCAGTGCTTGCAAGGCTTAGGTGTTGTGTATTACCGAGAGGGCCCAGAGATACCTCTCCAACAATCGGAGTGACAAATCCTAATCTCGAAATAGGCCAACCCAACATGTACCTTCGGAGACACCTGTAATGCTCCTTTATAATCACCCAGTTATGTTGTGACGTTTGGTAGCACCCAAAGTGTTCCTCCGGCAAACGGGAGTTGCATAATCTCATAGTCATAGGAACCTGTATAAGTCATGAAGAAAGCAATAGCAACATACTAAACGATCAAGTGCTAAGCTAACGGAATGGGTCAAGTCAATCACATCATTCTCCTAATGATGTGATCCTGTTAATCAAATGACAACTCATGTCTATGGCTAGGCAACATAACCATCTTTGATCAACGAGCTAGTCAAGTAGAGGCATACTAGTGACACTTTGTTTGTCTATGTATTCACACATGTATTATGTTTCCGGTTAATACGATTCTAGCATGAATAATAAACATTTATCATGATATAAGGAAATAAATAATAACTTTATTATTGCCTCTAGGGCATATTTCCTTCACCACGACGCAGGGTGGCGCGCCCCTGACCCTCGTGGACACCCCGTAAGGTTCTGCTCTTCTTTTGCCGCAAGAAAGCTAATGTCCGGAAACAAATCGTGTTGAAGGTTTCAATCCTATCGGAGTTACGGATCTCCGGGAATATAAGAAATGGTGAAAGGGCAGAATCGGGGAACACAGAAACAGAGAGAGACAGAGAGACAAATCCAATCTCGGAGGGGCTCTCGCCCCTCCCATGCCATGGAGACCATGGACCAGAGGGGAAACCCTTCTCCCATCTAGGGAGAAGGTCAAGGAAGAAGAAGAAGAAGGGGGCTCTCTCCCCCTCTCTCCCGGTGGTGCCGGTACACCGCCGGGGCCATCATCATCACTGCGATCTACACCAACACCTCTGTCATCTTCACCAACATCTCCATCACCTTCCCCCATCTATATTCAGCGGTCCACTCTCCCGCAACCCATTGTACCCTCTACTTGAACATGGTGCTTTATGCTTCATATTATTATCCAATGATGTGTTGCCATCCCTATGATGGCTGAGTAGATTTTCGTTGTCCTTTCGGTAATTGGTGAATTGCTATGATTGGTTTAATTTTCTTGTGGTTATGTTGCTATCCTTTGGTGCCCATCATATGAGCGCGCGCGTGGATCACACCATAGGGTTAGTTGTATGTTGATAGGACTATGTATTGGAGGGCAAGAGTGATAGAAGCTTCAACCTAGCATAGAAATTGATGCACTCAGGATTGAAGGGGGACCAATATATCTTAATGCTATGGTTGGGTTTTACCTTAATGAACGTTAGTAGTTGCGGATGCTTGCTAATAGTTCCAATCATAAGTGCATAGAATTCCAAGTCAGGGATGACATGCTAGCAGTTGCCTCTCCCACATAAAACATGCTATCGGTCTAGTAAAGTAGTCAATTGCTTAGGGACAATTTCATAACTCCTACCACCACTTTTCCACACTCACTACTAACTTTATTGCTTCTTTATCTAAACAGCCCCTAGTTTATATTTACGTTCTCTTTATATTCTTGCAAGCCTATCCAACAACACCTACAAAGTACTTCTAGTTTCATACTTGTTCTAGGTAAAGCGAACATCAAGCATGCGTAGAGTTGTATCAGTTGGTCGATAGAACTTGAGGGAAGATTTGTTCTACCTTTAGCTCCTCGTTGGGTTCGACACTCTTACTTAACGAAAGGGGCTACAATTGATCCGTATACTTGTGGGTTATGAGCGGGCCGCCCGGAAGTGGCGCGAGCGACGTGGATCCAGAGCCAGGCAAGCTTTGCGGGAGGTCAAACCCTATCAAGCCGCCGAAGAAAGCACAACTGCAATATTCGGTAGAATACGCTGCAGTAGAGCATTCGCCGCTGTTGTGAAGGCCAATCTGACGGGAAGCCACCACATCGTGTCATCCTTCGACGCATATAGTGATATTTGTTTCCCCTTCCCCCATCTCTTCTACTTTTACTAGGGTTAGGGTTTCTGTTGCTTTTCCATGCTGTGATGGTCATATTGTTTAATTTGTACACTGTTTGTATGCGATTTAGTTCAAATTAGGTGATGTTTAACCCCAACGTTAGGACTACTATGTCATATTAGTTGTTGTTGAAAGCTTTGGTTAGTGTACTGTGTTGCTTTGTATTGCACAATTTTTTAACTAAAGCTTTGTATTGCTCTGTGTTTTGTTGTTCTACTTTTAATTTAAGCAAATATTTGTATTGCAGTGCTAGGATATGTTTCATTTGTTTTAATTAAGTTTGTATTGGTATGTTTGCTTGTATTGCTCTACTTTGACTAAGCACTTATACTGCACAACTATGTTGTTTTTATTATTTGCAGTCTAGATGATGAGGTTTGAGAACCGTGGATGCATTTTCATGACAGAGACAATCTTGAGATAACTATGATGCCAGACATCCCATTTTACAACCTAGTAGCACTGATAGAGACTAAAGGATATGGTTTGGGTGATTACATGTACTATGGTAGGGATCCTGGGCTAGGGATAGAAGGAATCGAAGAAATAGATGATGATGACAAGCTGGACAAAATTCTAGACCACAATCATGCAGAAGTAGAAGATATTGAATGTCACAGTTGTTACGGCTAGTTCGCCCAAACCTACAGATATAAACACCAGTGCCAATGTCATTGAGCAGCAGACTACTCTCGAAGAAATTGGAGAGCCCCAACTATATCAGATAAATGATGAAGGTGTTGGGGAACACGGTAATTTCAAAATTTATCCTATGATCACGCAAGATCTATCTAGGTGATGCATAGCAACGAGAGGGGAGAGTGTTTCCACGTACCCTCTTAGACCGAAAGCGGAAGCGTTTCAATAACGCGGTTGATGTAGTCGAACTTCTTCGCGATCCAATCGATCAAGTACCGAACGTACGACACCTCCGTGTTCAGCACACATTCACCTCGATGACGTCCCTCGTGCTCTTGATCCAGTTGAGGATGAGGGTGAGTTCCGTTAGTACGACGGCGTGGCGACGGTGATGATGATGCTACCGGCGCAGGGCTTCGCCTAAGCACTACGATGGTATGACCGAGGTGTGTAACTGTGGAGGGGGCACCGCACACGGTTAAGAGAAACTTGGGTGTTCTAGGGTGCCCCCTACCCCCGTATATAAAGGAGCAAGGGGGAGGCCGGCCGGCCCCTAGGGCGCGCCCCAAGAGGGGAGTCCTACTTGGACTACTAGTCCTAGTAGGATTCCACCAAGAGGGAGAGAGGGGGAAGCAAGGAGAGGGAGAGGGAGTAGGAAAGGGGGGCGCCGCCCCCCTTCCCTAGTCCAATTCAGACCCAAGGGGAGGGGGCACGCGGCCTGCCCTGGCCACCCCTCTCTCTCTCCACCAAGGCCCAATGTGGCCCATTAGTTCTCCGGGGGGTTCCGGTAACCCCTCCGGCGCTCCGGTTTTACACGAAACTTTCCGAAACACTTCCGGTGTCCGAAAATAGATGTCCAATATATCAATCTTTATGTCTCGACCATTTCGAGACTCCTCGTCATGTCCATGATCTCATCCGGGACTCAGAACAAACTTAGGTCATCAAAAACACATAACTCATAATACATATCGTCATCAAATGTTAAGCGTGCGGACCCTACGTGTTCGAGAACTATGTAGACATGATCGAGACATATCTCCAATCAATAACCAATAGAGGAACCTGGATACTCATATTGGCTCCCACATAATCTACGAAGATCTTCATTGGTCAAACCGCATAACAACATATGTTGTTCCCTTTGTCATCGGTATGTTACTTACCTGAGATTCGATCATCGGTATCATCATACCTAGTTCAATCTCGTTACCGGCAAGTCTATTTACTCGTTCTGTAATACTTCATCCCACAACTAACTCATTAGTTACATTGCTTGCAAGGCTTATAGTGATGAGCATTACCGAGAGGGCCCAGAGATACCTCTCCGAAACACGGAGTGACAAATCCTAATCTTGATCTATGCCAACCCAAGAAACACCTTCGGAGACACCTATAGAGCACCTTTATAATCACCCATTTACGTTGTGACGTTTTGTAGCACACAAAGTGTTCCTCCGGTATTTGGGAGTTGCATAATCTCATAGTCTGAGGAACATGTATAAGTCATGATTAAAGCAGTAGCAATGAAACTGTAACGATCATAATGCTAAGCTAACATATGGGTCATGTCCATCACATCATTCTCCTAATGATGTGATCCCGTTCGTCAAGTGACAACATATGTCTATGGTTAGGAAACATAATCATCTTTGATTAACAAGCTAGTCAAGTAGAGGCATACTAGGGACACTATGTTTTGTCTATGTATTCACACATGTACTAAGTTTCTGGTTAATACAATTCTAGCATGAATAATAAACATTTATCATGAAATAAGGAAATAAATAATAACTTTATTATTGCCTCTAGGGCATATTCCCTTCAGTCTCCCACTTGCACTAGAGTCAATAATCTAGTTCACATCGCCATGTGATTTAACATTAATAGTTCACATCTGTATGTGATTAACACCCATAGTTCACATCGCCATGTGACTAACAACCAAAGGGTTTAGATTCAATGATCTAGTTCACATTGATATGTGATTAACACCCAAAGAGTACTAAGGTGTGATCATGTTTTTCTTGTGAGAGAAGTTTAGTCAACGGGTCTGTAACATTCAGATCCGTATGTATTTTGCAAATTTCTATGTCTACAATGCTCTACTTGAGCTACTCTAGCTAATTGCTCCCACTTTTAATATGTATCCAGATTGAGACTTAGAGTCATCTGGATTGATGTAAAACCTTGCATCGACGTAACTCTTTACGACGAGCTCTTATATCACCTCCATAACCGAGAAATATTTCCTTAGTCCTCTTAGGTAACTAAGGATAACTTTGAACGCTATACAGTGATCCACTCCTGGATTACTATCGTACCCCCTTGCCAAACTCACATCAAGGCACACAACTGGTTTGGTACATAGCATGGCATACTTTATAGAACCTATGACTGCGGCATAGGGAATGACTTTCATTCTCTTTATATCTTCTATCGTGGTCGGGTTTTGAGTCTTACTCAACTTTACACCTTGTAATACAGGCAAGAACTCCTTCTTTGACTGATCCATTTTGAACTCTTTCAAAATCTTGTCAAGGTATGTACTCATTTGAAAAATCTTATCATGTGTCTTGATCTATCTCTATAGATCTTGATGCTCAATATGTAAGCAGCTTCACTGAGGTCTTTCTTTGAAAATCTCCTTTCAAATTCTCCTTTATGCTTTCTAGAAGATTCTACATCATTTCCGATCAAAAATATGTCATTCACATATACTTATAAGAAAGGCTATAGTGCTCCCACTCACTTTCTTGTAAATACAGGCTTCACTGCAAGTCTATATAAAACTATATGTTTGGATCACACTATCAAAGCGTTTATCCCAACTCCGAGAAGCTTGTACCAGTCCATAGATGGATCACCGGAGCTTGCACACCTTGTTAGTACCTTTAGGATCGACAAAACCTTCTGGTTGCATCATATACAACTCTTCTTTAAGAATCATCCATTTAAGGAATGCAGTTTTGACATCCATTTGCCAGATTTCATAAAATATGGCAACTGCTAACATGATTCGGACGGATTTAAGCATCACTACAGTTGAGAAAAACTCACTGCAGTCAACACCTTGAACTTGTCGAAAACATTTTGCGATAAGTCGAGCTTTGTATATAGTAACACTACTATCAGCGTCCGTCTTCCTCTTGAAGATCCATTTATTTTCTATGGCTTGCCGATCATCGGGCAAATCCACCGAAGTCCATGCTTTGTTCTCATACATGGATCCCATCTCAGATTTCATGGCCTCAAGCCATTTCGCGGAATCTGGGCTCATCATCGCTTCCTCATAGTTCGTACGTTCATCATGGTCTAGTAACATGACTTCCAGAATAGGATTACCATACCACTCTGGTGCGGACCGTACTTTGGAAGACCTACGAAGTTCTGTAGTAACTTGATCGGAAGTTTCATGATCATCATCATTAGCTTCTTCACTAATTGGTGTAGGAATCACTGGAACTGATTTCTGTGATGAACTACTTTCCAATAAGGGAGAAGGTACAATTACCTCATCAAGTTCTACTTTACTCACACTCACTTCTTTTGAGAAAACTCCTTCTCTAGAAATGATCCATTCTTAGCAACAAACATTTTGCCTTCGGATCTGTGATAGAAGGTGTACCCAACAGTTTTCTTTGGGTATCCTATGAAGACGCACTTCTCTGATTTGGGTTCGAGCTTATCAGGTTAAAGCTTTTTCACATAAGCATCGCAGCCCCAAACTTTAAGAAATGACAACTTTGGTTTCTTGCCAAACCACAGTTCATAAGGCATCATCTCAATGGATTTTGATGGTGCCCTGTTCAACGTGAATGCAGCTGTCTCTAATGCATAACTCCAAAACGATAGTGGTAAATCGATAGAGACATCATAGATCGCACCATATCTAATAAAGTGTGGTTACGATGTTCGGACACACCATTATGCTGTGGTGTTCCAGGTGGCGTGAGCTGTGAAACTATCCCACATTGTTTTAAATGAAGGCCAAACTCGTAACTCAAATATTCACCTCCACGATCAGATCGTAGAAACTTTATTTTCTCATTACAATGATTCTCCACTTCACTCTGAAATTCTTTGAACTTTACAAATGTTTCAGACTTGTGTTTCATTAAGTAGATATACTCATATCTCCTCAAATCATCTGTGAAGGTCAGAAAATAATGGTACTTGCCACGAGCCTCAACACTCATCGGACCGCATACATCGGTATGTATTATTTCCAATAAGTCATTAGCTCGTTCCATTGTTCCGAAGAACGGAGTTTTAGTCATCTTGCCCATAAGGCACGGTTCGCAAGTATCAAATGATTCATAATCAGGTGATTCCAAAAGCCCATCAACATGGAGTTTCTTCATGCACTTTACACCAATATGACCTAAACAGCAGTGCCACAAATATGTTGCACTATCATTATAAACTTTGCATCTTTTGGCATCAATATTATGAATATGTGTATCACTATTATCAAGATTCAATAAACCATCAACATTGGGTGTATGACCATGGAAGGTTTTATTCATGTAAATAGAATAACAATTATTTTATGTCCTAAATGAATATCCGTATTTGCAATAAACATTATCTAATCATATTCATGCTCAACATAAACACCAAATAACATTTATTTAGGTTCAACACTAATCCCGAAAGTATAGGGAGTGCACGATGATGATCATATCAATCTTGGAACCACTTCCAACACTCATCGTCACTTCATCCTCAACTAGTCTCTATTTTCTCTGCAACTCCTGTTTCGAGTTACTAATTTTAGCAACCGAACAAGTATCAAATACCCAGGGGTTACTACGAGCTCTAGTAAGGTACACATGAATAACATGTATATCAAATATACCTTTGTGCACTTTGCCATCCTTCTTACCCGCCAAAATATTTGGGACAGTTCCGCTTCCAGTGACCATTTCCTTTGCAATAGAAGCACTCAGTTTCAGGCTTAGGTCTAGCTTTGGGCTTATTCACGGGAGTAGCAACTTGCTTCCTATTCTTCTTGAAGTTCCCTTTCTTCCCTTTGCCCTTTTCATGAAACTAGTGGTCTTGTCAATCATCAACACTTGATGCTCTTTCTTGATTTCTACCTTCGTTGATTTCAGCATCACGAAGAGCTCGGGAATCGCTTTTGTCATCCCTTGAATATTATAGTTCATCAAGAAGTTCGAGTAACTTGGTGATGGTGACTATAGAACTCTGTCAATCACTATTTTATCTAGAAGATTAACTCCCACTTGATTCAAGCGATTGTAGTACCCAGACAATCTGAGCACATGCTCACTAGCTGAGCAATTCTCCTCCATCTTTTAGGCGAAGTACTTGTCGGATGTCTCATACTTCTCGACATGGGCATGAGTCTGAAATACCAATTTCAGCTCTTTGGAACATCTCATATGCTCCGCGGTGTTCAAAACATTTTTGAAGTCCCTGTTCTAAGACGTAAAGCATGGTGCACTAAACTATCAAGTAGTCAACATATTGAGCTAGCCAAACATTCATAACGTCTGCATCTGCTCCTGCAATAGGTTTGTCACCTAACGGTGCATCAAGGACATAATTCATCTGTGCAGCAATGCGGATAAACCTCAGATCACGGACCCAGTCCACATCATTTCTACTATCATCTTTCAACTTAGTTTTCTCTAGGAACATATAAAAAACATAGGGAAGCTACAATGCGAGCTATTGATCTACAACATAATTTGCAAAATACTATTAGGACTAAGTTCATTATAAATTAAAGTTCAATTAATCATATTACTTAAGAAGTCCCACTTAGATAGACATCCCTCTAGTCATCTAAATGATCACGTGATCCATATCAACTAAACCATGTCCGATCATCACGTGAGTTGGAGTAGTTTTCAAGGGTGAACATCTCTATGTTGATCATATCTACTATATGATTCACGCTCGACCTTTCGGTCTCTAGTGTTCCGAGGCCATATCTGCATATGCTAGGCTCGTCAAGTTTAACCCGAGTATTCTGCATGTGCAAAACTGGCTTGCACCCATTGTATGTGAATGTAGAGCTTATCACACCCGATCATCATGTGGTGTCTCGGCACGACAAACTGTAGCAACGTTGCATACTCAGGGAGAACACTTATACCTTGAAATTTAGTGAGGGATCATCTTATAATGCTACCGTCGTACTAAGCAAAACAACATGCATAAAAGATAAACATCATATGCAATCAAAATATGTGACATGATATGGCCATCATCATCTTGTGCCTTTGATCTCCATCTCCAAAGTACCATCAAGATCTCCATCATCACTGGCATGACACCATGATCTCCATCATCTTGATCTCTATCAACGCGTCATCACATGGTCGTCTCGCCAACTATTGCTTTTGCAACTATTGCTATCGCATAGCGATAAACTAAAGCAATTATATGGCACATGCATCTTATGCAATAAAGAGACAACCATAAGGCTCCTACCAGTTGACGATTACTTTAACAAAACATGATCATCTCATACAACAAATTATATCACATCATGTCTTGAACATATCACATCACAACATGCCCTGCAAAAACAAGTTAGACCGTCCTCTACTTTGTTGTTGCAAGTTTTGCGTGGCTGCTATGGGCTTCTAGCAAGAACCGTTCTTACCTACGCATCAAGAGCACAACGATTTTTCGTCAAGTGTGTTGTTTTAACCTTCAACAAGGACCGGCCATACTCAAACTCGATTCAGTTAAAGTTGGAGAAACAGACACCCGCCAGCCACCTATGTGCAAAGCACGTCGGTAGAACCAGTCTCATTAACGCGGTCATGTAATGTCGGTCTGAGCCGCTTCATTCAACAATACCGCCGAATCAAAGTAAGACGTTGGTGGTAAGCAGTATGACTATTATCGCCCACAACTCTTTGTGTTCTACCCATGCATATAACATCTACGCATAGACCTGGCTTGGATGCCACTGTTGGGGAACGGGATAATTTCAAAATTTATCCTACGATTACGCAAGATCTATCTAGGTGATGCATAGCAACGAGAGGGGATAGTGTGTCCACGTACACTCGTAGACGGAAAGTGGAAGCGTTTCAATAATGCGGTTGATGTAGTCGAACTTCTTCGTGATCCAACCGATCAAGTATCGAACGTATGACGCCTCCGCGTCCAGCACACGTTCCGCTCGATGACGTCCCTCATGCTCTTGATTGCTACCTCTTGAGCATTGTGTTGGTTTTCCCTTGAAGAGGAAAGGGTGGTGCAGTAAAGTAGCGTAAGTATTTCCCTCAGTTTTTGAGAACCAAGGTATCAATCCAGTAGGAGGCTCCACGCAAGTCCCTCATACCTATGCAAACAAACAAGAACCTCGCAACCAACGCGATAAAGGGGTTGTCAATCCCTTCACGACCACTTGCGAAAGTGAGATCTGATAGAGATAATAAGATAAGATAAATATTTTTGGTATTTTTATGATATAGATTGGAAAGTAAAGATTGCAAAATAAGATAGATCGGAAACTTATATGATGGAAAATAGACCCGGGGCCATAGGTTTCACTAGTGGTTTCTCTCAAGATAGCATAAGTATTATGATGGGTGAACAAATTACTGTCAAGCAATTGATAGAAAAGTGCATAGTTATGAGAATATCTAGGCATGATCATGTATATAGGCATCATGTCCGCGACAAGTAGATCGAAATGATTCTGCATCTACTACTATTACTCCACACATCGACCGCTATCCAGCATGCATCTAGAGTATTAAGTTCATAAGAATAGAGTAACGCATTAGGCAAGATGACATGATGTAGAGGGATAAACTCAAGCAATATGATATAAACCCCATCTTTTTATCCTCGATGGCAACAATACAATACGTGCCTTGCTGCCCCTGCTGTCACTGGGAAAGGACACCGCAAGATTGAACTCAAAGCTAAGCACCTCTCCCATTGCAAGAAAGATCAATCTAGTAGGCCAAACCAAACTGATAATTCAAAGAGACTTGCAAAGATAACCAATCATACATAAAAGAATTCAGAGGAGATTCAAATATTTCTCATAGATGAACTTGAGTATAAACCCTCAATTCATCGGATCTCGACAAACACACCGCAAAAAGAGTTACATCGAATAGATCGCCAAGAATATCGAGGAGAACTTTGTAGTGAGATTCAAAGAGAGAGAGAAGAAGCCATCTAGCTAATAACTATGGACCCGAAGGTTTGTGGTAAACTACTCACAACTCATCGGAGAGGCTATGGTGTTGATGTAGATGCCCTCCATGATCGATTCCCCCTCCGGCGGAGCGCCGGAAAAGGCCCCAAGATGGGATCTCACGGGTATAGAAGGTTGCAGGGGTGGAAATAGGGTTTCTTGGTGCCCCTAGATGTTTTCGGGGTACGTAGATATATATAGGCGAAGGAAGTCGGTCAGGGGAGCCACGAGGGGCCCACGAGTGTGGGGGGCATGCCCTCCTGCCTCGTGGCTTCCTTGTGTGTTTATTGACCTCCACTCCAAGTCTCCTGGATTGTGTTTGTTCCAAAAAGATCTCTCCCGAAGGTTTCATTCCATTTGCACTCCGTTTGATATTCCTTTTCTTCGAAACACTAAAATAGGCAAAAAAACAGCAATTTGGGCTGGGCCTCCAGTTAGTAGGTTAGTCCCAAAAATGATATAAAAGTGTATAGTAAAGCCCATAAACATCCAAAACGGGTAATATAATAGCATGGAACAATCAAAAATTATAGATACGTTGGAGACGTATCAAGCATCCCCAAGCTTAATTCCTGCTCGTCCTCAAGTAGGTAAATGATAAAAACAGAATTTTTGATGTGGAATGCTACCTAGCATATTTCTCAATGTAATTTTATTTATTGTGGCATGAATGTTCAGATCCAAATGATTCAAAATAAAAGTTCATGCTGACATAAAAATAGTAATACTTCAAGCATACTAACAAGTAATCATATCTTATCAAAATAGCATAGCCAAAGAAAGCTTATCCCTACAAAATCATATAGTTAGGCTATGCTTCATTTTCATCACACAAAATACTCCCATCATGCACAACCCCGGTTTCAGCCAAGCAATTGGTTCATACTTTTTAACACACTTCAGCTTTTTCAACTCTCACGCAATACATGAGCGCAAGCCATGGATATAACACTATATGTGGAATAGGATGGTGGTTGTGGAGAAGACAAAAAGGGAGAAGATAGTATTGAAGGAAATATGCCCTAGAGGCAATAATAAAGTTATTATTTATTTCCTTATTTCATGATAAATGTTTATTATTCATGCTATAATTGTATTAGTCGGAAACATAATACATATGTGAATACATAGACAATAAAGTGTCACTAGTATGCCTCTACTTGACTAGCTCGTTGATCAAAGATGGTTAAGGTTTACTAACCATAGACATGACTTGTCATTTGATAAACGGGATCACATCATTAGGAGAATGATGTGATTGACTTGACCCATTCTGTTAGCTTAGCACTTGATCGTTTTAGTTTACTGCTGTTGCTTTCTTCATGACTTATACATGTTCCTATGACTATGAGATTATGCAACTCCCGATTATCGGAGGAACACTTTGTGTGCTACCAAACATCACAACGTAACTAGGTGATTATAAAGTTGCTCTACAGGTGTTTCCGATGGTACTTGTTGAGTTGGCCTAGATCGAGATTAGGATTTGTCACTCGGATTATCGGAGAGGTATCTCTGGGCCCTCTCGGTAATGCACATCACTATAAGCCTTGCAAGCAATGTGACTAATGAGTTAGTTATAGGATGATGTATTACATAACGAGTAAAGAGACTTGCCGGTAATGAGATTGAGCTAGGTATTGAGATACTGACGATCGAATCTCGGGCAAGTAACATACCGATGACAAAGGGAACAACGTATGTAGAATATGTAGGAGCCAATATGAGCATCTAGGTTCCGCTATTGGTTATTGACCGGAGACGTGTCTCGGTCATGTCTAAATAGTTCTCGAACCTGTAGGGTCCGCACGCTTAACGTTCGATGACGATCGGTATTATGAGTTTATGTGTTTTGATGTACCGAAGGTAGTTCGGAGTCCCAGATATGATCACGGACATGACAAGGAGTCTCGAAATGTTCGAGACATAAAGATCGATATATTGGACAACTATATTTGGACTTCGGAATGGTTCCGGGTGAAATCGGGATTTTACCGGAGTACCGGGAGGTTACCGGAAACCCCCGGTAAGTGTATGGGCCTTTATTGGGCCTTAGTGGAATAGAGGAGGAGGAAGCCTAAGAGGGGGCGCCCCCCCCAAACCCAATCCGAATTGGGTGAGGGGGCCGCCCCCCTTTCCTTCTTCTCTCCCTACTCTTTCCTACCTCTCCTACTCCAAGTTGGAAGGGGGAGGAATCCTACTCCCGGTGGGAGTAGGACTCCCCTTGGCGCGCCCTCCTCCTGGCTGGCGGCCTCCCCCTCCTCTACTCCTTTATATATGAGGAGGGGGCACCCCATGGAGACACACAAGTTGATCATTGATCTTTAGCCATGTGCGGTGCCCCCTCCACCATAATCCACCTCGGTTATAACATAGCGGTGCTTAGGCGAAGCCCTGTGTCGGTAGCTTCATCAACACCGTCATCACGCCGTCGTGCTGACGAAAATCTCCCTCGAAGCTCTACTGGATCGTGAGTTCGTGGGACGTCATCGAGCCGGACGTGTGCAGATCACGGAGGTGCCGTATGTTTGGTACTTGGATTGGTTGATCGTGAAGACGTACGACTACATCAACCGCGTTGTCATAACGCTTCCGCTTATGATCTACGAGGGTACATGGACGACACTCTCCCCACTCGTTGCTATGTATCACCATGATCTTGCGTGTCTGTAGGAATTTTTTTGAAATTACTGCGTTCCCCAACAGTGGTTTCAGAGTAGGTTTATGCGTAGATGTTATATGCACGAGTAGAACACAAGTGATTTGTGGGCGATACAAGTCATACTACTTACCAGCATGTCATACTTTGGTTCGGCAGTATTGTTGGATGAAGCGGCCTAGACCGACATTACGCGTATGCTTACGCGAGACTGGTTCTACCGACGTGCTTTGCACATAGGTGGCTAGCGGGTGTCAGTTTCTCCAACTTTAGTTGAACTGAGTGTGGCTACGACTGGTCCTTGAGAAGGTTAAAACAGCACTAACTTGACAAAATATTGTTGTCATTTTGATGCGTAGGTAAGAACGGTTCTTGCTCAGCCCATAGCGGCCACGTAAAAGTTGTAACAACAAAGTAGAGGACATCTAACTTGTTTTTGCAGGGCATGTTGTGATGTGATATGTTCAAGACATGATGCTAAACTTTATTGTATGAGATGATCATGTTTTGTAACAAAGTTATCGGCAACTGGCAGGAGCCATATGGTTGTCGCTTTATTGTATGCAATGCAATCGCCCTGTAATTGCTTTACTTTATCACTAAGCGGTAGCGATAGTCGTAGAAGCAATAGTTGGCGAGACGACAATGATGCTACGATGAAGATCAAGGTGTCGTGCCAGTGACGATGGTGATCATGACGGTGCTTTAAAGATGGAGATCAAAGGCACAAGATGATGATGGCCATATCATATCACTAATATTGATTGCATGTGATGTTTATCTTTTATGCATCTTATTTTGCTTTGATTGAAGGTAGCATTATAAGATGATCTCTCACTAAATTTCAAGGTATAAGTGTTCTCCCTGAGTATGCACCGTTGCAAAAGTTCGTCGTGCCGAGACACCACGTGATGATCAGGTGTGATAAGCTCAAGGTTCACATACAACGGGTGCAAGCCAGTTTTGCACACGCAGAAATACTCGGGTTAAACTTGACGAGCCTAGCATATGCAGATATGGCCTCGGAACGCTGGGACCGAAAGGTCGAGCGTGAATCATATAGTAGATATGGTCAACATAGTGATGTTCACCATTGAAAACTACTCCATCTCACGTGATGATCGGTTTTGGTTTAGTTGATTTGGATCACGCGATCACTTAGATGATTAGAGAGATGTCTATCTAAGTAGGAGTTCTTTAGTAATATGATTAATTGAACTGAAATTTAGCATGAACTTAGTACCTGATAGTATTTTGCTTGTCTATGTTGTTGTAGATAGATGGCCCGTGCTGTTGTTCCGTTGAATTTTAATGCGTTCCTTGAGAAAGCTATGTTGAAAGATGATGGTAGCAATTACACGGACTTCCGTAACTTGAGGATTATCCTCATTGCTGCACAGAAGAATTACGTCCTGGAAGCACCGCTAGGTGTACCACCCGCGCCGGCAACTGCAGACATTGTGAATGCCTGGTAGTCACGTGTTGATGACTACTCGATAGTTCAGTGTGCCATGATTTACGGCTTAGAACCGGGACTTTAATGACGTTTTGAACGTCATGGAGCATATGAGATGTTCTAGGAGTTGAAGTTAATATTTCAAGCAAATGCCAGGATTGAGAGATATGAAGTCTCCAATAAGTTCTATAGCTGCAAGATGGAGGAGAATAGTTCTGTCAGTAAACATATACTCAGAATGTCTGGGTATTGCAATCACTTGATTCAACTGGGAGTTAATCTTTCGGACGATAGTGTCATTGACAGAATTCTTCAATCACTGCCACCAAGCTACACGAGCTTCGTGATGAACCATAATATGCAAGGGATGAACAAGACAATTCCCGAGCTCTTCGCAATGCTAAAGGCTGCAGAGGTAGAAATCAAGAAGGAGCATCAAGTGTTGATGGTCAATAAGACCACCAGTTTCAAGAAAAAGGGTAAAGGGAAGAAGAAGGGGAACTTCAAGAAGAACAACAAACAAGTTGTTGCTCAAGAGAAGAAACCTAAATCTGGACCTAAGCCTGAGACTGAGTGCTTCTACTGCAAAGGGACTGGTCACTGGAAGCGGAACTGCCCCAAGTATTCTGCGGATAAGAAGGATGGCAAGGTGAACAAAGGTATATGTGATATACATGTTATTGATGTGTACCTTACTAGAGCTCGCAGTAGCACTTGGGTATTTGATACTGGTTCTATTGCTAATATTTGCAACTCGAAACAGGGACTACGGATTGAGCGAAGATTGGCTAAGGTCGAGGTGACAGTGCGCGTGGGAAATGGTTCCAAAGTCGATGTGATCGCCGTCGGCACGCTACCTCTACACCTACCTTCGGGATTAGTTTTAGACCTGAATAATTGTTATTTGGTTCCAGCGTTAAGCATGAACATTATATCTGGATCTTGTTTGATGCGAGATGGTTATTCATTTAAATCCAAGAATAATGGTTGTTCTATTTTTATGAGTAATATCTTTTATGGTCATGCACCCTTAAAGAGTGGTCTATTTATCTTGAATCTCGATAGTAGTGATACACATATTCATAATGTTGAAGAGAAAAGATGCAGAGTTGATAATGATAGTGCAACTTATTTGTGGCACTGCCGTTTAGGTCATATTGGTGTAAAACGCATGAAGAAACTCCATACTGATGGACTTCTGAAATCACTTGGTACTTGCGAACCATGCCTTATGGGCAAGATGACTAAAACCCCGTTCTCTGGAACAATGGAGTGAGCAACAGATTTGTTGGAAATCATACATACTGATGTATGTGGTCCAATGAATATTGAGGCTCGCGGCGGGTATCGTTATTTTCTGACCTTCACAGATGATTTAAGCAGATATGGGTATATCTACTTAATGAAACATAAGTCTGAAACATTTGAAAAGTTCAAAGAATTTTAGAGTGAAGTTGAAAATCATCGTACATGAAAAAAATGTTCCTACGATCTGATCGTGGAGGAGAATATTTGAGTTACGAGTTTGGTCTACATTTGAAACAATGCGGAATACTTTCGCAACTCACGCCACCCAGAACACCACAACGAAATGGTGTGTCCAAACATCGTAATCGTACTTTATTAGATATGGTGCGATCTATGATGTCTCTTACTGATTTACCGCTATCGTTTTGGGGTTATGCTTTACACTCAGCTGCATTCACGTTATATAGGGCACCATCGAAATCCATTGAGACGACGCCTTATGAACAATGGTTTGGCAAGAAACCAAAGTTGTCATTTCTTAAAGTTTGGGGCTGCGATGCTTATGTGAAAAAACTTCAACCTGTTAAGCTCGAACCCAAATCGGAGAAATGCGTCTTTGTAGGATACCCAAAGGAGACTGTTGGGTACACCTTCTATCACAGATCCGAAGGCAAAACATTTGTTGCTAAGAATGGATGCTTTCTAGAGAAGGAGTTTCTCTCGAAAGAAGTGAGTGGGAGGAAAGTAGAACTTGATGAGGTAACTGTACCTGCTCCCTTATTGGAAAGTAGTTCATCACAGAAACCGGTTCCTGTGACACCTACACCAATTAGTGAGGAAGCTAATGATATTGATCATGAAACTTCAGATCAAGTTACTACTGAACCTCGTAGGTCAACCAGAGTAAGATCCGCACCAGAGTGGTACGGTAATCCTATTCTGGAGGTCATGTTACTTGACCATGGCGAACCTACAAACTATGAGGAAGCGATGATGAGCCCATATTCCGCAAAATGGCTTGAGGCCATGAAATCTGAGATGGGATCCATGTATGAGAACAAAGTGTGGACTTTGGTTGACTTGCCCGATGATCGGCAAGCCATCGAGAATAAATGGATCTTCAAGAAGAAGACTGACGCTGACAGTAATGTTACTATCTACAAAGCTCGACTTGTTGCGAATGGTTTTTGACAAGTTCAAGGGGATGACTATGATGATATTTTCTCACCCGTAGCGATGCTTAAGTCTGTCTGAATCATGTTAGCAATTGCCGCATTTTATGATTATGAAATTTGACAAATGGACGTCAAAACTACATTCCTGAATGGATTTCTGGAAGAAGGGTTGTATATGATGCAACCAAAAGGTTTTGTCGATCCAAAAGGTGCTAACAAAGTGTGCAAGCTCCAGCGATCCATTTATGGACTGGTGCAAGCCTCTCGGAGTTGGAATAAACGTTTTGATAGTGTGATCAAAGCCTATGGTTTTATACAGACTTTTGGAGAAGCCCGTATTTACAAAAAAGTGAGTGGGAGCTCTGTAGCTTTTCTAATATTATATGTTGATGACATATTGTTGATTGGAAATGATATAGAATTTCTGGATAGCATAAAGGGATACTTGAATAAAAGTTTTTCGATGAAAGACCTCGGTGAAGCTGCTTACATATTGGGCATCAAGATCTATAGAGATAGATCAAGACGCTTAATTGGACTTTAACAAAGCACATACCTTGACAAAGTTTTGAAAAAAAGTTCAAAATGGATCAAGAAAAGAAAGGGTTCTTGCCTGTGTTACAAGGTATGAAGTTGAGTCAGACTCAATGCCCAACCACTTCAGAAGATAGAGAGAAAATGAAAAATGTTCCCTATGCTTCAGCCATAGGCTATATCATGTATGCAATGCTATGTACCAGACCTGATGTGTGCCTTGCTATTAGTTTAGCAGGGAGGTACCAAAGTAATCCAGGAGTGGATCACTGGACAGCGGTCAAGAACATCCTGAAATACCTGAAAAGGACTAAGGATATGTTTCTCGTTTATGGAGGTGACAAAGAGATCGTCGTAAATGGTTACGTCGATGCAAGCTTTGGCACTGATCCGGACGATTCTAAATTGCAAACCGGATACATGTTTATATTGAACAGTGGAGCTATCAGTTGGTGCAGTTCTAAACAAAGCGTCGTGGCGGGATCTACGTGTGAAGCAGAGTACATAGCTGCTTCGGAAGTAGCAAATGAAGGAGTCTGGATGAAGGAGTTCATATCCGATCCAGGTGTCATACCTAGTGCATCGGGTCCAATGAAAATCTTTTGTGACAATACTGGTGCAATTGCCTTGGCAAAGGAATCCATATTTCACAAGAGAACCAAGCACATCAAGAGAAGATTCAATTCCATCCATGACCAAGTCCAGGTGGGAGACATAGAGATTAGCAAGATACATACGGATCTGAATGTAGCAGACCCGTTGACTAAGCCTCTCTCACGAGCAAAACATGATCAGCACCAAGACTCCATGGGTGTTAGAATCATTACGATGTAATCGAAATTATTGACTCTAGTGCAACTGAGAGACTGAAGGAAATATGCCCTAGAGGCAATAATAAAGTTATTATTTATCTCCTTATATCATGATAAATGTTTATTACTCATGCTAGAATTGTATTAACCGGAAACATAATACATATGTGAATACATAGACAATAAAGTGTCACTAGTATGCCTCTACTTGACTTGCTCATTGATCAAAGATGGTTAAGGTTTCCTAACCATAGACATGAGTTGTCATTTGATAAACGGGATCACATCATTAGGAGAATGATGTTATTGAATTGACCCATTCTGTTAGCTTAGTACTTGATCGTTTTAGTTTACTGCTATTGCTTTCTTCATGACTTATACATGTTCCTATGACTATGAGATTATGCAACTCCCGATTACCGGAGGAACACTTTGTGTGCTACCAAATGTCACAACGTAACTGGGTGATTATAAAGGTGCTCTACAGGTGTTTCCGATGGTACTTGTTTATTTGGCATAGATTGAGATTAGGATTTGTCACTCCGATTGTCGGAGAGGTATCTCTGGGCCCCCTCGGTAATGCACATCACTATAAGCCTTGCAAGCAATGTGACTAATGAGTTAGTTATGGGATGATGTATTACAGAACGAGTAAAAAGACTTGCCAGTAACGAGATTGAGCTAGGTATTGAGATACCAACGATCGAATCTCGGGCAAGTGACATACCGATGACAAAGGGAACAACGTATGTTGTTATGCGGTTTGACCGATAAAGATCTTCATAGAATATGTAGGAGCCAATATGAGCATCCAGGTTCCGCTATTGGTTATTGACCGGAGACGTGTCTCGGTCATGTCTACATAGTTCTCGAACCCGTAGGGTCCGCACGCTTAACATTCAGTGACGATCGGTATTATGAGTTTATGTGTTTTGATGTACCGAAGGTAGTTCGGAGTCTCGGATATGATCACGGACATGACGAGGAGTCTCGAAATGGTCGAGACATAAAGATCGATATGTTGGACAACTATATTTGGACTTCGAAATGGTTCCGGGTGAAATCGGGATTTTACCAGAGTACCGGGAGGTTACCGGAACCCCCCACTAAGTGTATGAGCCTTATTGGGCCTTAGTGGAATAGAGGAGGAGGAAGCCTAGGAGGGGGCACTCCCCCCAAGCCCAATCCAGATTGGGTGAGGGGGCCGGCCCCCCTTTCCTTCTTCTCTCCCTCCTCTTTCCTACCTCTCCTACTCCAACTTGGAAGGGGGAGGAATCCTACTCCCGGTGGGAGTAGGACTCCCCTTGGCGCGCCCTCCTCCTGGCTGGCGGCCTCCCCCTCCACTACTCCTTTATATACGGGGAGGGGGCACCCCATGGAGACACACAAGTTGACCATTGATCTTTAGCCGTGTGCGGTGCCCCCCTCCACCATAATCCACCTCGGTCATATCGTAGCTGTGCTTAGGTGAAGCCCTGCGTCGGTAGCTTCATCAACACCGTCATCACACCATCGTGCTGACGAAACTCTCCCTCGAAGCTCTACTGGATTGTGAGTTCATGGGACGTCACCGAGCTGAACGTGTGCAGATCGCGGAGGTGTCGTACGTTCGGTACTTGGATCGGTCAATCGTGAAGACGTACGACTACATCAACCACGTTGTCATAATGCTTTCGCTTACGGTCTACGAGGGTACGTGGACGACACTCTCCCCTCTCGTTTCTATGCATCACCATGATCTTGCGTGTCCGTAGGAATTTTTTTGAAATTACTGCATTCCCCAACAAGTCTCACATCAACTAGGCGTATCAACGGGCTATGGAGATGCCCATTAATAGACATCAATGTGAGTGAGTAGCGATTGCCATGCAACGAATGCACTAGAGCTATAAGTGTATGAAAGCTCAACAAAAGAAACTAAGTGGATGTGCATCCAACTCGCTTGCTCACGAAGACCTAGGGCATTTTGAGGAAGCCCATCATTGGAATATACAAGCCAAGTTCTATAATGAAAAATTACCACTAGTATATGAAAGTGACAACATAGGAGACTCCCTATCATGAAGATCATGGTGCTACTTTGAAGCACAAGTGTGGAAAAAGGATAGTAACATTGTCCCTTCTCTCTTTTTCTCTCATTTTTTGTGGGCATCTTTGGCCTCTTTTTTTTGTTTGGGCTTCTTTGGCCTCTTTTATTTTTATAAAGTCCGGAGTCTCCTCCCGACTTGTGGGGGAATCATAGTCTCCATCATCCTTTCCTCACTTGGGACAATGCTCTAATAATGAAGATCATCACACTTTTATTGATTTACAACTCATGAATTACAACTCAATACTTAGAACAAAATATGGCTCTATGTGAATGCCTCCGGCGATGTACCGGGATATGCAATGAATCAAGAGCGACATGTATGAAAGAGTTATGAAGGTGGCCTTGCCACAAATACGATGTCAACTACATGATCATGCAAAAGCAATATGACAATGATGGAGCGTGTCATAATAAGCGGAACGGTGGAAAGTTGCATGGCAACATATCTCGGAATGGCTATGGAAATGCCATAATAGGTAGGTATGGTGGTTGTTTTGAGGAAGGTAAATGGTGGGTTTATGATACCGGTGAAAGTTGCGTGGCACAAGAGAGGCTAGCAATGGTGGAAGGGTGTGAGTGTGTATACTCCATGGACTCACATTAGTCATAAAGAACTCATATACTTATTGCAAAACTTTATTAGCCCTCGAAGCAAAGTACTACTAGGCATGCTCCTAGGGGAAGGGTTGGTAGGAGTTAACCATCGCGCGATCCCGACCTCCACACATAAGGAAGGCAATCAAAAGAGCCCCCCATGCAACAAATTTGTTACACAACTTTTACCATACGTGCATGCTACGGGACTTGCCAACTTCAACACAAGTATTTCTCAATTTCGTAATTACCCAACTAGCATAACTCTAACATTACCACCTTTATATCTCAAAACAATTATCAAGCATCAAATTGATCATAGTATTCAATGCACTTTCTATGATAGTTTTTATTATACCCAACTTGGATGCCCATCATTCTAGGACCAATTTTATAACCATAGCAAATACCATGCTGAACGACTGTCAAAATAATATAAGTGAAGCATGAGAGATCAATAATTTCTACAAAATAAAGCCACCGCCGTGCTCTAAAAAGATATAAGTGAAGCACTAAAGCAAAATTGTCTAGCTCAAAAGATATAAGTGAAGCACATAGAGTATTCTAATAAATTTCAAATCATGTGTGTCTCTCCCATAAGGTGTGTACAGCAAGGATGATTGTGGTAAACTAAAAAGCAAAGACTCATATCATACACGACGCTCCAAGCAAAACACATATTATGTGGTGAATAAAAATATAGCTCCAAGTAAAGTTACCGATAGACGAAGACGAAAGAGGAGATGCCTTCCAGGGCATCCCCAAGCTTAGGCTTTTGGTTGTCCTTGAATTATCCTGGGGTTCCATGGGCATACCCAAGCTTAGGCTCTTGCCACTCCTTATTCCATAGTCCATCAAATCTTTACCCAAAACTTGAAAGCTTCACAACGCAAAACTCAACAGGAAATCTCATGAGCTCCGTTATTGCAAGAAAGAAAAACCACCACTTAAGGTACTGTAATTAACTCATTCTTTATTTATATTGGTGTTAAACCTACTGTATTCCAACTTCTCTATGGTTCATACCCCCCGATACTAGCCATAGATTCATCAAAATAAGCAAACAACACACGAAAACAGAATCTGTCAAAAATAGAACAGCCTGTAGTAATCTGTAACTTTGGAACACTTCTGGAACGTTAAAAATCCTACCAAAATAGGAAGTCCTAGGAAATTTGTCTATTAATCTTCTTCAGAAAGAATCAACTAAAGATCACGTTTCTGTGATTTACTAAAATTATTCTCGTGCGCGCAAAAGTTTCTGTTTTTCAGCAAGATCAAATTAACTATCACCCAAGATGATCCTATAGGTTCTACTTGGCACAAACACTAATTAAAACATAAAACCACGTCTAAGCAGAAGCTATATGAATTATTTATTACTAAATAGGAACAAAAAGCAAGGAACAAAATAAAAATTGGGTTGCCTCCCAACAAGCGCTATCGTTTAACGCCCCTAGCTAGGCATAAAACCGAGAATAGATCTAAGTATTGCCATCTTTGGTATTCAATTCATAAGTGGCTCTCATAATAGATTCATAAGGTAATTTGATTTTCTTCCTAGGAAAGTGTTCCATGCCTTTCCTTAATGGAAATTGGAATCTAATATTTCCTTCCTTCATATCAATAATTGCACCAATCGTTCTAAGGAAAGGTCTACCAAGAATAATAGGACATTAAAGATTGCAATCTATATCAAGAACAATAAAATCTATGGGCACATAATTCCTATTTGCAACAATAAGAACATCATTAGTCCTTCCCATAGGTCCCAATCCTCTAAGGATAACAGGTAAAACCCTTTGAAGTAGGACGTGGCAGTCATGAGTTTTCAACCCTTGTACCTTGTTTCCATCTGCACTGACTCTCCTTTCAGGGTTGGAAGCAAATCCATGTGGGAATCTCACACGTGACAGGGCCTCGCAGAATTCTTTTCTTTTTACCTTGTCCAAGACGTACACACCTGGTGCCATATCCCATGGTTTACCTTCATCTTGCACCTGCAAATCATGTCTGATACCCAGGCATGTCAAATCAATCCTAGATTTTAAGGTATCTTTCGTCTTGCCTTCAATATTAAGAAGTGTGCTGATAATGTTGTCATATATATTTTTCTCGATGTGCATCACATCAAGATTATGCCGCAGATCCAAATCTTTCCAATACTCCAAGTCCCACAAAGTGTACCTGCGGGTAAACAATAATCTCTGTTCTGCCCTGCCACGCTTCCTTTTCCCGCTACCATTACCAGGATGGTTTCCTGATGTAATATGCCCGACCTTCTCTAATACCACTTGCAACTCATCGGCGGTGAGCCTCTTTGGCGCATCACGGTTTTCATGCTTTGCATTGAACACATGTCTTTGGTATCTTCTAGGATGCGGCTTGTCCTTGGCAAGGAAACGGCGGTGTCCAATGTAACAGAGCTTGCTAAGTATTGCGTATGACAGCGGATTCCTATCACAGCGAACACATGCCTTGTAACCATGTGACGTTCGCCCTAACATAGTGCCCAAATTATAACAGCACGCAGAAAGAAATCAGCTGGTGGGCTGCTATATAGGTCTCGAGTGAGAACACCCCACCATAGCTGTTGAAGTTCCTCCACAAGAGGTTCCATGAACAAATCAAAATCCTTTCCAGGACTTTTTGGACCAGGGATGAGCAAGGCCATCATGTAGTTTGATTCTCTGGTGCAGACATTTGGAGGCATATTGTTAGGGATAACAAGCACTGGCCACATGCTATCTGTGGCGCTCTGGTGGCCAAATGGGTTAAATCCATCTGAAGCTAAGCCAAGTCTAATGTTTCTCGGGTCAGCAGCAAACCTTTTGTGTTTATGATTGAAGCTTTTCCACTCACTATTGTTGGGAAACTTAGTAATTTCAAAAAATTTCCTACGCACACGCAAGATCATGGTGATGCATAGCAACGAGAGGGGAGAGTGTGTCCATGTACCCTCGTAGACCGAAAGTGGAAGAGGTAGCACAACGCGGTTGATGTAGTCGTACATCGTCACGATCTGACCGATCAAGTACCGAACGCACGACACCTCCGAGTTCAGCACACGTTCAGCTCGATGACATCCCTCGAACTCCGATCCAGCCGAGCTTTGAGGGAGAGTTCCGTCAGCACGACGGCGTGGTGACGATGATGATGTTCTACCGATGCAGGGCTTTGCCTAAGCACCGATACGATATTATCGAGGTGGATTATGGTGGAGGGGGGCACCGCACACGGCTAATAGATCTCAAGGATCAATTGTTGGGTATAGAGTTGCCCCCTGCCCCCGTATATAAAGGAGCAAGGGGGAGGGGGCGGCCGGCCAGGAGGGGCGCGCCAGGGAGGAGTCCTACTCCCACCGGGAGTAGGACTCCCTCATTTCCTTGTCCAAGTAGGAGAGGGGAAGGAAGGGGAGAGAGGAGAGGAAGGAAAGGGGGGGGGGCGGCCCCCTCCTTGTCCTATTCGGACTAGAGGGGAAGGGGGCGCGCGGCTGCCCTGGCCGCCCCTCCTCTTCTCCAGTTTGGGCCCATGTGGCCCATTAACCCCCCGGGGGGTTCCGGTAACCCCCCGGTACTCCGGTATTTATCCGATAACCCCCGAAACCATTCCAGTGTCCGAATATAGTCATCCAATATATCAATCTTCATGTCTCAACCATTTTGAGAGTCCTCGTCATGTCCGTGATCACATCCGGGACTCCGAACTATCTTCGGTACATCAAAACGCATAAACTCATAATATAACCATCATCTAACTTTAAGCGTGCGGACCCTACGGCTTCGAGAACTATGTAGACATGACCGAGACACGTCTCCGATCAATAATCAATAGCGGAACCTGGATGCTCATATTGGCTCCCACATATTCTACGAAGATCTTTATCGGTCAAACGGCATAACAACATACGTTGTTCCCTTTGTCATCGATATGTTACTTGCCCGAGATTCGATCGTCGGTATCTCAATACCTAGTCTAATCTCGTTACCGGCAAGTCTCTTTACTCGTTCCGTAATACATCATCCCGCAACTAACTTATTAGTTACAATGCTTGCAAGGCTTATAGTGATGTGCATTACTAAGTGGGCCCAGAGATACCTCTCCGACAATCGGAGTGACAAATCCTAATCTCGAAATACGCCAACCCAAGAAGTATCTTTGGAGACACCTGTAGAGCACCTTTATAATCACCCAGTTACGTTGTGACGTTTAGTAGCACACAAAGTGTTCCTTCGGTAAACGGGAGTTGCATAGGCTCATAGTCATAGGAACATGTATAAGTCATGAAGAAAGCAATAGCAGAATACTAAACGATCAAGTGCTAAGCTAACGGAATTGGTCAAGTCAATCAGATCATTCTCCTAATGATGTGATCTCATTTAATCAAATGACAACTTATGTCTATGGTTAGGAAACATAACCATCTTTGATCAATGAGCTAGTCAAGTAGATGCATACTAATGACACTCTGTTTGTCTATGTATTCACACATGTATCATGTTTTAGGTTAATACAATTCTAGCATGAATAATAAACATTTATCATGATATAAGGAAATAAATAATAACTTTATTATTGCCTCTAGGGCATATTTCCTTCAGTCTCCCACTTGCACTAGAGTCAATAATCTAGATTACACAATAATGATTCTAACCCATGGAGCCTTGGTGCTGATCATGTTTTCCTCGTGGAAGAGGCTTAGTCAACGGATCTGCAACATTCAGATCCGTATGTATCTTGCAAATCTCTATGTCTCCCACCTGGACTTGGTCATGGATGGAATTGAAGCGTCTCTTGATTTGCTTGGTTCTCTTGTGAAATCTGGATTCCTTTGCCAAGGCAATTGCACCAGTATTGTCACAAAAGATTTTCATTGGACCCGATGCACTAGGTATGACACCTGGATCGGATATGAACTCCTTCATCCAGACTCCTTCATTTGCTGCTTCCGAAGCAGCTATGTACTCCACTTCACACGTAGATCCCGCCACGACGCTTTGTTTAGAACTGCACCAACTGACAGCTCCACTGTTCAATATAAACACGTATTCGGTTTGCGATTTAGAATCGTCCGAATCAGTGCCAAAGCTTGCATCGACCTAACCATTTACGACGAGCTATTTGTCACCTCCATAAACAAGAAACATATCCTTAGTCCTTTTCAGGTATTTCAGGATGTTCTTGACCGCTGTCCAGTGATCCAGTCCTGGATTACTTTGGTACCTCCCTGCTAAACTAATAGCAAGGCACACATCAGGTCTGGTACACAACATTGCCCACATGATAGAGCCTATGGCTGAAGCATAGGGAACTTCTTTCATTTTCTCTCTATCTTCTGCAGTGGTCGGGCATTGAGTCTGACTCAACTTCACACCTTGTAACACAGGCAAGAACCCTTTCTTTGCTTGATCCATTTTGAACTTTTTCAAAACTTTGTCAAGGTATGTACTTTGTGAAAGTCCAATTAAGTGTCTTGATCTATCTCTATAGATCTTGATGCCCAATATATAAGCAGCTTCACCGAGGTCTTTCATTGAAAAACTCTTGTTCAAATATCCCTTTATGCTATCCAGAAATTCTATATCATTTCCAATTAACAATATGTCATCTACATATAATATCAGAAATGCTACAGAGCTCCCACTCACTTTCTTGTAAATACAGGCTTCTCCAAAAGTCTGTATAAATCCATATGCTTTGATCACACTATCCAAACGTTTATTCCAACTCCGAGAGGCTTGCACCAGTCCATAAATGGATCGCTGGAGCTTTGCACACTTTGTTAGCTCCCTTTGGATCGACAAAACCTTCCGGTTGCATCATATACAACTCTTCTTCCAGATATCCATTAAGGAATGCAGTTTTGACATCCATTTGCCAGATTTCATATTCATAAAATGCGGCAATTGCTAACATGATTCGGACAGACTTAAGCATCGCTACGGGTGAGAAAGTCTCATCGTAGTCAATCCCTTGAACTTGTCGAAAACCTTTTGCAACAAGTCGAGCTTTATAGACAGTAACATTACGGTCAACGTCAGTCTTCTTCTTGAAGATCCATTTATTCTCAATGGCTTGCAGATCATCGGGCAAGTCAACCAAAGTCCACACTTTGTTCTCATACATGGATCCCCTCTCAGATTTTGTGGCCTCAAGCCATTTTGCGGAATCTGGGCTCACCGTCGCTTCTTCATAGTTCGTAGGTTCCTCATGGTCTAGTAACATAACTTCCAGAACAGGATTACCGTACCACTCTGGTAAGGATCTTTCTCTGATTGACCTACGAGGTTCAGTAACAACTTGATCTGAAGTTTCATGATCATCATCTTTAACTTCCTCACTAATTGGTGCAGGTGTCACAAGAACCGGTTTCTGTGATGAACTACTTTCCAATAAGGGAGCGGGTACAGTTACCTCATCAAGTTCTACTTTCCTTCCACTCACTTCTTTTGAGAGAAACTCCTTCTCTAGAAAGGATCCAAATTTAGCAACAAATGTCTTGCCTTCAGATCTGTGATAGAAGGTGTACCCAACAGTTTCCTTTGGATATCCTATGAAGACACATTTCTTCGATTTGGGTTCGAGCTTATCAGGTTGAAGCTTTTTCACATAAGCATCGTAGCCCCAAACTTTAAGAAACGACAACTTTGGTTTCTTGCCAAACCATAGTTCATAAGGCATCATCTCAACGGATTTAGATGGTGCCCCATTTAACGTGAATGCAGCTGTCTCTAGAGCATAACCCCAAAGCGATAGCGGTAAATTAGTAAGAGACATCATAGATCGCACCATATCTAGTAAAGTACGATTACGACATTCGGACACACCATTACGCTGTGGTGTTCCGGGTGGCGTGAGTTGCGAAACTATTCCACATTGTTTCAAATGAAGACCAAACTCGTAACTCAAATATTCTCCTCCACGATCAGATCGTAGAAACTTTATTTTCTTGTTACAATGATTTTCCACTTCACTCTGAAATTCTTTGAACTTTTCAAATGTTTCAGATTTATGTTTCATTAAGTAGATATACCCATATCTGCTTAAATCATCTGTGAAGGTGAGAAAATAACGATACCCGCCGTGAGCCTCAACATTCATCGGACCACATACATCTGTATGTATGATTTCCAATAAATCTGTTGCTCGCTCCATAGTTCCGGAGAATGGTGTTTTAGTCATCTTGCCCATGAGGCACGGTTCGCAAGTACCAAGTGATTCCGAAAGTTCATCAGTATGGAGTTTCTTCATGCGCTTTACACCAATATGACCTAAACGGCAGTGCCAAAAATAAGTTGCACTATGATTATCAACTCTGCATCTTTTGGTTTCAATATTATGAATATGTGTATCACTACTATCGAGATTTAATAAAAATAGACCACTCTTCAAGGGTGCATGACCATAAAAGATATTACTTATATAAATAGAACAACCATTATTCTCTGATTTAAATGAATAACTGTCTCGCATCAAACAAGATCCAGATGTAATGTTCATGCTCAACGCTGGCACCAAATAACAATTATTCAGGTCTAAAACTAATCCCGAAGGTAGATGTAGAGGTAGCGTGCCGACTGCGATCACATCGACTTTGGAACCATTTCCCACGCGCATCGTCACCTCGTCCTTAGCCAATCTTCGCTTAATACATAGTCCCTGTTTCGAGTTGCAAATATTAGCAACGGAACCAGTACCAAATACCCAGGTGCTACTGCGAGCATTAGTAAGGTAGACATCAATAACATGTATATCACATATACATTTGTTCACCTTACCATCCTTCTTATCCGCAAAATACTTGGGGTAGTTCCGCTTCCAGTGACCAGTCTGTTTGCAGTAGAAGCACCCAGCCTCAGGCTTAGGTCCAGACTTGGGTTTCTTCTCCTGAGCAGCAACTTGTTTGCTGTTCTTCTTGAAGTTCCCCTTCTTCTTCCCTTTGCCCTTTTTCTTGAAACTGGTGGTCTTGTTGACCATCATCACTTGATGCTCCTTTTTGATTTCTATCTCCACAGCTTTTAGCATTGCAAAGAGCTTGGGAATCGTCTTATCCATCCCTTGCATGTTATAGTTCATCACGAAGCTTTTGTAGCTTGGTGGCAGTGATTGAAGAATTCTATCAATGACGCTATCATCCGGAAGATTAACTCCCAGTTGAATGAAGTGATTGTTATACCCAGACATTTTGAGTATATGCTCACTGACAGAACTATTCTCCTCCATCTTACAGCTGTAGAACTTATTGGAGACTTCATATTTCTCAATCCGGGCATTTGCTTGAAAAATTAACTTCAACTCCTGGAACATCGCATATGCTCCATGACGTTCAAAACGTCGTTGAAGTCCCGGTTCTAAGCCATAAAGCATGGCACACTGAACTATCGAGTAGTCATCAGCTTTGCTCTGCCAGACGTTCATAACATCTGGTGTTGCTCCTGCAGCAGGCCTGGCACCTAGCAGTGCTTCCAGGACGTAATTCTTCTGTGCAGCGATGAGGATAATCCTCAGGTTACGGACCCAGTCCGTGTAATTACTACCATCATTTTTCAACTTTGCTTTCTCAAGGAACGCATTAAAATTCAACGGAACAACAGCACGGGCCATCTATCTACAATCAACATAGACAAGCAAAATACTATCAGGTACTAAGTTCATGATAAATTTAAGTTCAATTAATCATATTACTTAAGAATTCCCACTTAGATAGACATCCCTCTAATCCTCTAAGTGATCACGTGATCCAAATCAACTAAACCATGTCCGATCATCACGTGAGATGGAGTTGTTTCAATGGTGAACATCACTATGTTGATCGTATCTACTATATGATTCACGCTCGGACTTTCGGTCTCAGTGTTCCAGGCCATATCTGTTATATGCTAGGCTCGTTAAGTTTAACCTGAGTATTCCGTGTGTGCAACTGTTTTGCACCCGTTGTATTTGAACGTAGAGCCTATCACACCCGATCATCACGTGGTGTCTCAGCACGAAGAACTTTCGCAACGGTGCATACTCAGGGAGAACACTTATACCTTGATAATTTAGTGAGAGATCATCTTATAATGCTACCGTCAATCAAAGCAAGATAAGATGCATAAAAGATAAACATCACATGCAATCAATATAAGTGATATGATATGGCCATCATCATCTTGTGCTTGTGATCTCCATCTCCGAAGCACCGTCATGATCACCATCGTCACCGGCAAGACACCTTGATCTCCATCGTAGCATCGTTGTCGTCTCGCCAACTTATGCTTCTACGACTATCGCTACCGCTTAGTGATAAAGTAAAACATTATAGGGTGATTGCATTGCATACAATAAAGCGACAACCATATGGCTCCTGCCAGTTGCCGATAAGTCGGTTACAAAACATGATCATCTCATACAATAAAATTTAGCATCATGACTTGAACATATCACATCACAACATGCCCTGCAAAAACAAGTTAGACGTCCTCTACTTTGTTGTTGCAAGTTTTACGTGGCTGCTACGGGCTTAGCAAGAACCGTTCTTACCTACGCATCAAAACCACAACAATAGTTCGTCAAGTTAGTGTTGTTTTAACCTTCTCAAGGACCGGGCGTAGTCACACTCGGTTCACCTAAAGTTGGAGAAACTGACACCCGCCAGCCACCTGTGTGCAAAGCACGTCGATAAAACTAGTCTCGCGTAAGCGTACGCATAATGTCGGTCTGGGCCGCTTCATCCAACAATACCGCCGAACCAAAGTATGACATGCTGGTAAGCAGTATGACTTGTATCGCCCACAACTCACTTGTGTTCTACTCGTGCATATAACATCTACGCATAAAACCTGGCTTGGATGCCACTGTTGGGAAACGTAGTAATTTCAAAAAAAATCCTACGCACACGCAAGATCAAGGTGATGCATAGCAACGAGAGGGGAGAGTGTGTCCACGTACCCTCGTAGACCGAAAGAGGAAGCGTTAGCACAACACGGTTGATGTAGTCATACGTCTTCACGATCCGACTGATCAAGTACCGAACGCACGACACCTCCGAGTTCATCACACGTTCAGCTCGATGACGTCCCTCGAACTCCGATCCAGCCGAGCTTTGAGGTAGAGTTCCGTCAGCATGACAGCGTGGTGACGATGATGATGTTCTACCGACGCAGGGCTTTGCCTAAGCACCACTATGATATTATCGAGGTGGATTATGGTGGAGGGGGCCACCGCACACGGCTAATAGATCTCAAGGATCAATTGTTGTGTCTAGAGGTGCCCCCCTGCCCCCGTATATAAAGGAGCAAGGGGGAGGGGGCGGCCGGCCAGGAGGGGCGCGCCAGGGAGGAGTCCTACTCCCACCGGGAGTAGGACTCCCTCCTTTCCTTGTCCGAGTAGGAGAGGGGAAGGAAGGGGAGAGAGGAGAGGAAGGAAAGGGGGGCGCCGCCCCCCTCCTTGTCCTACTCGGACTAGAGGGGAAGGGGGCGCGCGGCCTGCCCTAGCCGCCCCTCCTCTTCTCCACTTTGGGCCCATGTGGTCCATTAACCCCCCGGGGGGTTCCGGTAACCCCCCGGTACTCCGGTATTTATCCGATAACCCCCGGAACCATTTCGGTGTCTGAATATAGTCGTCCAATATATCAATATTCATGTCTCGACCATTTCGAGACTCCTCGTCATGTCCGTGATCACATCCGGGACTCCGAACTATCTTCGGTACATCAAAACACATAAACTCATCATATAACCGTCATCTAACTTTAAGCGTGCGGACCCTACGGGTTTGAGAACTATGTAGACATGACCGATACACCTCTCCGGTCAATAACCAATAGCGGAACCTGGATGCTCATATTGGCTCTCACATATTCTACAAAGATCTTTATCGGTCAAACTGCATAACAACATACGTTGTTCCCTTTGTCATCGATATGTTACTTGCCCGAGATTCGATCGTCGGTATCTCAATACCTAGTTTAATCTCATTATCGGCAAGTCTCTTTACTCGTTCCATAATACATCATCCCGCAACTAACTTATTAGTTACAATGCTTGCAAGGCTTGTAGTGATGTGCATTACTGAGTGGGCCCAGAGATACCTCTCCGACAATCGGAGTGACAAATCCTAATCTCGAAATACGCCAACCCAACAAGTACCTTTGGAGACACCTGTAGAGCACCTTTATAATCACCCAGTTACGTTGTGACGTTTGCTAGCACACAAAGTGTTCCTCTGGTAAACGGGAGTTGCATAATCTCATAGTAATAGGAACATGTATAAGTCATGAAGAAAGCAATAGCAGAATACTAAACAATCAAGTGCTAAGCTAACGGAATGGGTCAAGTCAATCACATCATTCTCCTAATGATGTGATCCCGTTTAATCAAATGACAACTTATGTCTATGGTTAGGAAACATAACCATCTTTGATCAACGAGCTAGTCAAGTAGAGGCATACTGGTGACACTCTGTTTGTCTATGTATTCACACATGTATCATGTTTCCGGTTAATACAATTCTAGCATGAATAGTAAACATTTATCATGATATAAGGAAATAAATAATAGCTTTATTATTGCCTCTAGGGCATATTTCCTTCAAGTACCATGAGATGGATGGCTCATTACATTCTGATCTCTGTACTCCTAGTTCCTAGAATGCCACCGTAACATCCTCTCTTGTTTCAGCATCATGAAACAACCTCCGCAATCTTGGTATAATTGGAAAATGTCTCAGAACATTATGAGGAATCCTCTTGACAGCATCGCCAACTTTCCATCTTGATGATTAGCATTTTGGGCATTCACTTAAGTTGGCATAATCCTTCCAAAACAGAACACAATTATTCTTACAAACATGGATCATATCATATCCAATTCCAACTGCATGAAGGAAATTCTTCATTTTACTGTAGGTGTGTTGCAGCTCAGACGCATCTGGGAAAGATTTGCGAAAAGCAGCCAACATCGCATCGAATGATTTGTTGGTCATCCGCTCAGATGTCTTCACCTGAAGAAAGGTGACCATAGCCGAGAATACTGACAACTTATTTCCTGGGGTGACAGCCACATTGCATTGTTCCAACATGCGGGCCATCGTTTTTCTTCTGCAGGTGAAAGTTCACGGAATGCACGAGCATTGCGTAGCATTGTTTCAATGTTGGTCAAACTCACTGGCTCTGCCACCACCACCTCCTCCTCCTCTTCCACCTGAGCATCAAGCAGATCAAGATGGTGATCTGCTGCTTCCACGTAGTCAATGACATTGACGTTCATAGTTTCACCATGATGGACCCACCTAGTATATGTGACTGACATCCCATACAAGTGTAGATGATTTTGCACAGTTGACACGGGTCTTGTAACTGAATTCATACAACTGCTACATGGGTAGAGCACATCTGATTTTGGACCACCGTACTCAGCTCTGATAAAGTTCATGAAGTTTTCAACCCCCTCGACATATGCAGCGGAGAATCTTCGAGCAGAAGTTATCCAAGTCCTGTCCATCTGTTAGACATACAAATTAGTTCTTCTACTAGATATTACAGGAAAAACATATCTGCTTTTTATGAAGTCTAAAAAAATACCTAGGTCGATGTCTAAAGCTATGGCAAGATATTTGGACGAGCAGATCTAAGTAACAAAATATATGTAAAGCTAATTCAGCAAACAGATTTGAGTGCTAAATTATGCAGGCTGTTTCAGCAGTCAATGAGGCCGAGCACAGAGCCATCAAACTATCGAAGGCCATCGCAGCAACAAAGATCGAGTATAAATGGTGTAGAGCTATTTCACCTAACAGATTGGCTACTAGACCATGGCAATCTACGTCACAATAAATATATGGCAGGATATTTTAGCAACTAATTGGCCTTGGCATGCCATCTCAGCTAAGCAGATTGAGTGTAGAACAGGGCAAGGAAGCTTCTTAAGCATATCATATTGACTGTAAACTACTTCGGCAAATAGTGAGATTAACAACATCTATTAGCTAATATTCAGCGCTACACCGACATGCACGGGGCCTCAGTCTAGAATGCGCGTACCGTGGGAGAAGCTGACCGCCGTGCGTCTCCACACGAATGTCGCCAGCGGTGGCGGCGCTGACCGCCGTGCCCCTCCACAAGAACGTCGCCAGCGGTGGCGGCGCGGCTAGAGGACAGTAGTCTACGAGAGCGTACTGTGGGAGCGAGAGGATCGTCGTGCATCCCCTCAACGAACCGTGCCGCCGACGTATCGGCGCGGCGGGGAGGGCGGCTTTGGCAGAGCGAATGGAGTGGAGGGGGGTTGGGGGAATATTATTGGCTAATTGGCCGAAGGGCGGTTGAATTGGATTTGAGGGGAATTTTTGGGTGGGGGGGGGGAGGATTTTCGCGCGGTGGGCGGGGGGACTTTGGCGCATGGTCGGTTTCTCCAAGTGCAATCCAACGTGTCAGTGAAGAGGCAAGCCGAAGTGCGTTCCATTTGCATGAGCCATGTGCAGGACCGAACGTGTGTGGGGTGCAATGCGACCGCGACAGGAGTGTTGTGAGTGTACCGCCTTTTTTCCTTTTAAACTAGGTGCTTCGCCCCCTAAAAAAACTTGTTGCTTCGCGCGATCCATCGATACTACTACTAGTAATCCAGTAATGCCGACTAAAATGGCGCGGCCGGGTGTTTTCCCGCGCGATATGCTGGGAGG
Organism: Triticum aestivum; assembly: GCF_018294505.1. NCBI lineage: Eukaryota > Viridiplantae > Streptophyta > Magnoliopsida > Poales > Poaceae > Triticum > Triticum aestivum. Next base: position 40,775,522 of record NC_057806.1, on the reverse strand, counting down.
TTGGCTTAGTTGGATTTTTTAGGACGAGTAATGCTACACCTACGTAATCCCAGTTACGTAATGATCGTAATGTGAAACGTGTGATTTGTTCATTGTAGATTGGGGGGAGGGAGGGGCCTACCACCATGAAAATCAGGGGAGGAGAGAGAGAGGCAATTTACGTTAACCCTTTCGTAGGTTCCCGTAGATGTAGAAAGATGTGAAATGCGTGAATGTGTAGTGGACGTACTATTGGAGTGCCTAAGATAAATTGTGTATGTATAGACCCTATGTGTTTATTTTACTTCGCATGTTAGCTTTGTCTCGGTTCAATAAAAAGCAAAGTTGGTGATGATGGTGTGCCTGTCATCCTGCAATATAGGTCGTCCGATCTATATCTAACGGATAGGAAGGAAACTATGACAATTTACCCACACTCCTCTCCACATTTGCATATAAGGCTTTCCCTCGTTCATCTTTTTCTCCCACAAGATCTTGATCTTCCGTGCAACGCACGGGCATCTTGCTAGTACTCCTACAATATACTATATTATTGTGAAAGTTCATATACACCGACCGAGATTAATGCAAACACGGCAGATTTTCATTACATTTCGAACTTTTATAGGACAGAAAAATAAAAGAAACCAACCCTAAACCTATTCTACGGCGGCGACCGACGTCCTCCATGTACGATCTCTATGTACGGGGGCGGGGTTCAAGACCCGTGAAGTGAAGGTGCGGTCTTTGGCGAGGAAGAGTAGAACACGAGATACGGACCAGTCAGTTGGCACACCATGCCCTGCCGCCTCCCATGCCCTACTCATCCTCGGAGGAGTCCCCGACCTCGGCGGTGCCGGACGTTGGACGGAGGAAAGTAGGACACGTGGCTAACAGTGCTCCCATTGTCGACCGCCAGCGTGGCCACTGCTTGTGTGGTCGCGTCCGTGTCTGGCTACACCGCTATTGCGTCACGAGAAGCGACTTGAGCGAGGTCGGCGACCTCGAGCTTCATCCCCGAAGACAAGCTCTCCCACAGAGTGTTCGCGCTTGCGGTCATGGCGGATGTGGTTCCAGGTGGGAGGACGATGCGCTATGGTGTGGAGATTATCTGGGAGTTGCCGCTTTAAGTAGTGCATTCCGGTGAGGCCAAGCGTCCGGGTGCGTCATTAAGTCGCCGGAGTTGGTTCCTCGGGCACCGAGCCTCTTAACGATGGGATACGAACGGACGGCATGAATGCCGACAGCTGGCATCGGCTGGGAACACACCATGCGATGGCGCGAGGGACGAGGGTTTTTGGTGTGCCAGGGTAGTCAGCTGCGGTCATGGCAACGTTGGAGATGCCCTTTGCTCACATGCGATCCCCGCATGTCATTGAAAAAGTAAGACGACCCGGCATGGTATGCAGTTAGCCGCACTACACCACTCCGCGGACGCGTCGCGGTGCCCCGTGCATCCTCGACGAGCCGGGTGTTGGGGTGTGTTTGGATTGTGGCCAAAGTGCACCTTACCATAATTTTGGTCATGACCCAAAGATCGGTCTTTGTTTGGATGGTTGCCATTTTTTTGGCATGCCAATGAAATCTAGCCAACTCTAGTTCATTTTTCTTGCAAATGTCAGCCAAATCATGGGCAACCAAAACCTCAACCAAAATTTTGGCTACCCAATGCTTTGATGGGGCAACCTTGGGCACAAATCAAACATACTGTTGGTCGTGCCACAACACTAACGCCACCCTCGGCACACTGAAACCGACCGTGTATAGCGACGATGAGCGTGTCGCCTACCGCGGTCGTCGTGTCCAGAGGCGGTGCTGGAGCTGCGCCATGTTGTTGGTGTTGGGGATCGTAGCAGAAATTAAAATTTTCCTACGCATCACCAAGATCTATCCATGGAGTATTCTAGCAACGAGGGAATAGGAGAGCATCTACATACCCTTTGTAGATCGCAACGGAAGCGTTCAAGTGAACATGGATGATGGAATCGTACTCGCCGTGATCCAAATCACCGATGACCTAGTGCCGAACGGACGGCACCTCCGCGTTCAACACACGTACGGTCGGGAAGACGTCTCCTCCTTCTTGATCCAGCAAGGGGGAAGGAGAGGTTGATGAAGATCCAGCAGCACAACGGCGTGGTGGTGGATGCAGCAGAGTTTCAGCAAGGCTTCGCCAAGCGTCTGCGCGAGAGGGAGAGGTGTAGCAGGGGAGAGGGAGGCGCCAAGGATGCAGGGTCCGGCTGCCCCTCCCCCCCCCCTTTATATAGGCCCCCTGGGGGGGCGCCGGCCCTGGAGATGGATCTCCCAAGGGGGCGGCGGCCAAGGGGGGAGGAGTGCCCCCAAGGCAAGTGGGGCGCCCCCACCCTAGGGTTTCCAACCCTAGGCGCAGGGGGGAAGCCCATGGAGGGGCGCACCAGCCCACTATGGGCTGGTTCCCTCCCCACTTCAGCCCACGGGGCCCTCCGGGATGGGTGCCCCACCCGGTGGACCCCCGGGACCCATCCGGTGGTCCCGGTACTATACCGATGACCAGCGAATCCTTCCCGATGGCCGAAACGACAGTTCCTATATATAATTCTTTACCTCCGGACCATTCCGGAACTCCTCGTGACGTCCGGGATCTCATCCGGGACTCCGAACAACCTTCGGTTTGCTGCATACTAATATCTTTACAACCCTAGCGTCACCGAACCTTAAGTGTGTAGACCCTACGGGTTCGGGAGACATGCAGACATGACCGAGACGATCTCCGGTCAATAACCAACAGCGGGATCTGGATACCCATGTTGGCTCCCACATGCTCCTCGATGATCTCATCAGATGAACCACGATGTCGAGGACTTAATCAATCCCGTACTCAATTCCCTTTGTCTATCGGTACGATACTTGCCCGAGATTCGATCGTCGGTATACCGATACCTTGTTCAATCTCGTTACCGGCAAGTCTCTTTACTCGTTCCCGTAACACATCATCCCGTGAACAACACCTTGATCACATTGAGCTCATTATGATGATGTCTTACCGAGTGGGCCCAGAGATACCTCTCCGTCATACGGAGTGACAAATCCCAGTCTTGATTTGTGCCAACCCAACAAACACTTTCGGAGATACCTGTAGTGCACCTTTATAGCCACCCAGTTACGTTGTGACGTTTGATACACCCAAAGCACTCCTACAGTATCCGGGAGTTGCACAATCTCATAGTCTAAGGAATGATACTTGACATTAGAAAAGCTCTAGCAAACGAACTATACGATCTTTGTGCTATGCTTAGGTTTGGGTCTTGTCCATCACATCATTCTCCTAATGATGTGATCCCGTTATCAATGACATCCCCATGTCCATAGTTAGGAAACCATGACTATCTATTGATCAATGAGCTAGTCAACTAGAGGCTTACTAGGGACACATTATGGTCTATGTATTCACACATGTATTACAATTTCCGGACAATACAATTATAGCATGAACAATAGACAATTACCATGAGCAAGGAAATATAATAATATTTTATTATTGCCTCTAGGGTATATTTCCAACAGTCTCCCACTTGCACTAGAGACAATAGTCTAGTTACATTGTGATGAATCGAACACCCATGGAATTTTGGTGTTGATCATGTTTTGCTCTAGGGAGAGGTTTAGTCAACGGATCTGCCACATTCAGGTCCGTATGCACTTTACAAATCTCTATGTCTCCATTTTGAACACTTTCACGAATGGAGTTGAAGCGATGCGATATGCGTGGTCTTCCTGTGAAACCTGGGCTCCTTCGCAAGGACAATAGCTCCAGTGTTGTCACAGAAGAGAGTCATCGGGTCCGACGCATTGGGTATGACTCCTAGGTCGGTAATGAACTCCTTCACCCAGACTGCTTCTTGTGCTACCTCCGAGGCTGCCATATACTCTGCTTCACATGTAGATCCCGCCACGATGCTTTGCTTGCAACTGCACTAGCTTACTGCCCCTCCATTCAAAATATACACGTATCCGGTTTGTGACTTAGAGTCATCCAGATCTGTGTCGAAGCTAGCGTCGACGTTACCCTTTACGACGAGCTCTTCGGCACCTCCATAAACGAGAAACATATCCTTGGTCCTTTTCAGGTACTTTAGGATGTTTTTGATCGCTGTCCAATGTTCCTTGCCAGGATTACTTTGGTACCTACCTACCAAACTTACGGCAAGGTTTACATCGGGTCTGGTACACAACATGGCATACATAATACACCCTATGGCTGAGGCATAGGGGATGACACTCATCTCTTCTATATCTTTTGCCGTGGTCGGGCATTGAGCCATGCTCAATCGCACACCTTTCAATACAGGCAAGAACCCCTTCTTGGACTGATCCATTTTGAACTTCTTCAAAATCTTGTCAAGGTACGTACTTTGTGAAAGACCGATGAGGCGTCTCGATCTATCTCTATAGATCTTGATGCCTAATATATAAGTAGCTTCTCCAAGGTCCTTCATTGAAAAACACTTGTTCAAATAGGCCTTTTTGCTTTCCAAGAATTCTATATCATTTCCTATCAATAGTATGTCATCCACATATAATACGAGAAATGCTACAAAGCTCCCACTCACTTTCTTGTAAATGCAAGCTTCTCCATAAGTCTGCATAAACCCAAACGCTTTGATCATCTCATCAAAGCGAATGTTCCAACTCCGAGATGCTTGCACCAGCCCATAGATTGAGCGCTGGAGCTTGCACACCTTGTTAGCATTCTTAGGATCGACAAAACCTTCCGGTTGTATCATATACAATTCTTCCTTAAGAAAGCCGTTAAGGAATGCCATTTTGACGTCCATTTGCCATATCTCATAATCATAGAATGCGGCAATCGCTAACATGATTCGGACGGACTTCAGCTTTGCTACGGGTGAGAAAGTCTCATCGTAGTCAACTCCTTGAACTTGTCGATAACCCTTAGCGACAAGTCGAGCCTTATAGATGGTCACATTACCATCCGCATTTGTCTTCTTCTTAAATATCCATTTATTCTCTATGGCTCGCCGATCATCGGGCAAGTCAGTCAAAGTCCATACTTTGTTTTCATACATGGATTCTATCTCGGATTTCATGGCTTCTAGCCATTTGTCGGAATCTAGGCCCACCATCACTTCTTCATAGTTCGAAGGTTCATCGTTGTCCAACAACATGATTTCCAGGACAGGGTTGCCGTACCACTCTGGTGCGGAACGTGTCCTTGTGGACCTACGAAGTTCAGTAGGAGCTTGATCAGAAGTATCTTGATCATCATCATTAACCTCCTCTCTAATCGATGCAGGCACCACAGGAACATTTTCCTGAGCTGCGCTACTCTCCGTTTCAAGAGGCAGTACTTCATCAAGCTCTACTTTCCTCCCACTTACTTCTTTCGTGAGAAACTCTTTCTCTAGAAAGGACCCGTTCTTGGCAACAAAGATTTTGCCTTTGGATCTGAGGTAGAAGGTATACCCAACTGTTTCTTTGGGGTATCCTATGAAGACGCATTTTTCCGATTTGGGTTCGAGCTTTTCAGGTTGAAGTTTCTTGACATAAGCATCGCATCCCCAAACTTTTAGAAACGACAGCTTAGGTTTCTTTCCAAACCATAATTCATACAGTGTCATCTCAACGGATTTCGACGGAGCCCTATTTAAAGTGAATGCGGTAGTCTCTAAAGCATAGCCCCAAAATGAAAGCGGTAGATCGGCAATAGACATCATAGATCGCACCATATCCAATAGACTGCGATTACGACGTTCGGACACACCGTTACGCTGAGGTGTTCCAGGCGGCGTGAGTTGTGAAACGATTCCACATTTCCTAAAGTGTGTGCCAAATTCGTGACTTAAATATTCTCCCCCACGATCTGATCGTAAGAACTTTATTTTTCTGTCACGTTGATTCTCAACCTCACTCTGAAATTCCTTGAACTTTTCAAAGCTCTCAGACTTGTGTTTCATTAAGTAGACATACCCATATCTACTTAAGTCATCGGTGAGCGTGAGAACATAACGATAGCCTCCGCGAGCCTCAACGCTCATTGGACCACACACATCAGTATGTATGATTTCCAATAAGTTGGTTGCTCGCTCCATTGTCCCAGAGAATGGAGTCTTGGTCATCTTGCCCATGAGGCATGGTTCGCACGTGTCAAATGATTAAAAATCAAGAGACTCTAAAAGTCCATCTGTATGGAGCTTCCTCATGCGTTTGACACCTATATGACCAAGGCGGCAGTGCCACAAGTATGTGGGACTATCATTATCAACTTTACATCTTTTGGTATTCACACTATGAACATGTGTAACATTACGCTCGAGATTCATCAAGAATAAACCATTCACCAGCGGGGCATGACCATAAAACATATCTCTCATATAAATAGAACAACCATTATTCTCAGATTTAAATGAGTAGCCATCTCGAATTAAACGAGATCCTGATACAATGTTCATGCTCAAAGCTGGAACTAAATAACAATTATTGAGGTTTAAAACTAATCCCGTAGGTAAATGTAGAGGTAGCATGCCGATGGCGCTCACATCGACTCTGGAACCATTCCCGACGCGCATCGTCACCTCGTCCTTCGCCAGTCTCCGCTTATTCCGCAGCTCCTACTTTGAGTTAAAAATATGAGCAACCGCACCGGTATCAAATACCCAGGAGCTACTACGAGTGCTGGTAAGGTACACATCAATAACATGTATATCACATATACCTTTTGTGTTGCCGGCCTTCTTATCCACTAAGTATTTAGGGCAGTTCCGCTTCCAGTGACCATTTCCCTTGCAATAAAAGCACTCAGTTTCAGGCTTGGGTCCATTCTTTGACTTCTTCCTGGCAAATGCTTTACTAGGCGTGGCAACCTCCTTGCCGTCCTTCTTGAAGTTCTTCTTACCCTTGCCTTTCTTGAACTTAGTGGTTTTATTCACCATCAACACTTGATGTTCCTTTCTTATCTCCACCTCCGCTGATTTCAGCATTGAATATAGCTCAGGAATGGTCTTTTCCATCCCCTGCATATTGTAGTTCATCACGAAGCTCTTGTAGCTAGGTGGGAGCGACTGAAGGATTCTGTCAATGACCGCCTCATCCGGGAGATTAACTTCCAGCTGAGTCAAGCGGTTGTGCAACCCAGACATTTTGAGTATGTGTTCACTGATAGAGCTATTTTCCTCCATCTTACAGCTAAAGAACTTGTCGGAGACATCATATCTCTCGACCCGGGCATGAGCTTGGAAAATCAATTTCAGCTCCTCGAACATCCCATATGCTCCGTGTTTCTCAAAATGCTTTTGGAGCCCCGGTTCTAAGCTGTAAAGCATGCTGCACTGAACGAGGGAGTAATCATCAGCACGTGACTGATGGGCGTTCATAACGTCCTGGTTTGCTGGGAATGGTGCATCACCTAGCGGTGCTTCTAGGACATAATCTTTCTTGGCAGCTATGAGGATGATCCTCAGGTTCCGGACCCAGTCCGTATAGTTGCTGCCATCATCTTTCAGCTTGGTTTTCTCTAGGAACGCGTTGAAGTTGAGGGTGACATTAGCGTGGGCCATTGATCTACAAGACATATTGTAAAGATTTAGACTAAGTTCATGATAATTAAGTTCATCTAATTAAATTAATGAATGAACTCCCACTCAGATTTGACATCCCTCTAGTCATCTAAGTGATACATGATCCGAGTCAACTAGGCCGTGTCCGATCATCACGTGAGACGGACTAGTTATCATCGGTGAACATCTCCATGTTGATCATATCTTCTATACGACTCATGTTCGACCTTTCGGTCCTTCGTGTTCCGAGGTCATGTCTGTACATGCTAGGCTCGTCAATCCTACCTAAGTGTATTGCGTGTGTAAATCTGGCTTACACCCGTTGTATGCGAACGTAAGGATCTATCACACCCGATCATCACGTGGTGCTTCGGAACGACGAACCTTAGCAACGGTGCACAGTTAGGGAGAACACATTTTTGATATTTAATGAGGGATCATCTTATTTATGCTACCGTCGTTCTAAGCAAATAAGATGTAAAAACATGATAAACATCACATGCAATCAAATAGTGACATGATATGGCCAACATCATTTCGCTCCTTTGATCTCCATCTTCGGGGTGCCATGTTCATCGTCGTCACCGGCATGACACCATGATCTCCATCATCGTGTCTTCATGAAGTTGTCACGTCAACTATTACTTCTACTACTATGGCTAACGCTTTAGCAATAAAGTAAAGTAATTACATGACGATTTAAGTTGACACGCAGGTCATAAATAAATTAAGACAACTCCTATGGCTCCTGCCGGTTGTCATACTCATCGACATGCAAGTCGTGATTCCTATTACAATAACAAGATCATCTCATACATCACATACATGATCACAACTTTTGGCCATATCACATCACAAAGCACTTGCTGCAAAAACAAGTTAGACATTCTCTAATTGTTGTTGCAAGTTTTTACGTGGCTGCTATAGGTTACTAGCAAGAACGTTTCTTACCTACGCCAAAACCACAATGTGAATTGTCAATCTCTATTTACCCTTCATAAGGACCCTGTTCATCGAATCCGATCCAACTAAAGTGGGAGAGACAGACACCCGCCAGCCACCTTATGCAACTAGTGCATGTCAGTCGGTGGAACCGGTCTCACGTAAGCGTACCTGTAAGGTTGGTCCGGGCCGCTTCATCCCACAATACCGCTGAATCAGGATAAGACTAGTTGCGGCAAGAAGAATTGACAATTCGACGCCCAAAACTACTTTGTGTTCTACTCGTGCATAGAAACTACGCATAGACCTAGCTCATGATGCCACTGTTGGGGATCGTAGCAGAAATTAAAATTTTCCTACGCATCACCAAGATCTATCCATGGAGTATTCTAGCAACGAGGGAATAGGAGAGCATCTACATACCCTTTGTAGATCGCAACGGAAGCATTCAAGTGAACGTGGATGATGGAGTCATACTCGCCGTGATCCAAATCACCGATGACCTAGTGCCGAACGGACGGCACCTCTGTGTTCAACACACGTACGGTCGGGAAGACGTCTCCTCCTTCTTGATCCAGCAAGGGGGAAGGAGAGGTTGATGAAGATCCAGCAGCACGACGGCGTGGTGGTGGATGCAGCAGAGCTTCAGCAGGGCTTCGCCAAGCGTCTGCGCGAGAGGGAGAGGTGTAGCAGGGGAGAGGGAGGCGCCAAGGATGCAGGGTCCGGCTGCCCCTCCCCCCCCTTTATATAGGCCCCCTGGGGAGGGCGCCGGCCTTGGAGATGGATCTCCCAAGGGGGCGGCGGCCAAGGGGGGAGGAGTGCCCCCCAAGGCAAGTGGGGCGCCCCCCACCCTAGGGTTTCCAACCCTAGGTGCAGGGGGGAAGCCCATGGGGGGGGGTGCACCAGCCCACTATGGGCTGGTTCCCTCCCCACTACGGCCCACGGGGCTCTCCGGGATGGGTGGCCCCACCTGGTGGACCCCCGGGACCCATCCGGTGGTCCCGGTACAATACCGGTGACCCCCGAATCCTTCCCGATGGCCGAAACGACACATCCTATATATAATTATTTACCTCCGGACCATTCCGGAACTCCTCGTGACGTCCGGGATCTCATCCGGGACTCCGAACAACCTTCGGTTTGCTGCATACTAATATCTTTACAACCCTAGCATCACCGAACCTTAAGTGTGTAGACCCTACGGGTTCGGGAGACATGCAGACATGACTGAGATGATCTCCGGTCAATAACCAACAGCGGGATCTGGATACCCATGTTGGCTCCCACATTCTCCTCGATGATCTCATCGGATGAACCACGATGTCGAGGACTTAATCAATCCCGTACTCAATTCCCTTTGTCTATCGGTACGATACTTGCCCGAGATTCGATCGTCGGTATACCGATGCCTTGTTCAATCTCGTTACCGGCAAGTCTCTTTACTCATTCTCGTAACACATCATCCTGTGAACAACACCTTGATCACATTGAGCTCATTATGACGATGTCTTACCGAGTGGGCCCAGAGATACCTCTCCGTCATACTGAGTGACAAATCCCAGTCTCGATTCGTGCCAACCCAACAAACACTTTCGGAGATAACTGTAGTGCACCTTTATAGCCACCCAGTTACGTTGTGACGTTTGATACACCCAAAGCACTCCTACGGTATCTGGGAGTTGCACAATCTCATGGTCTAAGGAATGATACTTGACATTAGAAAAGCTCTAGCAAACGAACTACACAATCTTTGTGCTATGCTTAGGTTTGGGTCTTGTCCATCACATCATTCTCCTAATGATGTGATCCCGTTATCAATGACATCCCCATGTCCATAGTCTGGAAACCATGACTATCTATTGATCAACGAGCTAGTCAACTAGAGGCTTACTAGGGACACATTATGGTCTATGTATTCACACATGTATTACGATTTCGGGACAATACAATTATAGCATGAACAATAGACAATTACCATGAACAAGGAAATATAATAATCTTTTATTATTGCCTCTAGGGAATATTTCCAACAGTTGGCCCCCACAACCCACATGAACGGTTGTCGGTGGCGAGGAGGTCGTGGGCCAGCTCCTCCATTTGACTAGTCTGCGCTACGTCATCCCAACGGGTGTGCCCCATATGTCGGTTTCCCTGTTTTCCTGGCCATATTCGAGCGTCAGTGCTCCGTGTTACGCATTAGGCCTTTCACTATGTGGGCCAAGTGAGACAACTTATTGTTTATTTGAGCCATTCAAGTATAATCATGTGGCGTTTGCTTATTTGTCGTTCCTCTCCAACCCCCTTCTCCATCGATCATGTGACCCTCCGGTCGAGTCCATCCTCCCGCATGCCTCATTTGAACATTCTGCCGAGTATCATTCGCATGTACCCACCCTAGTCCTCTTTCAATCGATCTCCGGACCCCGAGATGAAATCGAGAGAGAACGAGTGGGGGTACGTGATACCTAAGGTGGATTCAAAATTTTGAACCGGTGATCACAGCATCCGCAAATCATATATGAAGGGCATTCAATGTTTGTTTTGTTTTTGAATGTACAATATACTCCCTCCTATCCTTTCTAGTTTACATATAAGTTTTATTTGTAGTCAAAGTATCTCTACTTTGATCAAAAAAGTATCAACATTCAACAACGCCCAATCAATATTGTTAGATTCGTATGTACTCCTAGATTTGTACTTGAGATGGTTTCCAATTTGTTTTCAACCACGTGAATGTGCTTGTTCTCGCGCATGCTCTTCCTACTAGGATTTCGCCATGTATAGCCAATAGTCCAATAGTAACTTTTTTAAGCTCTCTGTCCAATAGTACTAGTGGAGTACTGACAATATCTGTACTAGAGTATGCAGTGCTCATAGTAGTACTCCCTCCTTCCATTTATATAGGGCCTATGTGGAGGAGAGAGATGTGAAAAAGTAAGGGGAGTGAGCTCTCATGCAAGAGCCTAGCTATATACGCATTCCTAGTTAAATACAATAAATATGAAGAAAGAGATAGAGAGGAGATGGAAAAAAGTACTAATACAATAGCCAACCTTATAATTTTTTTTGTGGGAAATAGCCAACCTTATAGCCCACACTACTGTGTGAGTGCATATAATAGATGATGGCTATAGATGACATGGCAGTCCCTCATAGCCATCGACCGCCTATATTATTAACCATGCTCTAATGCATTTTTCAAAACCTTCTTTGACTATTGACAAGATTAATAGTACATGAGATGTATAATGTGAAAATTATACCATTGGAAACTCTTTTCACATACGAATTTAACCGTATTATTTGTGTAAGTTGCATGCCATATATTATTACTCTAACATTTGGTCAAAGTTAGCCTGGAAAAATGCATTAGGCCTTGTATAGTAAATGGAAGGAGGGAGTAGTAGTGGAAGTGGATCCTCTGACGTAGGTATCCCTGCCTTACCCTCCCTTTCAGTCACTTACTGGCGGACCCCATGCTTGCTAGGCCCCGCATGTCAGTTACTCAATGGGTTCGGCCATGTCAGGGGATCCTCATGCGTAGCATACTCCCTCTGTTTTTATTTACTCCGCATAAAACGGAGGGAGTGGTAGTATAAATGACGCGGGCGGGGGAGGGGGAGGGACATCGGTTTGCTCTCAACTGTGGTCCCACAAGCGAGCGAAAACGCAAGACGAAGCGTGTTCCATTCAGTGAGCGACGTCGAGGGTCCAGCATGCCGGGCTGCAATGCGAATGCGACAAGAGCGATGTACAGTCAAAACCGATTGACCGGTCGTTGCCGGAACCACTATTCACACCAGAACCTTCGCTGCTCGGCCTACGCCAGCCACTGCCCTAAAACCACACCTAAACTCCAGCCCATTCCCCCACCTTTCAATCCCCTAGCCCGCATCAAGCGTCCCCTAGTTCTCTGGACAGCCATGGTGCGCCGCAAGATCACTTACTACAAGATGTTGACGCCGGAGCGCCGCGCAGAAATCACGGCGGCGGTAGGCACCACAGACCTCCGTTCCCAAGCTCGCTTTGCGGCGGGCCAATCCCCGAGTTCTCTAGAGCCAAGCTACGAGGAGGAGGAAGCCGATCCAATGTTCATGGCGGAGGTCGTGGTGCAGAAGGCCCCCGATGAGTATGAGACGATGGACGTCGACTTCGTGCCGGCGTTCGAGTCCCCCATGGTGCAGGCGGACCAGCGGTTCAACATGGCGATACTAAAGGAGGACCAGGAGGCAGAGGCTCAACTCAACGCGGAGCGCGCGCATGCCGCTGCCATCGACGCTCTCCTGCAGGCAGAACCGGATGTCGTGGATGCTAACCGGGCAGCGGAGGCTCAACTTGAGGCGGAGCATGCGGATGCCGCTGCCATCGAGGCCCTCCTGCAGGGGAACCGGACGTCCTGGACTTGAACCGGGCGGCAGAGGCTCAACTCGACGCAGAGCGCGCGGATGCCGCTCTCATCGACATCCTCCTGCAAGCGGAACCGGACGTCCTGGACTTGAACCAAGCGGCGGAGGCTTGACTCAACGCGGAGCGCGCGGATGCCACTGCCATCGAGGCCCTCCTGCAGGCGGAACCGGATGTCCTCAACTTGAACCGGGCTGTGCTCTCGCCCGTGCGGAGCGCCCGCACGCTCCGCGGGAACGAGTAGCTGGAGGCCGAGGACAACCACGGTGCGGAGACACACGTGGGCAGCTACGGCTGGTTCGCGCCGGCAGCCAAAGATGACGAGGCCGTCTCGTTCCGCGAGTAGTGATAGTTTTTCTTTATGTTGTTATTTTTATGCATCTTTTGCTGTGTAAAAACATATATTGTTATGCAAGTCGCCTGACTTGGGTCGGTCTACCGTTTCAGGCGGTTGGATGAATATCCTACGTCTCATAACCCTTCTTCCTCACCTCTTCCTCTTCCCCAACACACCATCGCACGGGCCGTACGGATACCCCCCAACATGCGGTTGGATAAACATACTCTATGTACAAAAATTATGTGTCAGTGGTAGGATGCCGGACTTTGGTTTGTTCACATGCGACAGCACGTGTCAGTGAGGGTGCGTTCCCTTAGTTGGGTTTGCGGCATGCAGGAGCGACTGTGTGAGGGTGTGGTGCGACCGCGGCGTGCAGGAGCGACCGTGTGAGGGTGCGGACCGCGACAGTCGTGCACAAGTGTACCTCCTTTTCATTTTGAAAACTTTAGGCAAGCTTGGCAAAAATGTGTGGCGAAGTATGGCAATGCAAGGCCTAGACCCAAACAGGATAAGTACGTACGTACTAGGAGTACTAGTGTTAAAAAAGAAAGGCAGGGTTTTCCTTCACGGGATTAGGCTGGCCATAGTGGGGGTAACATAACTAGTATCATATATTTGGGACTCGCAAACATGCTTATGTGCTAGACAATTAAAGAAGAGAGAGAGGGTAGTAGTAACATAGGTAGATACCGTATCATAATTAATGTTATGCTACTATGTGTCATGCATGGCAATAAATAAGACCATCTATCATACTACTTTATGATACTATGCACTATGGATGTAGTATCATACACTACTATCATAATGCATGATACTAGTATATGTTACTCTCCACCATGACCAGCCTTAATCGATACAAATCCTCGTTTCACGTGTCAATTAATGCGTATTTTTTTCTCCAAAGACCAAAGAGCTAACCATCTCACTCCTCATCGCTTGATTAATGCAGCGCCATGCAAACAAACCTTCTCACTTCTGCATGCATGCAGGGGATATTAATGTCCTTGGTTGCTAGTACGAGGCAAACCCCATCAATTTTGCCTCGATTAGTGTTAGTGGCCTTTTGCGAATTGTAATTTTAATATACTGGCCTTGTGTACAAAAAATGGAGGTAGTAACTATATTTGACTTCCTTCCCCATTGCGGTGACGTCGATGATATCTCGAACGTTGTGGTTTGGTGAAGTGCGTTCGACGGAGAACACCATTGAGGGAGACCACGGTAAGTCGTTCACAACTGCCGCCTGCAAGCCGAGACAACTGCCTTATTTGCATCTAGGAAGTCCGTTGAACCAAAGCACGCGTAAATGTACTAGTACTACTAGTACACAATAGCACCGTCCGTCCAGCTTAGTGCGGTGAGATGGTTTCTCGAAGAAGACGATGGAGAAGCGGAGTCAGCGAAGAGTGAAATGATGGTTGCTTCGTCCATGCTTTTGTGATTTGACGCTTCACTGCTTTGTGATTTGTGATAGAAGGGACAGGGGGTAGACTCTGTGCTCTATACTATACATGCGTCCAAGCATGGGAGAAAGAGGAGAGACGTTGCATTTTTCTATTCCTTCGATCAATCAATCAGGGAGCTTCGGTTCCATCTTTTTGGCTTTGGCAACACCGTCCACAGTGGTTCCCACGATGTCAAAAGCTATTTTCACATTTGGCTACACATTGTGGATGCCCTTAACCGTACCACTTGGTTTTGCTCCTGTGTGCTATCTATACAAATCTCAATTATATTGATCTAAAAAATTATAGAATCAAGATTAATAAAAAGGAGGCGCGCGGATGGCGGGGGAGGTTTCTTATTTTTAGAGGATGTTGTCCTGGCAGTTTGCTAACATGTGGTCCCACGTGTCAGTGCTTTACCAAGCAGATCCGCGTCCCACATGAGGCAGAACAATGGCAGAAGCAACACGTGGTTAAGTTGAAGAAGATGAGGGAGAAGCGGATTCAGCAACGAGTGAAATGATGGTTGCTTCGTCCCTCCAACTTCTTTTTTTAGCATTATTACTTCATCCCTCCAACTTAACTGCGGGAAAGGTGCAGCTTTGTGATTTGACGCCTCATTGCTCATTACTACGCCGGTGCCATGACTGGGGTGCTTCACCCCGGCTGCTCTACACTGTATTCTGTATGGCACGTGGACCAGGTAGCTTGATGTCCCACATGTCGGCGAAAGGGACTAGAAGATTTATGAAAGCGAGTGCTCCACTCTTATGATGGAGGAGTACACGACACGACGGCCCAGTGAACTGTCACTTGTACTGTATAGTACTATAGTTTTGTTGTTGCGCACGATCCATCGATACAAACCCGACTAAACAGGAAAGGGCGGGATTTTTCACGCGAGGTAGATGATACTGGCCATACATTTCAAAGGCAATTTTAATGTATGCAAACTCAATAATTAAGTAACAATATGATATCTAGTAAAACTAAAAACACATATGATTTATTGTGTTAGAGTGTAGTAGTAGTGCTGTATTGCATAGTTGTTAGATGTAACATGCGAGAACGTGTAGAGATGTAGTTTTGGAGGGCCTACAGAGATAAAAGCGTAATACGGTCACCGAACTTCAGAATAAGCTGATTACGGTCACTATATATGTTTTGCGGTGATTATACGGTCACTTGCTCATGGTTCAACATCGGATTGCACTCTATTGATCGGCCAAATAGTATGCGTGGCGCCATGTTGACTAGTTAAATTGACCATGTTCCTTGTGGGTCCCACCTGTCAGTTCGCATAGGGAAAAGGTCAGATAAACACAAATTTACGCAGGCACAACAAGATTCCAACCCGTGCGCGGGAATCACCTGGTTGTGTATGTGTCTGTCAGGGCCTGATGTGTGCGCATGCACGTGTAGGTTGAGCACTTGAGCGTGAGCGTGTGTGTTGGTCGTGTGGTGTACTGGTGTGTGCATGCATGCGTGCATGTGTGCATGTGAGTGTTGCGTGCGTGCATGCCTGCGTGTGTACGTGTGAGTGTTGCGTGCGTGCGTGGGTGCATGTATTCATGTGAGTGTTGCATGCATGCAGTTCGTGTGCATGTGTGCGTGTGTGTATAATCACCACACCAGCTCATGTGTGTTAAAACAGACGGCTCAGCATACCAATACAAGGCCACCTTGTTCGCTGTGCCCGCGGTCATGACTTCGAACCACCGTCCAATATTTTTTTGTCGTTTGTTTTCATTCTTACTAGCAAGATGCCGTGCATTGCACGTAACATCAAGATGCATTTGTATGACTAGTTTATCTTGTGAGAGAAAAGGATGAATGAGGGAAGGCCTTATTTGCAAATGTGGAGAGGTGTGTGGGTACCTTTTTGCAAAATTGCCATAGTTTCTTTCCTATCCTTCGGATATAAATCAGACGGCCTATATTGCAGGATGGCAGGCACACCATCATCACCAACTCTGTTTTTATAAGAGTGTAGATGTAGAGTAGATACAGGCCGACAAGTGGGCACGATGGTAGTGAGATAATGTGATGCAACACTAGAGGTGCCACGTGGAGCGTTTAACTGGTCAACTAGTCATGTCTTGAGCAAATACAGAGTTGTACGATGAGCCTGTGACTGTATAATAACCACAAAACGTAAATGGTGACCGTAATGAGTGGATTCTGAAGTTCAATGTACGTATTGTGCTTTCACTTCAAATACAATGATCGCCATTGTATATATCGCGAGAGAAAGATGAAACACGCGTGAATGTGCTGGGGGCTTACTTTTAGAGGACCTGGAGATAGTTTGTGTGCATACGTGAAAGGGGAGTAGAGGGGGGGTATGCGATGGAGAGAGAGATGCTCTTTGTTTCTCTTTATTATGACTAACTTTGTATATAGTATGAAAATATACAAATTCACAGTGCGGAATAAATATCATTGTGGGAACCATGCAATGCAAATTAGCGTTCCTACTCCTCCATATAACTTTGTAATGTTGTATATATGTAGAAATTCTAAAATAATTTTTTGGCCACACTTTATTCAAAAGGAATGTTGTATGCGAAATAAACGTGAAGAGAGGGATTTTTAGATCAATGGGGTACGTGATGTAACATGCTTGAATGTGTAGTTGATGCATTTGGCAGGGCCTAGAGAGGTATGTGTGTGTATTACATATTCGAGAGAGGCATGGATAGAGGAGCCGGCTGGGGGCGTGGGAGAGATAGCATGAGAAATGAGAGTGGTCTAGAGAGAGAGACGAATATGACGTCACGACGAGAGATTCCCTTGAGTGTGTATATGCAAGGGGGAGGGGATAGAGGCACCAGGAGAATATATATTTTTGTGTCTGGTGTTTGTGTTGGTATGTGTGGGTGTGAGAAGATAATGAGACGTGGGGGCAGAGGGTGTGTCACCACGTGAGGTCCAGTGGGTCGCGGTGAGGCCCTTCGTTTGGTTCTGTCCTGCGCCACATTGGTCGGCCTGTGACGCATTTAGGGAGACCCATGGATGACTAGTCGTACAAGACAAAGATAGCAGAATTGTGAAGGACTCTGTGTCCACTGACAAAGCTAGCTAGGATTTGTAACCCTAGGTTCTCGGACTAAGGTAACCCCTTTATCTCTGATATTACTATTCATCCAACCTAACTTTAAGGGGCATCCTACAGAATGCTCTGCTAGAATCATACTCGTCGATTAGGAAGAGAGGTGTGAGACAATGCGTGAGAGATAGGCCTAAAGATAATGTGCGTACAGGAGACACGTAGGCAGGTCTATGTATATAGAAAGGGTCGATGGGGATTGTGCGTGTGTATACTTGCGAGAGGAAGAGTGCTTGTGATAAAGGTTAGTGAAAACGGTCGTAAATGGTTACAAGAGGGAGGGAGGGTTATATCTAGAGCATGTGTGCGAGAAAGACACCTCGGGAGAGAGTGTGTGAGCATGTGTGAGAGACCACCGATGGAGAGTGAAACTACACATAAAAGACTGCTGTACACATTGATTAAAGATATAAATTGTATCCAAATATTAGGATGGGATCATGATATTTGCAATTTGCGTAAGGAACGGTCATTGATCCATCAGACATCTAGATTCTATCGAATTTGAGCATGTCTATGTTATTATTTGACACAATTGATCCACATAGTTAGTATTTTGAACTCCAGACAATGCATCGCTTTAGCAATCGAATATAAACGTGAGTATAGTTCATGTTGTGTGTGTAAAGCACATTATACAGACGAAAGTTACACAACGAACATTATAAATAGCTACCTATGAACTAGCATACATTTGAATTAAACTTAAGGTGGTTTAAAAAATCAAAATCAACATGAAGTCCATTTAATTATTTGAATTTGATTTCATGGCATTTGTAAATCATACCTAAATTATGGGGGCACCAATCTTTGCTCTGATTTTGTACATAATAGCATATGTAGTCGTGTACAGAATAGATTCAAATTTAGCTCCTCCATTCCAAAATAATCGTAGTTATAGGATTTTCAAGTGTCAAAATTTCAAAAATAAACGGATAATTTAATGAAGTTTTCAAACATACAAGGTCAAATATAACGTTGTCTATTTAGGTCAATCCTCATAGTTCAAGAGTACTCTAAACGTGAATGCTTGTGTTTCAAAATTTCGAACGAAGCGCCAAAAGAACCTCTACTCGCTCGAAACCGCATGAGACCAATGTTTGGTAGTACAAGGAAATTACTTTTCTAATAACTCCGACCCGTGAAACCTACCGTCACGACTGATGTCTACTACACAACCTTCTCATTGTAGACGTTGTTGGGCCTCCAAGTGCAGAGGTTTGTAGGACAGTAGAAAATTTCCCTCAAGTGGATGACCTAAGGTTTATCAATCCGTGGGAGGCATAGGATGAAGATGGTCTCTCTCAAACAACCCTGCAACCAAATAACAAGAGTCTCTTGTGTCCCCAACACACCCAATACAATGGTAAATTGTATAGGTGCACTAGTTCGGCGAAGAGATGGTGATACAAGTGCAATATGGATGGTAGATATAGGTTTTTGTAATCTGAAATTATAAAAACCGCAAGGTAACAAGTGATAAAAGTGAGCGTAAACGGTATCGTAATGCTAGGAAACAAGGCCTAGGGTTCATACATTCACTAGTGCAAGTTCTCTCAACAAGGATAACATAACTGGATCATATAACTATCCCTCAACATGCAACAAAGAGTCACTCCAAAGTCACTAATAACGGAGAACAAACGAAGAGATTATTGTAGGGTACGAAACCACCTAAAAGTTATCCTTTCTTATCAATCTATTCAAGAGTCCGTAGTAAAATAACACGAAGCTATTCTTTCCATTTGATCTATCCTAGAGTTCGTACTAGAATAACACCTTAAGACACAAATCAACCAAAACCCTAATGTCACCTAGATACTCCAATGTCACCTCAAGTATCCATGGGCATGATTATACGATATGCATCACACAATCTCAGATTCATCTATTCAACCAACACAAAGTACTTCAAAGAGTGCCCCAAAGTTTCTACCGGAGAGTCAAGACGAAAACATGTGCCAACCCCTATGCATAGGTTCATTGAACCCGCAAGTTGATCACCAAAACATACATCAAGTAGATCACATGAATATCCCATTGTCACCACATATAAGCACGACAAGACATACATCAAGTGTTCTCAAATCCTTAAAGACTCAATCCGATAAGATAACTTCAAGAGGAAAACTCAATTCATCACAAGAGAGTAGAGGGGGAGAAACATCATAAGATCCAACTATAATAGCAAAGCTCGCGATACGTCAAGATCATATCACCTCAAGAACATGAGAGAGAGAAAGATCAAACACATAGCTACTAGTACATACCCTTAGCCCCGAGGGTGAACTACTCCCTCCTCATCATGGAGAGTGCCGGGATGATGAAGATGGCCACCGGTGAGGGATTCCCCCCTCCGACAGGGTGCCGGAACAGGGTTCCGATTGGTTTTTGGTGGCTACAGAGGCTTGCGGCGGAGGAACTCCCGATCTATTGTGCTCCTTGATGTTTTTAGGGTATATGGACATATATAGGCGAAAGAAGTCGGTCAGGGGAGCCACGAGGGGCCCACGAGGGTGGGGGCGCGCTCAGGGGGTAGGGCGCGCCTCCCTGCCTCGTGGCTTCCTCGTTGCTTCCCTTACGTGCACTCCAAGTCTCCTAGATTGCTTTTGTTCCAAAAGTAACTCTCCTGAAGGTTTCATTATGTTTGGACTCCGTTTGATATTCCTTTTCTTGGAAACACTGAAATAGGCAAGAAAACAACAATTTGGGCTGGGCCTCCAGTTAATAGGTTAGTCCCAAAAATGATATAAAAGTGTAGAGGAAAGCCCATAAACATCCAAAACGGGTTATATAATAGCATGGAACAATCAAAAATTATAGATACGTTGGAGACGTATCAAGCATCCCCAAGCTTAATTCCTGCTCGTCCTTGAGTAGGTAAAAGATAAAAACAGAATTTTTGATGTGGAATGCTACCTAGCATATTTCTCAATGTAATTTTCTTTATTGTGGTAAGAATGTTCAGATCCAAATGATTCAAGATAAAAGTTCATATTGACATGAAAACAATAATACTTCAAGCATACTAACAAAGCAATCATGTCTTCTCAAAATAACATGGCTAAAGAAAGCTATGCCTACAAAATCATATAGTCTGGCTATGCTCTATCTTCATCACACAAAGTATTTAATCATGCACAACCCCGATGACAAACCAAACAATTGTTTCATACTTTAGTATTCTCAAACTTTTTCAACTTTCACGCAATACATGAGCGTGAGCCATGGACATAGCACTATATGTGGAATAGAATGGTGGTTGTGGAGAAGACAAAAAAGGAGAAGATAGTCTCACATCAACTAGGCATATCAACAGGCTATGGAGATGCCCATTAATAGATATCAATGTGAGTGAGTAGGGATTGCCATGCAATGGATGCACTAGAGCTATAAGTGTATGAAAGCTCAACAAAAGAAACTAAGTGGGTGTGCATCCAACTTGCTTGCTCACGAAGACCTAGGGCATTTTGAGGAAGCCCATCATTGGAATATACAAGCCAAGTTCTATAATGAAAAATTCCCACTATTATATGAAAGTGACAACATAGGAGACTCTCTATTATGAAGGTAATGGTGCTACTTTGAAGCACAGGTGTGGATAGAGGATAGTAGCATTGTCCCTTCTCTCATTTTCTCTCATTTTTTTGGGCCTTTCTTTTGTTTTATGGCCTTTCTCTTTTTTTGGGCCTTTCTTTTTTTATGGCCTTTCTCTTTTTTTTTCATAAAGTCCGGAGTCTCATCCCGACTTGTGGGGGAATCATAGTCTCCATCATCCTTTCCTCACTTGGGACAATGCTCTAATAATGAAGATCATCACACTTTTATTTACTTACAACTCATGAATTACAACTCAATACTTAGAACAAAATGTGACTCTATGTGGATGCCTCCGGCGGTGTACCGGGATATGCAATGAATCAAGAGTGACATGTATGAAAGAATTATCAAGGTGGCTTTGCCACAAATACGATGTCAACTACATGATCATGCAAAAGCAATATGACAATGATGATGCGTGTCATAATAAACGGAACGATGGAAAGTTGCATGGCAATATATCTCGGAATGGCTATGGAAATGCCATAATAGGTAGGTATGGTGGCTGTTTTAAGGAAGGTATATGGTGGGTGTATGGTACCGGCGAAAGTTGCGCGGCACAAGAGAGGCTAGCAATGGTGGAAGGGTGAGAGTGCGTATAATCCAAGGACTCAACATTAGTCATAAAGAACTCATATACTTATTGCAAAAATCTACAAGCCATTGAAAACAAAGTACTACGCGCATGCTCCTAGGGGGATAGATTGGTAGGAAAAGACCATCGCTCGTCCCTGACCGCCACTCATAAGGAAGACAATCAATAAATAAATTATGATCCAACTTCATCACAAAGCGGTTCACCATACGTGCATGCTACGGGAATCACAAACTTCAACACAAGTATTCCTCAAATTCATAATTACTCCACTAGCATGACTCTAATATCACCATCCTTATATCTCAAAACAATTATCAAGCATCGAATTGATCATAGCATCCAATTCACTTTCTATGATAGCTTTTTATTATACCCAACTTGGATGCCCATCATTCTAGGACCAATTTTATAACCATAGCAAATACCATGCTGTTCTAAAAGACTCTCAAAATAATATAAGTGAAGCATGAGAGATCAACAATTTCTACAAAATAAAACCACCGCAGTGCTCTAAAAGGATATAAGTGAAGCACTAGAGCAAATGACAAACTACTCCGAAAGATATAAGTGAAGATCAATGAGTAGTCGAATAATTGTGCAACTATGTGAAGACTCTCTAACATTTAAGAATTTCAGATCTTGGTATTTTATTCAAACAGCAAGCAAAACAAAAAAAAATGACGCTCCAAGCAAAACACATATCATGTGGCGAATAAAAATATAGCTCCAAGTAAAGTTACCGATGAACGAAGACGAAAGAGGGGATGCCATCTGGGGCATCCCCAAGCTTAGGCTCTTGGTTGTCCTTGAATATTACCTTGGGGTGCCTTGGGCATCCCCAAGATTAGGCTCTTGCCACTCCTTATTCCATAGTCCATCGAATCTTTACCCAAAACTTGAAAACTTCACAACACAAAACTCAACAGAAAACTCGTAAGCTCCGTTAGTATAAGAAAATAAAACCACCACTTAGGTACTGTTGTGAACTCATTCTAAATTCATATTGGTGTAATATCTACTGTATTCCAACTTCTCTATGTTTCATACCCTCCGATACTACTCATAGATTCATCAAAACAAGCAAACAACACAATGAAAACAGAATCTGTCAAAAACAGAACAGTCTGTAGTAATCTGTATCAAACGTATACTTCTGGAACCCCAAAAATCCTAAAAAAATTAGGAAACCCTAAGCGATTTGTTTACCAATCCATATAGAAAAGAATCAGATCAAAATCACATTTCTGTGAATTATCAAAACTAATTTACTGGGTGCAAAAGTTTCTGATTTTCAGCAGGATCAACACAACTATCATTGTAAGCTATCCTAAAGGTCTTACTTGGCACTTTATTGAAACAAAAGCTATAAAACATGATTACTAAAGTAGCATAATCATTTGAACGCACAAAAACAGTAAAGGTAAATATTGGGTTGTCTCCCAACAAGTGCTTTTCTTTAATGCCTTTTAGCTAGGCATGACGATTTCAATGATGCTCGCATAATAGATAAGAATTGAAACATAAAGGGAGCATCATGAAGCATATGACTAGCACATTTAAGCCTAAACCCACTTCCTATGCATAGGTATTTTGTGAGCAAACAACTTATGGGAACAATAATCAACTAGCAAAGGAAGGCAAAACAAGCATAGCTTCAAGATTTTCAACACATAGAGAGGAAACTTGATATTATTGCAATTCCAACAAGCATATGTTCCTCCCTCATAATAATTTTCAGTAGCATCATGAATGAATACAACAATATAACCAGCACATAAAGCATTCTTTCCATGATCTACTTGCATAGAAAATTTACTAATCTCCACATAAGCAAAATTCTTCTCATTCGGGATAGTGGGAGTATCATAAGAGACTCGAATACTATAAATTGTTTCGACATAAAAAGAGTAATGTTCAGAAAAAGGGTAATCATAATCATGACAAGTTTTACAAATATAATCATCACTACTTTTTATAGCATAAGTTTCATCAAAATAATCATCATAAGTAGCAAGTTTTTTCTCATCATAATCGATTGAAACCTCTTCCAAGATAGTGGAATCATCACTAAATAAAGTCATGATCTCTCCAAATCCACTTTCATATTCATCACAATAAGATTCAACATCCTCCAAAGTAGTGGGATCATTACTTCCTAAAGTTGACACTCTTCCAAACCCACTTTCATCAATATAATCATCATAAGTAGGAGGCATGCTATCATCGTAACAAAATTGCATATCAAAACTTGGGAGGCTAAAAATATCATCTTCATTAAACATAGCATCCCCAAGCTTGTGGCTTTGCATATCATTATCATCATGGGCATTCAAAGAATTCATACTAACAACATTGCAATCATGCTCATCATTCAAAGATTTAGTGCAAAACATTCTAATGCATTCTTCCTCTAGAAATTGAGCGCAATTATCGGAATCCTTATTTTCACGGAAGACATTAAAAAGATGAAGCATATGATGCACCCTCAATTCCATTTTTTGTAATTTTCTTTTATAGAATAAACTAGTGATAAAACAAGAAACAAAAAGATTCGATTGCAAGATCTAAAGATATACCTTCAAGCACTCACCTCCCCGGCAACGGCGCCAGAAAAGAGCTTGATGTCTACTACACAACCTTCTCCTTGTAGACTTTGTTGGGCCTCCAAGTGCAGAGGTTTGTAGGACAGTAGCAAATTTCCCTCAAGCGGATGACCTAAGGTTTATCAATCCGTGGGAGGCGTAGGAAGAAGATGGTCTCTCTCAAACAACCCTGCAACCAAATAACAAAGAGTCTCTTGTGTCCCCAACACCCAATACAATGGTAAATTGTATAGGTGCACTAGTTTGGCGAAGAGATGGTGATACAAGTGCAATATGGATGGTATATATATAGGTTTTTGTAATCTGAAATTATAAAAACAGCAAGGTAACAAGCGATAAAAGTGAGCGTAAACGGTATCGTAATGCTAGGAAACAAGGCCTAGGGTTCATACTTTCACTAGTGCAAGTTCTCTCAACAAGGATAACATAACTGGATCATATAACTATCCCTCAACATGCAACAAAGAGTCACTCCAAAGTCACTAATAGCAGAGAACAAACGAAGAGATTATTGTAGGGTACGAAACCACCTCAAAGTTATCCTTTCTGGTTGATCTATTCAAGAGTCCGTAGTAAAATAACACGAAGCTATTCTTTCTGTTCAATCTATCCTAGAGTTCGTACTAGAATAACACCTTAAGACACAAATCAACCAAAACCCTAATGTCACGTAGATACTCCAATGTCACCTCAAGTATCCGTGGGCATGATTATATGATATGCATCACACAATCTCAGATTCATCTATTCAACCAACACAAAGTACTTCAAAGAGTGCCCCAAAGTTTCTACCGGAGAGTCAAGACGAAAACGTGTGCCAACCCCTATGCATAGGTTCATTGAACCCGCAAGTTGATCACCAAAACATACATCAAGTAGATCACGTGAATATCCCATTGTCACCACATATAAGCACGGCAAGACATACATCAAGTGTTCTCAAATACTTAAAGACTCAATCCGATAAGATAACTTCAAGAGGAAAACTCAATTCATCACAAGAGAGTAGAGGGGGAGAAACATCATAAGATCCAACTATAATAGCAAAGCTCGCGATACATCAAGATCGTATCACCTCAAGAACACGAGAGAGAGAGATCAAACACATAGCTACTGGTACATACCCTCAACCCCGAGGGTGAACTACTCCCTCCTCATCATGGAGAGCGCCGGGATGATGAAGATGGCCACCGGTGAGGGATTCCCCCCTCCGGCAGGGTGCCGGAACAGGGTCCCGATTGGTTTTTGGTGGCTACAGAGGCTTGCGGCAGCGGAACTCCCGATCTATTTTCTTTTCTTCGAAACACTAAAATAGGCAAGAAAACAACAATTTGGGTTGGGCCTCCGGTTAATAGGTTAGTCCCAAAAATGATATAAAAGTGTAGAGTAAAGCCCATAAACATCCAAAACGGGTTATATAATAGCATGGAACAATCAAAAATTATAGATACGTTGGAGACGTATCACCGACGTCCAAAGGTCTAAACCGGGGTAGGTTTGTAGCTTCATCTAGACGCCACGCAACCGCCTCCGAAAAACATTCATACACAATGGCCGCCTAAGCACACATGCACGTGGCCAAAATCACTCCCGCCCACTATTTGGGACACCTGGGATTACCATCCTACCCCCGACCCGCAGTAGGTCCGAAATTTAAGAGGGGGGCAAAGTATGTACTTTCCCCAAATTTCAAACAAGCACGTCCCATCTTCTGTTCAAAAAAGCCAAAAACAAGCACGTCCCAGACCGAAACATGGTCCCCCCCCCCCGCCCACCCGTCTGATTCCCCATTCGTACTCCGTGGGCGCAAAAACTACCTCTCCGCCAACCGCGAAACCCCGGCGTCCTCCGTCCGCCACCCATTCCACCCATCAGCCGCCGCCCTCCTCCATCACGCCGGAGCCGATACCCCGACGTCGTCGTCCACCGCAACCTCAACCGCAACACCCTCCACGGCTAGTAGTTGAAGCCGAGGCCGAGCCATCCGTACCCGAGCCAGTTCAACCACGTCGTCCTGCGCCTCACCACTGTCGCTCCAACTTCACCATTGTCCACCGCACCGGAGCTGTTCCTTCTACGCCGTCCTTCGCCGCCTCGGATCTGCTTCCCCTTCGCGATATACAGCCATGGCAACATAGTCAACAATTTGGCCATGGGTTTGTCCAAGGATCCACGGCTCTCCAAAACATCGGTTCCCCCGGGAAAAAAAGAAGATCACCGCGACATATGGAGGAGACCACACTGGCAACCGATAAGGGTACTCCTCTTCCCTTATTCGTGCAAATCTTACGTGTCTGCTTGCACGGTATTCATCCCACAGAAGACACTAGTTGACCGCTTCTTCTTGATACTAGATGTTCCTAGTAACTCGTGATGCACAAGGTTTCTCCTCATATACTATTTCACCTTAGCTAGAGGTCCGTCGCCCCCCTGAATTTCAATTTCTGGTCAGTTGATTCCCAATTAACGGAAGCATTCCCCAGCGTAACAGGCTCTAGTACGCCTATTATGCTGGGGAAGCAGTGCCTCGGTGTTTATCTTAGGGGCGTGTGGGGCCTAGAGCTACTGGCGCCCGATCTGGAGGTTGGCCGGGATTAAAGGGATGGCCTGGGGGTGCTTCCAAGCATGGCGGTGGTGTGAGGTCGAGGGGAGGGCGGGGCGGCGGAGGCAGGGGTCTGGGCCGGTGGTCGCTGGCGGTTCGAGAAAGATTGTCAACAGTGACTGGTGGGAGGTAGACGAAGGCCATCTGACCGTTCCTTATAGATCGGACGGTTCATTAAAAAATCGACTGACCTATTTATTTTCAGTCGATTGTTATCTTAGACCACATGTGGTGGTGTGCTGGAGGAGTACCTGCATTTCCTGTGCTCATATATTACAAAATCATACGGAGTAGAATCTAATTTTGTTTGGCATGCAATGTTGTAGAGCTATCATATGTCTCCTGTCATTTATTTTTCAGCCACCTGCTATCTGCTACTTTTACAGTGCACTAGTTCTGCACACACTTCACCCATACTCTCACTATTGTGTTTTTATGCAAGGGTATTTCAGAGTCTGCCTCGAGAGACGTGGCAAAGAAAAGAGAGAAGTTGTGCCAGCTTCCTTCGCGGGTAGGCACAGCACTTTACAATGCTATAAAGGGTGCAGTGTCAGTAGATAGAGGCGGTAAACGTAGCTCTCGAGTTGATGACCTCGCTCGCAATGAACCACCATCCCAGGTGCTTGCTTTAACTTCGCGGTGTCATATGTGGTTGCATGTTCCATATGGTGTCTAGCTTGTATTCGAAAGGCCAAAGTCGGTCTTTCTTAAGATAAGGAAAGATATTTTTTACATGAACCACCATCTCGTGAGCACCAGAAGACAAATAGCTAGTCAGGGCACTGGCCGAGCCAGTGACAAGCCCAGCAAATACAGGCATCACCTGGAAGCCAACTAAATGTTGGGGAACGTAGTAATTTCAAAAAAATCCTATGCACACGCAAGATCATGGTGATGCATAGCAACGAGCGGGGAGAGTGAGTCCACGTACCCTCATAGACCGAAAGCGGAAGCGTTAGCACAGCGCGGTTGATGTAGTCGTACGTCTTCACGATCCGACCGATCCAAGTACCGAACGTACGGCACCTCCGATTTCAGCACATGTTCAGCTCGATGACGTCCCGCGAACTTCGATTCAGCAGAGCTTCATGGGAGAGTTCCGTCAGCACGACAGCGTGATGACGGTGATGATGTTGCTACCGACGCAGGGCTTCGCCTAAGCTCCGCTACGATATGACCGAGGTGGAATATGGTGGAGGGGGCACAACACACGACTGGGAGAGATCAACGGATCAACTTGTGTGTCTAGAGGTGCCCCCTGTCCCCGTACATAAAGGAGCAAGGGGGAGGCCGGCCGGCCCATGTAGGGTGCGCCAGGAGGAGGAGTCCTCCTCCTAGTAGGAGTAGGACTCCCCTTTCCTACTCCCACTAGGAGGAGGAAAGGAAGGAGGAGAGGGAGAAGGAAGGAGAGGGAGGAAAAGGAGGAAAGGGGGCCGGCCCCCTAGTCCAATTCGGTTTGGGCTAGGGGGGGCGCGCCCTGCCTCCTCTCTTCCACCACTTGGCCCATGAGGCCCATTACTTCTTCCTTGTATTCCCGTAACTCGCCGGTACCCCGAAAAATACCCGAATCAATCGGAACCTTTCCGATGTCCGAATATAGTCGTCCAATATATCGACCTTTACATCTCGACCATTTCGAGACTCCTCGTCATGTCCCCGATCTTATCTGGGACTCCGAACTACCTTCGGTACATCAAATCACATAAACTCATAATACCGATCGTCACCGAACTTTAAGCGTGCGGACCCTATGGGTTCGAGAACTATGTAGACATGACCGAGACACGTCTCCGGTCAATAACCAATAGCGGAACCTGGATGCTCATATTGGCTCCCACATATTCTACGAAGATCTTTATCGGTCAAACCGCATAACAACATACGTTGTTCCCTTTGTCATCGGTATGTTACTTGCCCGAGATTCGATCGTCGGTATCTCAATACCTAGTTCAATCTCGTTACCGGCAAGTCTCTTTACTCGTTATGTAATGCATCATCCCGCAACTAACTCATTAGTCACATTGCTTGCAAGGCTTATAGTGATGTGCATTACCGAGAGGGCCCAGAGATACCTCTCCGACAATCGGAGTGACAAATCCTAATCTCGAAATACGCCAACTCAACAAGTACCTTCGGAGACACCTGTAGAGCACGTTTATAATCACCCAGTTACGTTGTGACGTTTGGTAGCACACAAAGTGTTCCTCCGGTAAACGGGAGTTGCATAATCTCATAGTCATAGGAACATGTATAAGTCGTGAAGAAAGCAATAGCAACATACTAAACGATCAAGTGCTAAGCTAACGGAATGGGTCAAGTCAATCACATCATTCTCCTAATGATGTGATCCCGTTAATCAAATGACAACTCATGTCTATGGTTAGGAAACTTAACCATCTTTGATTCAACAAGCTAGTCAACTAGAGGCATACTAGTGACACTTTGTTTGTCTATGTATTCACACATGTACTAAGTTTCCGGTTAATACAATTCTAGCATGAATAATAAATATTTATCATTAAATAAGGAAATAAATAATAACTTTATTATTGCCTCTAGGGCATATTTCCTTCAGTCTCCCACTTGCACTAGAGTCAATAATCTAGTTCACATCACCATGTGATTTAACACCAATATTCACATCTGTACGTGATTAACACCCATAGTTCACATCGTCATGTGACCAACACCCGAAGGGTTTACTAGAGTCAATAATCTAGTTCACATCGCTATGTGATTAACACCCAAAGAGTACTAAGGTATGATCATGTTTTGCTCATGAGAGAAGTTTAGTCAACAGGTCTGTCACATTCAAAGCCGTATGTATTTTGCAAATATTCTATGTCTACAATGCTCTGCACGGAGCTACTCTAGCTAATTGCTCCCACTTTCAATATGTATCCAGATTGAGCTTAGAGTCATCTGGATCGGTGTAAAAGCTTGTACCGATGTAACTCTTTACGACGAACTCTTTTATCACCTCCATAATCGAGAAACATTTCCTTAGTCCTCACTAAGGATATTCTTGACCGCTCTCTCCAGTGATCTACTCCTAGATCAAAATTGTACTCCCTTGCCAAACTCAGAGCAAGGTATACAATAGGTCTGATACATAGCATAGCATACTTTATAGAACCTATGACTGAGGCATAGGGAATGACTTTTCATTCTCTTTCTATTTTCTGCCAAGGTCGGGTTTTGAGTCTTACTCAACTTCACACCTTGCAACACAAGCAAGAACTCCTTCTTTGACTGTTCCATTTTGAATTACTTCAAAATCTTATCAAGGTATGTACTCATTGAAAAATCTTATCAAGTGTCTTGATCTATCTCTATAGATCTTGATGCTCAATGTGTAAGCAGCTTCACCAAGGTCTTTCTTTGAAAAACTCCTTTCAAATACTCCTTTATGCTTTACAGAAGATTCTACATTATTTCTAATCAACAATATGTCATTCACATATATTTTATCAGAAATGTTGCTCCCACTCACTTTCCTGTAAATACAGGCTTCACCGCAAGTCTGTATAAAACTATATGCTTTGATCAACTCATCAAAGCGTATATTCCAACTCCCAGATGCTTGCACCAGTCCATAGATGGATCACTGGAGCTTGTACACTTTGTTAGCACCTTTAGGATTGACAAAACCTTCTGGCTGTATCATATACAACTCTTCTTTAATAAATCAATTAAGGAATGCAGTTTTGACATCCATTTGCCAGATTTCATAAAATGTGGCAATTGCTAACATGATTCGGACAGACTTAAGCATTGATACGAGTGAGAAAATCTCATCATATTTAACACCTTGAACTTGTCGAAAAACCTTTTGCGACAAGTCAAGCTTTGTAGATAGTAACACTACTATCAGCGTCTGTCTTCCTCTTGAAGATCCATTTATACAATATGGCTTGCCAATCATCGGGAAACTCCACCAAAGTCCACACTTTGTTCTCATACATGGATCCCATCTCAGATTTCATGGCCTCAAGCCATTTCGCGGAATCTGGGCTCATCATCGCTTCCTCATAGTTCGTAGGTTCATCATGGTCTAGTAACATGACTTCCAGAATAGGATTACCGTACCACTCTGGTGCGGTCTGTACTCTGGAAGACCTACGAGGTTCTGTAGTAACTTGATCTGAAGTTTCATGATCATCATCATTAACTTCCTCACTAATTGGTGTAGGAATCACTGGAACTGATTTCTGTGATGAACTACTTTCCAATTCAGGAGAAGGTACAATTACCTCATCAAGTTTTACTTTCCTCCCACTCACTTCTTTCGAGAGAAACTCCTTCTCTAGAAAGTATCCATTTTTAGCAACGAATATCTTGCCTTCGGATATGTGATAGAAGGTGTACCAACAGTTTCCTTTGGGTATTCTATGAAGACGCACTTCTCTGATTTGGGTTCGAGCTTATCAGGTTGAAACTTTTTCACATAAGCATCGCAACCCCAAACTTTATGAAATGACAACTTTGGTTTCTTGCCAAACCACAGTTCATAAGGCGTCGTCTCAATGGATTTTGATGGTGCCCTTTTTAAAATGAATACAGTTGTCTCCAATGCATAACCCCAAAACGATAGTGGTAAATTGGTAAGATACATCATAGATTGCACTATATCCAATAAAGTGCGGTTACGATGTTCGGACACACCATTATGCTGTGGTGTTCCATGTGGCGTGAGCTGTGAAACTATTTCACATTGTTTTAAATGAAGGCCAAACTCGTAACTCAAATATTCTCCTCTACGATCAGATTGTAGAAACTTTATTTTCTTGTTACAATGATTCTCCACTTCACTCTGAAATTCTTTGAACTTTCAAATGTTTCAGACTTGTGTTTCATTAAGTAGATATACTCATATCTGCACAAATCATCTGTGATGGTCAGAAAATAATGATACCCGCCACGAGCATCAACAATCATTGGACCGCATACATCGGTATGTATTATTTCCAACAAGTCAATAGATCGTACCATTGTTCCGGAGAATGGAGTTTTAGTCATCTTGCCCAAAAGGCACGGTTCGCAAGAATCAAATGATTCGTAACCAAGTGATTCCAAAAGTACATCTATATGGAGTTTCTTCATGCGCTTTACACCAATATGACCCAAACGGCAGTGCCACAAATAAGTTGCACTGTCATTATCAACTTTGCATCTTTTGGCATCAATATTATGAATATGTGTATCACTATGATCGAGATCCAACAAAGTATTTTCATTGGGTGTATGACCATCGAAGGTTTTATTCATGTAAACAGAACAACAATTATTCTCTGACTTTAAATGAATAATCGAATTGCAATAAACATGATCAAATCATATTCATGCTCAACGCAAACACCAAATAACATTTATTTAGGTTTAACACTAATCTCGAAAGTATAGGGAGTGTGCGATGATGATCATATCAATCTTGGAACCACTTCCAACACAGATCGTCACTTCACCCTCAACTAGTCTCTATTTATTCTGTAACTCCTGTTTCAAGTTACTAATTTTTAGCAACCGAACAAGTATCAAATACCCAGGGGCTACTATAAACACTAGTAAGGTACATATCAATAACCTGTATATCAAATATACCCTTGTTCACTTTGCCATCCTTCTTATCCACCAAATATTCAGGGCATTTCTGCTTCCAGTGACCATTTCCTTTGCAGTAGAAGCACTCAGTTTCAGGTTTTGGTACAGCTTTGGGCTTCTTCGCGGGAGTGACAACTTGCTTGCCATTCTACATGAAGTTCCCTTTCTTTCCCTTTGCCCTTTTCTTGAAACTAGTGATCTTGTTAATCATCAACACTTGATGCTCTTTCTTGATTTCTACCTTCATCGATTTCATCATCATGAAAAGCTTGGAATCGTTTTCGTCATCCCTTGCATACTATAGTTCATCATGAAGTTCTTCTAACTTGGTGATGGTGACTAGAGAACTCTGTCAATAACTATTATATCTGGAAGATTAACTCCCACTTGATTCAAGCGATTGTAGTACCCAGACAATCTGAGCACATGCTCACTGCTTGAGCTATTCTCCTCCATCTTTTAGCTATAGAACTTGTTGGAGACTTCATATCTCTCAACTTGGGTATTTGCTTGAAATATTGACTTCAACTCCTGGAACATCTCATATGGTCCATGACATTCAAAACGTCTTTGAAGTCCCGATTCTAAGTTATTAAGCATGGTGCACTAAACTATCAAGTAGTCATCATATTGAGCTAGCCAAACGTTCATAACATCTGCATCTGCTCCTGCAATAGGTCTGTCACCTAGCGGTGCATCAAGGACATAATTCTTCTGTGCAGCAATGAGGATAAACCTCAGATCACGGACCTAGTACGCATCATTGCTACTATCATCTTTCAACTTAGTTTTCCCTAGGAACACATATAAAGCATAGGGAAGCAACAACGCGAGCTATTGATCTACAACATTATTTGCAAAATACTATCAGGACTAAGTTCATGATAAATTAAAGTTCAATTAATCATATTACTTAAGAACTCCCACTTAGATAGACATCCCTCTAATGATCTAAGTGATCACGTGATCCAAATCTACTAAACCAGTTCCGATCATCACGTGAAATGGAGTAGTTTTCAATGGTGAACATCACTATGTTGATCATATCTACTATATGATTCACGCTCGACTTTCGGTCTCAGTGTTCCGAGGCCATATCTGCATATGCTAGGCTCATCAAGTTTAACCCGAGTATTCTGCGTGTGCAAAAACTGGCTTGCACCCGTTGTAGATGAACGTAGAGCTTATCACACCCGATCATCATGTGGTTACTCAGCACGACGAACTTTGGCAACGGTGCATACTCAGGGAGAACACTTTTATCTTGAAATTTAGTGAGAGATCATCTTATAATGCTACCGTCAATCAAAGCAAAATAAGATGTATAAAAGATAAACATCACATGCAATCAAAATATGTGACATGATATGGCCATGATCATCTTGCGCCTTTGATCTCCATCTCCAAAGTACTGTCATGATCACTTTTGTCACCGGCATGACACCATGATCTCCATCATCTTGATCTATATCAATGTGTCGTCACATGGTCGTCTTGCCAACTATTGCTATCACATAGCGATAAAGTAAAGCAATCATTTGGCACTTGCATCTTATGCAATAAAGAGACAACCATAAGGCTTTTGCCAGTTGCCGATAACTTCAATTAAACATGATCATCTCATACAACAACTTATATCTCATCATGTCTTGACCATATCACATCACAACATACCGTGCAAAAACAAGTTAGACGTCCTCTACTTTGTTGTTGCAAGTTTTACATGGCTGCTACGGGCTGAGAAAGAACCGTTCTTACCTACGCATCAAAACCACAACGATATTTTGTCAAGTTAGTGCTATTTTAACCTTCTCAAGGACCGGGCGTAGTCCACACTCGGTTCAACTAAAGTTGGAGAAACTGACACCCGCCAGCCACCTATGTGCAAAGCACGTCGGTAGAACCAGTCTCGCGTAAGCGTACACGTAATGTCGGTCCGGGCCGCTTCATCCAACAATACCGCCGAACCAAAGTATGACATGCTGGTAAGCAATATGACTTGTATCGCCCACAACTCACTTGTGTTCTACTCGTGCATATAACATCTACGCATAAACCTAGCTCGGATGCCACTCTTGGGGAACGTAGTAATTTCAAAAAAAAATTCCTACGCACACGCAAGATCATGGTGATGCATAGCAACGAGCGGGGAGAGTGAGTCCACATACCCTCGTAGACCGAAAGCGGAAGCATTAGCACAACACGGTTGATGTAGTCGTACGTCTTCACGATCCGATCGATCCAAGTACCGAACGTACGGCACCTCCGAGTTCAGCACAGTTCAGCTCGACGACGTCCCGCGAACTCCGATCCAGCAGAGCTTCACGGGAGAGTTCCGTCAGCACGACAGCGTGATGATGGTGATGATGTTGCTACCGACGCAGGGCTTCGCCTAAGCACCGCTACGATGTGACCGAGGTGGAATATGGTGGAGGGGGCACCGCACACGGCTGGGAGAGATCAATACATCAACTTGTGTGTCTAGAGGTGCCCCCCTGCCCCCATACATAAAGGAGCAAGGGGGGAGGCCGGCCGGCCCCTGTAGGGCGCGCCAGGAGGAGGAGTCCTCCTCCTAGTAGGAGTAGGACTCCCCTTTCCTACTCCCACTAGGAGGAGGAAAGGAAGGAGGAGAGGGAGAAGGAAAGAGAGGGAGGAAAAGGAGGAAAGGGGGCCGGCCCCCTAGTCCAATTCGGTTTGGGCTAGGGGGGAGGCGCGCGCCCTGCCTCCTCTCTTCCACCATTTGGCCCATGAGGCCCATTACTTCTTCCTCGTATTCCCGTAACTCGCCGGTACCCCGAAAAATACCTGAATCACTCGGAACCTTTCCGATGTCCGAATATAGTCGTCCAATATATCGATCTTTATGTCTCGACCATTTCGAGACTCCTCGTCATGTCCACGATATTATCCGAGACTCCAAACTACCTTCGGTACATCAAATCACATAAACTCATAATACCGATCTTCACTGAACTTTAAGCATGCGGACCCTACGGGTTCGAGAACTATGTAGACATGACTGAGACACGTCTCTGGTCAATAACGAATAGTGGAACCTGGATGCTCATATTGTCTCCCACATATTCTACGAAGATCTTTATCGGTCAAACCGCATAACAACATACGTTGTTCCCTTTGTCATCGGTATGTTACTTGCCCAAGATTCGATCGTCGGTATCTCAATACCTAGTTCAATCTCGTTACCGGCAAGTCTCTTTACTCGTTATGTAATGCATCATCCCGCAACTAACTCATTAGTCACATTGCTTGCAAGGCTTATAGTGATGTGCATTACCGAGAGGGCCCAGAGATACCTCTCTGACAATCGGAGTGACAAATCCTAATCTCGAAATACGCCAACTCAACAAGTACCTTCGGAGACACCTGTAGAGCACCTTTATAATCACCCAGTTACGTTGTGACGTTTGGTAGCACACAAAGTGTTCCTCCGGTAAACGGGAGTTGCATAATCTCATAGTCATAGGAACATGTATAAGTCGTGAAGAAAGCAATAGCAACATACTAAACGATCAAGTGCTAAGCTAACGGAATGGGTCAAGTCAATCACATCATTCTCCTAATGATGTGATCCCGTTAATAAAATGACAACTCATGTCTATGATTAGGAAACTTAACCATCTTTGATTCAACGAGCTAGTCAAGTAGAGGCATACTAGTGAAACTTTGTTTGTCTATGTATTCACACATGTACTAAGTTTCCGGTTAATACAATTCTAACATGAATAATAAATATTTATCATTAAATAAGGAAATAAATAATAACTTTATTATTGCCTCTAGGGCATATTTCCTTCACTAAAAAGCCGCGATGGTGGCGAAGCAGCCCGCCTCCCACCAGGCTCTTAGGTCCTAGATGATCATGCTCACCACTCCAGCCGGATGTCTAGCTTGTGTTGATTCCAATTTGGTTAAATTGCATCTGCTTAGCTTACACATTATACCTTTGAATATTACATGCCTTTCTGTTTTTGGTACATACTAGTACATCTGTGTATTAGGCATGTTCTTACATCAAACTAATGTTCTTGTGTATCCCTCATCAATTACTTATGATGAGGCAGTCAGGCAAGTGGACTACTCCTCATTTAAAGAATGCAGCGTCAGCCTCCCGACATGATTCTCAAGAAACAGCAAGGCTAGACGAATAATGAACGTAGCTCTGTAGTTGATTACCGCATTTCCCCTACACTAGCATCGCATGTGCTTGCTCTAACTTGGCAGCATGATATGTGGTTGCATGTTGCATATGGTGTCTAGATTGTAATTCTTCCAATCTGGTTAAACTGCATGTGCTATTCTGCTTAGCTTATACATTATACCTATTAATGTGACATACCTTCCTGTATTTAGTACATAGTACATCTGTCTATTAAGCATGTCCTTACATAAAACTATTGTTTTTTTGTATCCCGCATCAATCAGTATGACGAGACACTTTAGTATATGCAGTGCAATATTAGTAGCATCTTTCATATGATTTATAGCATGCGCTGCTTCTAATTTGTTGAAATTCCATTTATGATGGGACGCTTTTAACTTGGCAGAGTCATATGGTTGCATCTTTCATGTGGTGTCTAGCTTGCATTGGTTCTTATTTGTTGGAATGGTTTCTGCTTAGTTTACACAAACAGTTGTGAACATGCCATGTCGTCCTGTTTTTCGTACATATTCCATCCTGGTATCATGTGTTTGCCTTACATCAAAGTAGTGATTGTCAGTATCATGCATGAATGAGTTCTAAAGAGAGAATTTTATTGCTTTTTCTTGTTGGTTTTACTTGACAATTCAAAATCAATAAAGCGGAAGGAAGTTAGCAAGGCAACGGATAAAGGTGCTCCGTCCAAACGGAGGGCCTCTACAGTTTCTACTCCTCCACCCCCCCCCCCAAGATGATTTCCACGACAACACATGCATAGACACTCAACAAAGCTGTGTTTATGATGAGCACGTCTCCCCTAGTGCATCATCACCGGTGCTCCCTCTAACTTGGCACTGTTATATGTGGTTGCGTGTTATGTGTGATGTCTAGCTTGTATTGCTTCTAATTTTGTTGAATTTCATCTGCTTACTTTACACATTATACTTGAATAAGACACGTGTTCCAGTTTCTAGAACATACAATATATGTCTATCACACCATGTTCTTACATCAAATTACTACTGTTGTGTAACCTGTAACAATCACTTATCATAAGAGACGTTTGACTTCAGAGTGTGATATAGGTTTCATCTCGCATTCTTTTCTAGCTTGTACTAGTAATTTGTTGAAATGGCACTTATGACGAGACAGTTTTAACTTGGTAGAGTGATATTACATCCTCCTATCATGTGGTTGTCTAACATCAAAGTTCAGTTCATCTGCATCACGCATCAATTTGTTCTGAAGAACTAAATTGTTATTCGTTTTTCTTGTCGGCTTGACTTAACATGGCACACAGAAAGAGGAAGAAACACAGAATGGCAGGGAATGAGAAGCGGATGAATCCTGTAGATTTTGTTGGTACTGATGGTGCAATAGAAGGTCAAAGTCCAGCGGAAAATTCTACAAACATGGTATCCCATGCTACACGAGCTGCAAAAAAAGCCAAACAGA
This sequence comes from Triticum aestivum, assembly GCF_018294505.1. NCBI lineage: Eukaryota > Viridiplantae > Streptophyta > Magnoliopsida > Poales > Poaceae > Triticum > Triticum aestivum. Next base: position 40,737,129 of record NC_057806.1, on the reverse strand, counting down.
AACAAATAGCTGCCACCAAACAAGCAGAGACAACCCTAGTTCTTGCAACACCTACCACAGTACTACCAGCTGCACGAGTTACCCGTGCGTCGTCTGAGCTAGCAGCACGTTCCCAAGCTCCCTTGCCACCTGACACTACTTCCCAAGCACTCTTGACACAAGACGAGTTGGCAAGATCAGATGAACCTTGTGAGCTTCAACAGAAAGAAGGTAGTTGCCGGAGTCAAGTTACAGTTGCATGCTTCTTTATATGTAGTCTCATTGTTTGATGTACATTAACACTTCCTATGTTCGTTGTTGGACTAGCACCTAGGCGCAAGAGGAAACAAACATCAAGGATAATGCTCGAGAGGTTAACTAAATCTAGAGGAGGAAGAATGGAGATCCGTTTTGAGGCAGGTTTAAAAAGGCCACGTGATGCTACAGAGTCAGCCAAGTTAGTATCAGAGGCAGCGGTTGCCGTTAGGTGTCATGTACGATCCTCCCAACATGGATTTAGTACAGGAATGACAAAGACGACACCCAGTTCAACACCTTCCTCGACCATTTATCTGTAAGTATGGCTATGTATGGAAACTAGTAATATCGTCTTGCTCAGTCCCATACTTTCTAGGTTGCTGATAATGAGACTCCCATAATTTTCAACAGATGAGGTTCAAGTTGGATAGCCAAGATGATGCAACCAGACAAGCTTGCACCCATGTTTTCAAGTCTGCTCTACGACAGTATCGGTATAACTTGAGGAAAACTCACTTTGAAGGCAAGGCTAACACTGAACTTTCCCAAACATCTCCAGTGGAAAATATATCGGATGAAGACTGGAGGGGCCTCGTTAAACACTGGTCTAATCCGAAGTATCAGGTACATTATATATATATATATATATATATATATATATATATGTGTGTGTGTGATCAGATCACATGTTGAAGTCCTATTTACGCATGTGCCAAACAAATCTATCTTCTTGTAGGTGAACTGTTCAAAGAACAAGGCCAACCGTATGAAAGTGAAATTCCAACAGACGACAGGATCTCGTAGCTATATTGCACACTGTGAGGCTCTTGTAATTAGTTGTTGTTTCACTCTTTTCATTGTACCATATTATCAGTTCTATATTGACTTGTTCCAAATGCAGAGGAAAGCCCGCAAGGACCAAAAAGTACCTGAACCAAATGCTCTGGAAATCTTCAAGGACTGTCACACCAGTAAGAAGAAGGGCATGACTACACCAGTCAAAGCCGCTGTTGTAAGTCCTTAATCCTCATGCCTTTTAACTACTACTTACTCTGACTTGTACCTTGAACTGCATGGTTTGCAGCCAATGTCTATTACTCTTTTCAATTTTATACACAATTGTCTTAGCGTATCATTGCACCTTACAAGGTTTAAAAGAGAGGAGTGATGTTCCTTTGATCTTGACCTGTAATCTAGTTCCGTGCTGGACTTGCCCACACAATGTTACAATTGCCTGTTTGTCTGTTCTCAGTTGTTTTGTGATATGAATGATGTCATATTATGCTTACCGTATTATAAACTTCGTCTCTTTATCCTTAGCCCTCAATACAATGTGAAGAAATAGACAATACATTAGCAATGGTACATGGTCATATGTTTGGAACCTGGTTTTATTATGCACTTTGCAATAAAATACAACTAATATTTTACATGGGTTCACCAGAATAAGTTTTGTATATAGACCAAAGCTATTTTGTTTGGTTTTGTTGCCTCAATATCTTCTGTTGTGGTACTACTAATGTAAAAACTCAACTTTTCAGCGAGCTATGGAAAAAATGGTGGAACCGCCACCTTCTGAAGGTGGCGAGGCAAGTATAACCGCAATGTCAGCTCTTGCTGCAGTGGGTCAGTACCTGTCCACTAACAGTGCCAAAAGCACGTTCCTGCGTAATACTGGGTTGGTTATTAAGGCAATATCATCCAAACTGCCTCATGATCAGGATATGCAAGCTCAAAGCAATGTTGTATTTGCGCTCCAGACACAAGTCCATTCCCTAACAGAGCCCCTTTGTGAAACAAGGAGAGACATTGTTCGATGTCGTCAAGATATACATGGTTTTGAAACCTGACTATCAGACATTTGCTATGTTGTTCAGGAGCCTAGGAGAAATGAAGGCGAGTGTTATGGTGCTCCATCGAACAATACAGCATGAAAACGTAACAGTCAGGTCAAATGAACTGAGCTTCTGAACTTCTGGTGGTGCATTTATCTGCTAGACTATTAAGTTTTATGCCAACCTTCCTTTTGTTATATAGTTGTAATTTGTTTTGGTGCGATACAAAATTTGTTCTTAACGTGCAGCCACTGGCTGAAGAAAACAGCAAGCCATTTTTGTATAGTGTAGGGTGTTCCCTATATTTGCACTGGTGGCGATCTTTGATGACGAGTGGATGTAATCTATGCAATCCCCTTAATAGCCTAGCGTTAGTTTCGGCCTTATTTATTTCCTAGTCTTCTTTTTCCCTGGTTTGCTAGTGGCTGCAACAACCATGGGCCATATACGGGCCGTAGGATCCATGGGTCTCCTATGGGCCATCGATAAATGGGCCTCCAACAGGGCCGTAGAATCGGTGGGCCTCGGGCCGTCGGATAAATGGGTCTACATGGGCCATAAACGGGCGTAATTGGTATCGGCCCAGCATGGTAATGGGCCGTTAGCAGGCCGGAGGACAGCAAAGGCTTAATTCTTTCATAGGCATAACGGGTCGTTAATGGGCTAGAATATAGGACGGGCTGGAAACGGCGCAATGGGTTAACAGGCCAGAAATGGGCTGACTCTTGCCATGGGCCGAATTTGGCCCATTAGGGGAACGGGCCAGTAACGGGCCGGAAGTAAGCAAGGGCCAGAAAGGAGCCCAAGAACGTATGGGACGTCAATAGGCTGAAAGCTAACACGGGCTAGAAACGGCCCATGTGAATCACGGGCCGTTAACGGGTACAAAGAAAATTACTGTTCATTATGGGCTAGAGTCACCGTGGGCCTCTAAAGGGCCTAAAGATACGAAGGCCTCATATGGGCCGAAAGACGTCGTGGGCCATACATGGGACGAAAGTGAAATGGGCTTGTGTTATATTCGACAGCCCACATGACGTTGTTGGGCCGATTTCCGTTAGGGCCTAACGGGCCGTGAGTTACCGGGCCGTAAAATGGGCTATTTGCGAAGAGACCGTTAACAGGCTTTTCATGGGCCAGCCCGTTAACTTTTGACCAAGTCAAACGGGACGTCTTTGTAAGCTAAATGGGCCAGTGGTGGGCCGTGGCATGTGTCGACATATCATAGGCGCCTATCTGACCCACTGACGAGCTGACACGTGTTTCGTCCGGCCAATAAGAATTTTACACATGGAAATTTCCCATTGGTCTGGGCTGTTAACGGGTTATCGGATCCAAAACGCAACCCGATAGCTTAACAGCGTTCCATTACGGTGGATGCCATGTGTCAGTCACCCTTGATGAAAGCACTTCTATGACGCCCGATTTATCATCATGGAAGTGGACACTTCCGTGATGATAATTCTGGTAATGTCATGGAACACTTCTACGACAGCACGGGTATGACTGTCTTGATTCTGTCATAAAATCGTCATGGATGTACATGCATGACAAAAAACGCGACCTACTGTGACAAACACGTATCATCATGGAAGTGTATTTTTTTGTAGTGCATGGGCCTTCTACGGGCTGTACGATCCATGGGCCTTCTACGGGCCGTAGGACCCATCGGTCTTCTATGGGTCGTAGGATCCATGGGCCTTCTACGGGGCATAAAATCATTTCGCCAATCATGGGTCGTACTATTCGTGGACCATAAATGGCCATTAATAGGCCGTATTTGTGTCGGTGGAAAAGACACCTATGGGACTGTGGGGATCCCTTTTGCTACGATCGGGGGGTGCGGTGTTGTGAAAAGAGCGGATCCAACAGATAGCACGCCGTTCCTTTACCCAGGTTCGGGCCGCGAGGACGCGTAAAACCCTACTCCTGCCTTTGTGGTTTGTATATCAGTGTTCTTGAACTAGCTATGGGGCGTGAGGAGCTCCAAAAAGCTGAATCCTTCTCCTGGTCGCCTTGGGCCTCCTTTTATAGGCAAAGGGGCTGCCAGTGTGGCACACAGGAGGTGGAAAGGTAGAGGACATGGCGAGATTATCCCTGGCATTATAGGACAAGACGCATTAAATGCACTGGCTAGGTGTCCTCCTCTCGTAACGGGGACGGGGGCGAGGCCCGTCCCGTCCGTCGCCGCTTCTTCTTGTGTTGACACGCGCCCTGGCCAGCGATGCCCGTGGTGCCATGTAGGCAGACAGGCAGCTGAGGTGGCGCGATGTTGGGTCTTTGCGAGGGTCCCACGCCGCCACGCAGGCGCCAGCCCAGCTGGTTGGGTCGGCGGCTGCATGTGGACAGCGGTGGGGCTTTGGTTGTAGTGGCCCTGTTGGTGCGTCTGGCGAGGGCCTCGCCGAGACCCCGGCAAGGGGTCTTGCCGGGGCGCTCGATGTCATCCCGGCAAGGTACTTGCCGGGGGCCTTGTGGTCTTCCTTGGCTGGGATCCCGCCAAGGGTCGCCATCTCCTTGGCGTGCATCTGGTCTTGTATGTCTTCACAAAGATCTGCATACCACCACGGGGATGTCTCCCGAATCCTCGCCTCATAGGGGCAGTGGACTCAAGGGTGACTCACTCCGTAGGTGCGAGGCGAATCGCCCCCGACAAGGGTCTTGCCGGGTTTACTAGGACTGCACCCCGGCAAGGCTCTTGCCGGGGGAGTCTGCTTCTTCCCCTTTGTTCTTTATGGCCTTGGCCTTGGTCTTGGAGTCGATCTGCTTCTCTTGAGCTCCGATCCTATCTTGGCTCACCTCTCTTGCCGTGCCCAGCGTGGTGATGCCTGTGGCTCGAACTGCCCGTGCATAGTTATAGGGGTACAAAAGGTGTAACCCTCTTTTTGTACACTGACAGGAGCCCCCGGGCCTCGGTCACACATAAGCGCGACGCGTTGTTGGGCCAGGCCCAAGAACGGTGCGTGGGCAGGCGGGGCAGTTTTTACCGCGGTAAGCTTCTTCGCGCGCTTTGCCTCCCACGACTCCCGCGTGTGGCGCGGTGTGGGGAGTTGGGCGTGACGTGGGCGGCATGCATGGGGTTGGCTCCCACAAGCAAGCGTCACATCACGGTTAATGTGAAAGGAGGCGGCCCGCGTTTTCCCCCATAAGAAGGAACAACCGCGGTGCGCTGCTCACTTTCCCCTCTTCTCTTCGTACCTTTTCCAATCTCAACAGCCGCTGCTTCGTCTCTTCCTTCCTCTCTAAGCTCCCGCCGTCGCCTGCTGTCACTGCTTCGTCATTCCCCTCCCCCAATCCTCTCAATCTCTTGGCTGCCATAGCGCCCAAATCTGCTAAGGGAAAGGGGGCGGCCAAGGGCTCTGGAACTATGGAGCCGCCGGAGAGCGCGCTGTCGGGGGAGCGAATGAGGTCCGCCTTTTTCTTCCCCTCGACGGTCGGCGTCCACAAGCTCCAGGCTTCCTTCAAGCCCCTATGGGGAGTGAAGACGGGGGGAGAGAATTCGGGGCATCCGGCGACGCGCGTTGTTCCTGCCACCTGCGCCGAACCCGCCCCAAATCGGTATCCCTTTTTTGTCGATTACTTTTCTTGCGGGTTATGTCCTCCCTTCTCCGACTTCTTCTGTGATGGCATGCACACCTTTGGCTTCCGCCTCTTGGAATGCGGTGGCGTGCATGGCTTTCTTTGCGCACCTTTGCGAGGGCTTTGCCGGGGTGCACCCCAACACGGTGCTTTTCCGCCACTATTTCTATCCTCGAATCAATCCTGGGGGCGCCATCTCGGGCTGCGTCACCTGGATCCCAAGGTCCAAGGGGGCGTACCCAGACGGTTCCATGAAGGAGAGGTGGGAGGAATGGCGCGGCCGGTGGTGTTGGATCGAGGAGGAAGACCCGCTGGAGTTTTGCAGAGTTCGCCGGGTGCCGCCGGTCCGTGGTGATGACTGGAGCGACGTCGATGCGGCCGACGAAAGGCTTACGGTCGCCACCACCAGGATTCTTTGGCTCACCGAGGCCGGGCTCACCCTTGAGATGATTGGGAAAGATTTCATCCGTCGTCGGATCGCCCTGCTGCACAACAAGGGGAGGCCGGCCTGGCTCTTCACGAACCCGGCGGACATCATACGGCTCCGCCCCGGCCTTGATCATAACTTCACGATGATGCAGCACGGCGGCTCTTCCAGCTTGACGTGGGCCATGATGTCGAAGTCGAGCGGACCGGCAAGGCTGGGAGGGCCGTCGCGAAGGCCGGCAAGGCCATCAGGGGGCCCTGGTTCAAATTTCCAGCGGGAGTGGTCCCGATGTGCAACAACTCACGTCGGTCTGACATCATCGCCATGATGCCGGACTGCAACGCGCACGGCCCCGTCCAGAGCTGGGCCTCGCCGGACGAGGCCCGTGTGCAGGAGTTCTTCGATTCCCTCCACGAGGGGTACGTCGACGCCAGTGCCGAGCGACTGCTCATCATGGACACCACCCAGGCGGAGCTGGATTACATCGCCACCAGGGCGAGGGAAGCGCAGCTCGCCGCGGAGGCTAGCAGCGCTGGGGGTGTGGCGGACGAGGCCGCGGCGGTCGTGGAGGAGGAGGAGCTTGTCCGGTGGGCGGCAGCCACCAGGGAGGCCAGTGGTGCCAACACCAAGGCTCCGCTCGTCGAAGACGCGGCCGACGAGTCGTCGGAGGAGGAAGACATGGCGGCGGGTTCGACGCCAGCCAGGGGAAGAGGGCGAGCCCCGCGGCGGTCTGGCTCAAGCGAGCCGGTCCGGGCTGACAAGGGCCCGCAGCCTCAATTGACCCTAGAGGGGTCCGGGCGCCACACAAGGGCCACGGCGGCGAGGAGGTTGACGAAAGCCACCGAGAAGAAGAAGGCGACAGCCTCTTCCTCGTCGAGCCGCACTCGAACCCTGCCTCCCTCACCTCCTCTGGTGGATGCTGAATCGGACGAGGAGGTGGAGCTCCCCTTCGACCTCGAGCCTCTCAGCCCAGAGAGGAAAAGGAAGCAGGTGGAGGAGGAAGAAGCGGACGACGAGTAAGTACTTCATCCCTTACTGTCACTTCCATTCCCCCTGACTTGGGCAACTCATCTTGATCTGTTTTCGCCTTTGCAGGGACAGCGAGACATTGGTGCAGAGGGCGAAGAGGGCGAAGACCTCGGCGAGCGGTCAGCCCCCAGCTGGGGCTTCAAGGACGCCTCTGGTGGTGCTGAGCAGCCCGGACAGCAGCCCCCGGCGTAAGTTCGTCACCCTCTTCTTACTCGACACGTGGTAGGTGCTCGATGCCATGACGCTGACCTTGCCGGCTTTGCAGGAGGGGAACGGCAGCAGGAGGAGCCACAGAGGGCTACTCCCAACACACCACCTACATCGACCACACCGCCGCGAGGGGCGTCCCCGGCAAGGGCATCAGACACAGAGCCCACGCCCATGGAGGAGGAGGGGAACTTGGGCACCGGCGGGGAGGGGATTTCTGCTTCACAGCCCGGTGCTGGTGAGTCGCCTGCCCTCTGTCTCTGCCTTTCCCTTATTCTTTTTCTTGGTTTCATTGCTTCCATTGCTGCCCAGGCCCTCCTCTAACAGCCACGGAAGACGTAGACACTGTCGTCGGGGAGATCGCCGAGGAAGCCGCGGCGGAGGCCGACAGGATCGCCGTCGAGGAGTCCGCCAAGGGCGCCGCCGAGGCCACCGCCGACAAAGCCTCCAAGGGTGCTGCCGAAGACGCCACCGCGGGGCCACCAAGGGGACCGGCGAGGCTTCTGCCGAGGGCGCCGGAGGCGGGCCCGCCGGAGACGCCGGCAAGGCCCCTACCAAGGAGGAAGCGGCCGGCGATCAGCCCTCCTCCTCCTCAGCTTCGGGCCCCGGCAGGTATCTGAAGGTGGGCGACGACCTGTTCGTCCATCTCCCAGGGGCGTCAAGCTCCCGGGCGCCCGTCGAAGGGGAGGTCTTCGATGGCGAGGTGTTCGCCGCCGCCGGCTCAAGGTGGTCGACGAGCTGGGCGTAGGTAGCGACGGTTCCCCGGAGGCAGCTCTTCCGCGCCATGGGGGCCAACTTCCGGAAGCTCCAGGTGCTCTACCGCGCTCGCCTGGACAAGGTCAAGGCTAGGACGGCAGCGGTGGACCAAGCGGAGGTGGACTTCCAGGCGCGCGTTGTCGAGACGCATACCTGGTTCCGGCAGACCCGCGAGGAGCAGAGGGCCTTCTAGGAAGAGCTAGCCAGGCGCAATGTAGAGCTCACCATCAGGATGGCTGACATCAAGAAGGCCCAGGAACAGGCGGCAAACTTGGCTGCCGTGGCCGAGGCCGCCCGGAACGAGCATCAAGCCGCACTGGATTCCCAGGAGGAGGACCTCTCCGTGCGCGAGGCGAAGCTCGAGGGGCTGAAGGTAGAGCGGGACGAGCTAAAGGAGCAGGTCCTCAAGCTGTCCGATGAGAAGAGCACGCTCAACCGCGCCTTGATAGAGGCGCAAGGAGCGGTCATAAGCAGGGCTGGGGAGCTCTCCGAGGCGCGAGACTCCATCAGGGATCTCAAGCTGATGCTGGAGAATCTCGAGGCGACGCTGTCGGAGAGCAAGGCTCGGGAGGAGACCTTGACCAGGATCCTGGAGGAGGAGAAGCAGCTATGGGCGAACGAGGCCGCCTCCCACCAAGAGTATGTGGCGGGCGAGAACAGGTGGATCAGCCATCTGGAGGACGTCGCCGGCAGGGTCACCTTGCAGTTGGCCACCATGGGCATGCCAAACGTGAGGTACGCCCCCGAGCGCAGCGGGACCATCCACGCCAAACTGACCCAGTTCTTCGAGGGCGTCTTCGAAGCCTTGGCCTACCTCCACTCCAGCAGGACGGCCACGATGGCCGAGGAGGCCCGGCGACTTTGCCGGAAGGTCGTGACCAAGGTCCTCACCAAGGTGGCGCACTGGAACCCCGACCTCGACTTCGCAGCGGCGATGAGGAGCTTGCCGAAGGATGCGGACCTGACGGGGCTCAAGGAGCGCATCAAGCCCATCACCGACCGCATCAACGAAATCAAGAGGGTGGAGGGCCAGCGCCGGGACTAGGCGTCCCGTTCTTCTTCGCCACTGCAGGTTCCCGACCAAGACAAAATTTTATCTTTAGTTAGAACTGCAGCGATGAAGTGGTGTAATATAACTTGAAGTACTCTTTAAATTTATGCATGTTATTTCCCGTTCGATTCCTCTTTGTATGGGCGCCCCTCGTTGATTGGGTAGGCTCGCCGGCGCGGAAGCCCCTAGCGGCGATGTGGGGACGGATCCCCACGGCCTGCCGGGTACGCGTGCCGCTGGACGAGCCACCTTTCCGCTTTGGACGCATCCGCTCGGACTGTCGAGCTTGACTCGAGTCAGACTCGAGGGCGTTGTCGATCGCGGAAGGCTACTCTGCCACTCTCGCCGCAGCCGCTTGCGCTATTGAGCGGACTCGAAACAGGGCAAGGGCGTTGCCGATCATAGGAGAGCCCCCTGGCGTTCAGGGTCCGCATACAAAGGCGTGACATCTCCGGGGAGAAATAATCTCAAATAAGTAGAGTAGTGTAAACAAAAGTTCGGTGCGACTTAGCTTCTATTCAGTGATCGCTCGAGCATCCATCTTCCGGCCTCCCTCCTTCCTCAAGAGTCACGAAGACGAGGGTGCATCGGGCCAACCGCAGAAGCCGATTCTCACAACAGCAACCATCCCCTACCTGGCGCGCCAAAGATGTCGGTGGAAACGACACCTATGGGACCGTGGGGATCCCTTTTGCTACGGTCGGGGGGTGCGGTGTTGTGAAAAGAGCGGATCCAACAGATAGCACGCCGTTCCTTTACCCAGGTTCGGGCCGCGAGGACGCGTAAAACCCTACTCCTGCCTTTGTGGTTTGTATATCAGTGTTCTTGAACTAGCTATGGGGCGTGAGGAGCTCCAAAAAGCCGAATCCTTCTCCTGGTCGCCTTGGGCCTCCTTTTATAGGCAAAGGGGCTGCCATAGTGGCACACAGGAGGTGGAAAGGTAGAGGACGTGGCGAGATTATCCCTGGCATTACAAGACAAGATGCATTAAATGCACTGGCTAGGTGTCCTCCTCTTGTAACGGGGACGGGGGCGAGGCCCGTCCCGTCCGTCGCCGCTTCTTCTTGTGTTGACACGCGCCCTGGCCAGCGATGCCCGTGGTGCCACGTAGGCAGACAGGCAGCTGAGGTGGCGCGATGTTGGGTCTTTGCAAGGGTCCCACGCTGCCACGCAGGCGCCAGCCCAGTTGGTTGGGTCGGCGGCTGCATGTGGACAGCGGTGGGGGTTTGGTTGGAGTGTCTCTGTTGGTGCGTATGGCGAGGGCCTCGCCGAGGCCCCGGCAAGGGGTCTTGCCGGGGCGCTCGATGTCATCCCCGGCAAGGTACTTGCCGGGGGCCTTGTGGTCTTCCTTGGCTGGGATCCCGCCAAGGGTCGCCATCTCCTTGGCGTGCATCTGGTCTTGTATGTCTTCACAAAGATCTGCATACCACCACAGGGATGTCTTCCGAATCCTCGCCTCATAGGGGCAGTGGACTCAAGGGTGACTCACTCCGTAGGTGCGAGGCGAATCGCCCCCGGCAAGGGTCTTGCCGGGTTTACTAGGAGTGCACCCCAGCAAGGCTCTTGCCGGGGGAGTCTGCTTCGTCCCCTTTGTTCTTTGTGGCCTTGGCCTTAGCCTTGGTCTTGGAGTCGACCTGCTTCTCTTGAGCTCCGATCCTATCTTGGCTCACCTCTCTTGCCGTGCCCAGCATGGTGATCCCTGTGGCTCGAACTGCCCGTGCACAGTTATAGGGGTACAAAAGGTGTACCCCTCTTTTTGTACATCAACAATTTGATAACTCTATGAAAACAGCCCAACAGGTTTATTTTACATGAAAATGGCCCAACATATTAACGGGCCACAAACGGGCCAACTATAACGACGGGCTGAATTTGGCCCACAAGCAGAAAATGACAGTAACGGGCCGTAAGTAACCGAATGCTGGAAATGAGCCCAAGAATAAATGGGCCCTGAGAAGGCCGAAAGATAACTTGGGCTGGAAATGGCCCAATGGAATAATGGGTCGTTAATGGGTGTAAAGTGATACACTATTCATTACGGGCCAGTTTCACCACGGGCCGTTAATGGGCCAAGAGTTACAAAGGGCCTCATATGGGCTGAAAGACGTCATGGGCCATACATGGGCCAGAAGTTAAAATGGGCTAGAATCATATTGGACGGCCCAGATGACGCTACTAGGCCTAATTCGGATAGGTCGTAATGGGCCCTAGGTTAGCGGGCTGTAAATGGGCTATATGTGAACAGGCCGTTAACAAGCTTTCGTGGGCCGGCCCACCACCTTTTGACCAAGTCAAACGGGCCGACCTTTTCACAGGAATGGGCCTCTGTTGGGCCGTGCCACGTGTTGACGTATCATAGGTGCCTTCGGTCCAATGAGTGGATGACATCTGTCCCAACGGTGAGCCAACACGTGTTTCCTCCAGCCAATGATGATTTTACACGTGGAAAATCCCCATTGGTCGGGGCTGTTAACGGGTTATCGAATCCAAAACCGGACCTGATAGCTTAACGGCGTTCCGTTACGGTGGATGCCACGTGTTGGTCACCCTTGACAAAAGCACTTCTGTGACGCGCGATTTATCGTCATGGAAGTGCACACTTCCGTGATGATAATTTTGGTAATGTCATGGAACACTTCTACGACAGCACGGGTATGACTATCTTGATTCTGTCATAAAAATGCCATGGATGTACATGCATGACAGAAAACGTGACCTACTGTGACAAACATGTATCATCATGGAAGTGTATTTTTTGTAGTGATTTTTGGATGAAGCGGCCCGTACCAACCTTACATGACCACGTTCATGAGACCGCACCGACAGACATGCAATTAGTTTTGCATAAAGGTGGCTGGCCGGTGTCTGTTTCTCCAACTTTAGTTGAATCAAATTTGACTGTGACCAGTCCTTGTGAAGGTTAAAACAGCAAACTTGATAAATCACCGTTGTGGTTTTTGTGTCGTAGGTATGTACGGTTCATGCTAGAAGCCCGTAGCAGCCATGTAAAACTTGCAACAAACAAAGTAGAGGACGTCTAACTTGTTTTTGCAAGGCATGTTGTGATGTGATATGGTCAAAGCATGATGTAATATAAATTTTTGTATGAGATGATCATGTTTTGTAACAAGTTATCGGCAACAAGAAGGAGCCATATGGATGTCGCTTTATTGTATGAAATACAAACACTATGTAATTGCTTTACTTTATCACTAAGCAGTAGCGATAGTCGTAGAAGCAATGGTTGGTGAGACGACCACGACGCTATGATGGAGATCAAGGTGTCAACCCGGTGACGATGGAGATCATGACGTTGCTTCGATGATGGAGATCAAAAGCACAAGATGATGATGGCCATATCATCTCACATATTTTGATTGGATGTGATGTTTATCTTTTATGCATCTTATTTTGCTTAGTACGGCGGTAGCATTATAAGATGATCCCTCACTAAAATTTCAAGGTATAAGTGTTCTCCCCGAGTATGCACCATTGCGAAAGTTCTTCGTGCTGAGACACCACGTGATAATCGGGTGTGATAGCCTCTACGTTCAAATACAACGGGTGCAAGCCAGTTTTTCCCATGCAGAATACTCAGGTTAAACTTGACGAGCCTAGCATATATAGATATGGCCTCGGAACACTGGAGACCGAAAGGTCGAACGTGAATCATATAGTAGATATGATCAACATAGTGATGTTCACCATTGAAGACTACTCCATCTCACGTGATGATCGGACATGGTTTAGTTGATTTGGATCACGTATCATTTAGATGACTAGAGGGATGTCTATCTAAGTGGGAGTTCTTAAGTAATATGATTAACTGAACTTAATTTATCATGGACTTAGTCCTGATAGTTTTTTTTTTGCATATCTATGTTGTATATCAATGGCCCGTGCTACCGTTCCTTTGAATTTTAATGTGTTCCTAGAGAAAGCTAAGTTGAAAGATGTTGGTAGCAACTACACGGACTGGGTCCGTAACTTGAGGATTATCCTCATTGCTGCACAGAAGAATTATGTCCTTGATGCACCGCTAGGTGCAAGGCCTGTCGCAGGAGCAGAAGCTGATGTTGTGAACGCCTGGCAAGCTCGATCTGATGACTACTCGTTAGTTTAGTGTGCCATGCTTTACGGCTTAGAATCGGGACTTTAAAGACGTTTTGAACGTCATGGACCATATGAGATGTTCCAGGAGTTGAAGTTGATATTTCAAGGAAATGCCCGAGTTGAGAGATATGAAGTCTCCAACAAGTTCTATAGCTGCAAGATGGAGGAGAACAGTTCTGTTAGTGAGCACATACTCAGAATGTCTGGGTACCATAATCACTTGACTCAGCTGGGAGTTAATCTTCCAGATGATTGTATCATTGACAGAGTTCTTCAATCACTGCCACCAAGCTACAAAGGCTTCGTGGTGAACTACAATATGCAAGGGATGGAACAGACTATTCTCGAGCTTTTAGCGATGCTAAAGGCCGTGGAGGTAGAAATCAAGAAGGAGCATCAAGTGTTGATGGTTAACAAGACCACTAGTTTCAAGAAAAAAGGCAAGGGTAAAAAGAAGGGGAACTTCAAGAATAATGACAAGCAAGTTGTCACTCCCAGGAAGAAACCTAAAGATGGACCCAAGCATGAAACTGAGACTGGAAGCGGAACTGCCCCAAGTATTTGGCGGACAAGAAGGATGGCAAAGTGAGCAAAGGTATATTTGATATACATGTTATTGGTGTGTTCCTTACTAATTCTCATAGTAGTGCCTGGGTATTTGATACCGGTTCGGTTGCTCATATTTGTAACTCGAAGCAGGGACTATGGACTAAACGAAGATTGGCTAAGAATGAGGTGACGATGCACGTTAGAAATGGTTCCAAGGTTGATGTAATCGCCGTTGGCACGCTACCTCTACATCTACCTTTGGGATTAGTTTTAGACCTGAATAATTGTTATTTGGTGCTAGCGTTGAGCATGAACATTATATCTGGATCTTGTTTAGTGCGAGACGGTTATTTCATTTAAATTGGAGAATAATTGTCAGGACCCCGACTCAATGTCACATCGATCTAGCCGGTAACACCTCATATCACTTTGCGGCCTCACGCACGGTATCCCCACGGTGTCGCCTTACCTTTGCCCGGGACCGTTTGCGCATTTTGGCTCACGTATATGATAGTGTCGCTAGCATCCATATGATAAAGAGCCCGGGCTGACATGGCTAGTCGTAAACCCAAAGTGGCACAGACTTACAGGAACAGGCATCCATGACCCAGCATCGAACGTGTCGGTCATCAGCAAGTGGGTCCGGGCTGTAGCACTGGGCTAGCAGGACTCCGGTAAACCGGGCTGTAGCGGGCTAGCAGGACTCCGGTACTCAAAGCGTGACATTTCCCCGAAGGGACAGACACAGGAACGAAGAAGGACACATGCCGGCCAGCCTAAGTGTTCCAGAGCAGTAGCAAGCTACCATGGCTCAGCGGTAACACTAGGAGACATTTCCCGGTAAGAGAGGCTACTAAGGATAAACAACTAGGTAGTCAGATCCCACACATACCAAGCATTTCAATAACATACACACAATATGCTCGATATGTGCAATACAACATGGCATCACAAAATGACTCTACGACTCAAGTATTTAATCAATAGGCTCCGAGGAGCGAGATATTACAAACATGGGTCTCGTGACCCAACACTCAGAGCATACAAGTCAAAGCACAAGCGGAAGCTATCATGTCTGGGTACAGACATCTATAAATGAAAAAGGCTGAGAAGCCTGACTATCTATCAGATCCTGCCGAGGGCACAAGATCGTAGCTGAGGTATCAAGCTAAACGTCGAAGTCCACGTGGAACTACTAGTGAGACTGAAGTCTCTCTGCAAAACATAAAATAGGCAAACGTGAGTACAAATGTACCCAGCAAGACTTACATCAGATCTATCTACACATGCATCACTATCAACAAAGGGATGGTGGGGTTTAACTGCAGCAAGCCAGCTTTGACTCGGTGGCTATCCTGAACTACGACTGCAAGCGACTCTTTTGAGGTGGCGTACACGAGTCCACATATTCACCATATCAATACACCACTATGGATCCGCTCCCGTCTCCCTACGAGAACGCCATCCATAGCACTCACGCTTATCTTGCGTATTTTAGAGTATCCACTTTCACTTGTCTATGAACTGATATAAGCAACCCAGAAGTCCTTTTCCGCGGACAAGGCTATTCGAATAGATGATGTTAACCCTGCAGGGGTGTACTTCTTCATACATGTTTCCACCACTTAGCGTCTGCACACGACATGTGCTCGGCAGACTTCAAGCGAAAGCCGACGTGGGTGTAGACCACGACCTACCTAAACACTCAAGTCTCTAGTCCAGGTTTATCGCCTATTCGGGTTCCATCCATGAGGAGATCCGGCCGGAGTTTCGCTCACAGCCCCAAACGATGTGAACAAGGTTCCCGAGATACCAAACGGGCATCCGGTACACCGTGCCACGTACCTACCGCATCACAGCCCACCCCTACGGTCAGCGCTGTCCACGGCCTCCAGTAAGCTACAAACACCAGAAACTACTTGCAACTCCTGGACAGAGGACTAGGGTGAATAAGAAGTCGAGCGGGGTCATATTTCGGGGCCCAATGCATGGTAGTAGCTGAATCATGGATCACAAACACAGAACTCAGTTCCTGAGGACGGCTGCAATGAGACAACCCACCATGTACTCCTACATGGCCTCTCACCGCTACCTTTACCAAATCGTGTTCACACACTTAGCTCACACACAGTAGGACATGTTCACACGCCTCTGATTCATCCCCGATGAATCAGACCTGACTCAACTCTAAGCAATAGCAGGCATGACAAACAAACATGAATGAGTAGGCACATCAGGGCTCAAACAACTCCTACTCATGCTAGTGGGTTTCATCTATTTACTGTGGCAATGACAGGTCATGCAAAAGACAAAGGGGTTCAGCTACCGCAGCAGGTAACAGATGAATCGGTGTTGTCCTAATGCAGTAAAAGAGAGCAGGAGCGAGAGAGTAGGATTGTATCGGAATGAACAAGGGGGTTTTGCTTGCCTGGCACTTCTGAAGATAACATTGAGTCTTCATCAGTGTCAACGATCACATCATCGGTATCACGTCTATCGAGAGGGGACAAATACCGGCAACACAGAAGGGAACACAATCAATGCAATGCACAATATGATGCATGATCATGACATGGCAAAATGAATGTGTTTTGGGCTAATGCAACTAGCAACAGATTAAATGAAGTTGGTTTGAATACAAAATTCAAATTCAAACTCCATATGTGATTATTCAAATGCCATTTAATTGATTTGTGCTAAACAGCAGCTATAAGTTGTTCTAACATGCATGAAAATGGTACAGATGGATTCCTTGAATTTTTCTGATAATTTTTCATATATAAATTATTTAATTTGGAGTTACGGTTAATTTTCTATGATTTTTAGAAGTTTATATAATTTTCTGGAATTTCTGAATAATAATAAATCCAGAAATGAATTTACTGCGTCAGCATGACTTCACAGTGACGTCAGCAAGTCAACGGGCGCCGTCCAGGTCAAACTGACCTGTGGGCCATGCATGTCAGTGTAATTAGTCTAACTAATTTTTAGTTAACACTAATCCTAACCTAACTAACAGGCCGGCCCCACCTGTCATGGACACAGGGGAGGGTCCTGCCGTGGTCAACGTGGGTCAACCCCACCGGCGGCTTGACGCCGGCGAGGCCAGCCGCGGTGGCGAGCCTCGGGTTTTGCCCACAGGGCTCGGTTTGGCGCGCGGAGCACAGCTTCGGGATGCGGACGCTCGTCCGCATCCAACTGTGGTGGTGGCGCGGCCGGGAAGTGGCCGGAGTGGTGCCGGCGACGAGCTCGGCGGCGGCCGAAGCTCGGGTGCAAGTGGGGATGGGCCTGCGGTGCGCAAACAAGCGCGGCGAAGTGCCACGGAGGCTCCACGCGATGCGGGCAGCGCGTTGGGCGCATGCCCGGGACCAAATGGTCACCGGAGCATCACCGGCGACGAGTGCGGCGGCGGCGAAGGTTCGGCCATAGTGGAGACGACAGCTAGAGGGCGAGCGCGACTAAGCGGGGAGGGGGAAACGACGGAGGAGCTCACGGGGGTTGCGACGGTGGCCTCGGGGAGCTCGGGGAGGCGTCGGAGGCGGCGAATCGACGGCGGTGAGCTTCGGTGGCCGGCGACGGAACGGCGATGGTGGCGGCGTTGCAGGGCTTCCGGAGGGCCGTGGGTCGGTGGGGAGGAAGGAGGGGGTCGAGGCGGAGCCTCTGGGCTAGTCAGGGGAGCGGGGGAAGGGCGGTGGCTGCAGCTACGGCGAACGGCGTCGACGGCTGCGCTCTGCTTCGGGAGAGGGGCGAGGAAGGCGAAGCAGGGAGAGAGGGAAGAGGTGCACGGGAGAGTGAGGGGGGTCAGGGGGATCGGGACGGCCTGCGGAAGTCGTCCACGCGGCCAGAAGCTCGTCGGCAAGCAGGAGGTGGCCGCGCGGCCGTGCGCGTGCGAGCACGCAGCAGCTTCGGGGCGAGGGGAGGAAGACGACGGAGGGCTGCAGTGGTGGGCTGGGCCGGCTTCTGCTGGGCTGCACAGTAGCGGGCCGCGTGGGTGGGTTGCCAGGTAAGGTCCAGGTAAATTCTGTGTTATATTTTTCTGTTCTGTTTTGTTTTTATTTAATTCTTTTGCCACTGTTTTGAATTTAAAAATGATTCAAACAATGCCAAAAACTCCACTGAATATTTTATATTGCTAGATGGACTTTTCCAAAAGCTTATAAAATATTTCAGGGATATTTGAAATTATATTCGAATTATATGAATATAATTCAAATTCAAATAGCTAATGATTTAAATTCAAAGTCCAAAAAAATAAATCCTTAAAAATGTTCAATATTTTGGTTGGGACCAGAACCCTTACCAAAAATTATCAAACATTTAAGAAGAGCCTTTTGGAGCAATGAATAAGATTTCTAGGGTTTCTTGCCCCTCTTTTATTTAGGGTTTTGAGGCTTCCCATATTCCTCAGTTCAAGTTTCAAAAATATAGACATGATGCACACATGAAGCTAACCTAGAGCAATGCCTGAAGCTAGGGATGTGACAACTCACCCCCACTAAACAAGAATCTCGTCTCGAGATTCAAGCGTAGGGTAGGGTGAAAGGGGAACGCAAACTAGCACAATCTTCACGATCCAGGGTGCACTTTATCAAAGCGTTGATTCGATCACCATCATTGCCTTGATGTCTTGCTCTGAGAAATCCTGCTAACATGACCTGGAGAGAAGAAGGAGACTCTAGAAGGGTCGATCTTCTCGAAGATCGAACAACTCAGGATTAACTCACGGAATGAGACATAGAACCATCTCTCGGGTTGAGACACGGGATACACATCTAGAGGGGTGGAAAGAAACGGATGACGAAGGTTCACTAGGTGGACAACAATTCCACACTTAAAAAGGTGGTAATCGATTGCCAACGTAGCGAGGAGTTGAGTTGCCATGATACCACAACGAGGCATCTTAAGGAAGGTGACTCGTAGAAATATTCCCTTAAGTGGCAAAAAGAATTACCTTTGATATAGAGATCATTGAGACTCTCTATATCAGCCTAAGGCAATTCCCAAGCGATCGTTTGGAGGGGGGTCAGTAGGATGACATACTCAGACTTGGATGATGTGGATTACCTTGTTGAAGACAACGCAATGGATGAATTTGCTTATCACCGGAAATGGAAGGGACCCATGGTTGAATGGCACATTGGTGGTGCAAGCTGGGAGCAAAATGCAAATGCTGGGAATGATTCTAGTAACTGGGGGGGGAGGCTCAACAATAGAGAGTTATTCCACTATTGGAATGGTTATAGCATTGCCGAGGAAACTGAGAGCACTCCAGTTAGTGCCGATGATAACACCTAGCGCTTGTGCGTGCTCTCAAGAACTTGAGCAATTCCATAATCATCAAGGTTTTACCAACATCCGTGTCAAGGGTCCGGTAACACAACTTACTACCATGATGAATGGTGATGGAGGATGCGGATGCAAAGGAAGATAACACCTACTCAGTTTTCACCCTTGGCGGGGCCAAGGAAACAAAATTTGGATGATCGACCGAGAGACATTTAGCACTCCGCTTCTAATGTTCTCCTTGATGTGCTAGTATAACCCATTCATAGATATGGTTTGATATCTAAAACATCAAGTAAAAGGTCGGACTTCGGGAACACAAAAATCCATAGGGGCAACTAGGGAGTAAATCCTACGAAATCCCTATGGGGGGGTGGCCAACTTCCTCAAACAAGATACTATAATAATAGGTCTACCGGATGGGTGTGTTGGCCACAACATCCACCTTACCGGTTATCGAGAGACCAATATTATAGTTCTTAGGGAAATGTTCCAACCATCATATCTGCCTGAGATTCAGCTCTGGTTGGTGTTAGGATATTCTAGGCTCATCGAGTCTTAGGAAGAAAAATGAAAGTTTGCAACACAAATCGACGAGATGACGTTGCGGGATTCTCGGGAGATGAACTACGATAGCAAGCTCCAAAACATGAGCTGGTTCTGCTACAAACATGTGAACACGTTGTCCCAGACAAGCATGACCACGTGGTAGTCTTATAATAAAACACTACCGAGTTCAGGAGGGGGAACCATCAACGAGGGTATCGAAGTCCTTACATAAGTCCGGATTAGCTCTTATGAAGGAACTCCTTCTCCTTGAACAAATCAACCAGTGGCTTGGTGTGCTAGGGATACATATGGAATGAAGGTTGCAAGTCTCCAAACCATAGAATACTTCGCACATATGCATGACTGACTTGGGATGATTCCAGAGGAAGCAAAACTAACTTTCTCAAATTCACGGCGGCAACTTTCACCAAATGCACGTGTATAAGAGGAAGTCACTCCTTTCATCAAACAAATACTTCATGAGCTAGCATGAAGAAATGCTTTCAAAAGTTTCCAGCACTAGCTTAATGTTCAACAACATCATGGAGGAGATAAGGATGTTGCCAATGGGCTCAACAACAATTCATCTAGGTTTCCTTTTAAAAGGAATTCCATAGTTAAGTGAACACGGTGATAGCATTGGTCAGACCCAAAGGATATAATGGTGTATGCTCGAGGGATCAACCACGAGTAAGACAACATTACGAACATCGTTGGTTCCGACTTGATTTGACGATAGCCCACACTCAAATCAAAGGATTGATAAGACAATAGGTCCAGCAACTGATCACAAGGACCAATCGATGAAGATATCATCTTTCTTCAACACACACTACACAAGAATATCCCTTTGGAACGAACTAAGTCAGGCAAGCTTTTATCTTCCAACCCTCCAAGTTGTCGTTTAGCTTAACCAACTAGCTCAGGGATATCTAACACCGATTCTTGGAGAGAAGGTGGTTCACAAGAAACCAACTTGATCACGAACTCAACATAGCGGTCAGGTGACAACCCGGTAACACCTCCAAGAAGATATTTGGAAAGTCACGAACCACCGGTATGTTATTAAGCTCGAGAACAATCTTGCTTTTGAGGGCAAGACGATATGATCAAATGAGTGAGGACTTGACAAGATCCTAACTCATCAATCGAAGGGTGCACCGTAATAAGGACTAGGTAGCACGATCAGTCTTAGAAGGATGATTCGAAAACCAACATACTAAGAATGAAATTATTATCCTTTAACTACCAAGCAACAGAGTTGCTAGCAGTATTGATTTCACACATCACAATTCATTTGTCGGTATTCCGGTCGCATCAACACGAGGCCGAGGAATGACTAATGATGGTGAGAAGTATCACTACGTCAAAATTCATGAGAGTTGGTGCAGTTCTCATGACAATTCTGACATAAAGGGGGTAATACTCCAAGGTAGAACAGAACCAAAAGCTGGATTGGCATTTGATCTGCGGCATACAACTTCTTTGACTCAATCCTGGATATGGAAGAGGTACTGGAGTTTGTTTCTCCTAGTCATTCCGCGATAGAATGGCTTGACGGACCACAAGAGTAATAGGCATCGATAAACAAACGCACACATACTCTTGACTATCAATTGATAGACGAAGGTCAGTAGACAACTAAAGAGGGACAACTCAAAGGAACATATAATTTTCTGAGTTGTGGATGCATAGATTAGTATGTCGAGCGAGATCAACATTTCTTCCAGACAACCCATGCAGAGAGGTAAGACTGGCAGAGTCACGATTTATAAATGGAGATCTCCTCAAGAGTACTCTAATTGTGATCTTTGATCCAATAAACATCTGCCATAAGCGGTCCATAGTATTTGGAAGAAGGAAATACCACGGACCTCGAGGACTATCGCAAAGTTACTAATATCCTAAAGGCACTAGCAATTACTATCCACATGAAGTAGGTAGAGTGAATCTCGGGTTCAGAACCCAGGAGTAGAATACCTACTACTAAGTAGCATCACGGGATGCTTCCGAGAATAAAGGCCAGAATCTTCACACTAGGACACAAATCATGGCTAGACCACTAGATGATCCCCTAAGCACTTAGGGTCATAATAATAATTCCAACATATATGTCGAGGCAATAATTACCTCAACACACCGATTAGTGTGGTTAATCTGGCCCATGGGAACATCGGAAACAGAAGGAAGGGATTTGCAAATGCATCGGACTATTTATAAACCTGGGATGACTCGGACAGCATAACGGCTGTAAATGCTCAGAAAAGATTTGAGACATTCGCCAAAAATGGTGGCATAACCACTCAGAAGCACAATATCAGGTTTCGAGATCAACAATTAACATACGGAAGCAGTAAAAACTGAACAGAGGCTTAAGCCAACAATCTATAAGTCTACTGATTAGTAACACGTGATCCTGATAGAAGGAAGAGATAGCCTAGTTCTTAATCCCCGTAGAAGAGAAGATGATGACTCAGATCAGAAGGCCATGAGGTATAAGGAGTAAAAAGAGCCTTACGTTCCATCCCACAATCAATTCCCTTATATAACTAAAGAATTTCTAGACTCAACTTCGACCAGTTTGGCTTGGTAATCCTACAGGCAGTCAAGCTCTGATACCAACGCTGTCAGGACCCCGACTCAATGTCACATCGATCTAGCCGGTAACACCTCATATCACTTTGTGGCCTCACGCACGGTATCCCACGGTGTCGCCTTACCTTTGCCCGGGACCGTTTGCACATTTTGGCTCACGTATATGATAGTGTCGCTAGCATCCATATGATAAAGAGCCCGGGCTGACATGGCTAGTCGTAAACCCAAAGTGGCACAGACTTACAGGAACAGGCATCCATGACCCAGCATCGAACGTGTCGGTCATCAGCAAGTGGGTCCGGGCTGTAGCACTGGGCTAGCAGGACTCCGGTAAACCGGGCTGTAGCGGGCTAGCAGGACTCCGGTACTCAAAGCGTGACATTTCCCCGAAGGGACAGACACAGGAACGAAGAAGGACACATGCCGGCCAGCCTAAGTGTTCCAGAGCAGTAGCAAGCTACCATGGCTCAGCGGTAACACTAGGAGACATTTCCCGGTAAGAGAGGCTACTAAGGATAAACAACTAGGTAGTCAGATCCCACACATACCAAGCATTTCAATAACATACACACAATATGCTCGATATGTGCAATACAACATGGCATCACAAAATGACTCTACGACTCAAGTATTTAATCAATAGGCTCCGAGGAGCGAGATATTACAAACATGGGTCTCGTGACCCAACACTCAGAGCATACAAGTCAAAGCACAAGCGGAAGCTATCATGTCTGGGTACAGACATCTATAAATGAAAAAGGCTGAGAAGCCTGACTATCTATCAGATCCTGCCGAGGGCACAAGATCGTAGCTGAGGTATCAAGCTAAACATCGAAGTCCACGTGGAACTACTAGTGAGACTGAAGTCTCTCTGCAAAACATAAAATAGGCAAACGTGAGTACAAATGTACCCAGCAAGACTTACATCAGATCTATCTACACATGCATCACTATCAACAAAGGGATGGTGGGGTTTAACTGCAGCAAGCCAGCTTTGACTCGGTGGCTATCCTGAACTACGACTGCAAGCGACTCTTTTGAGGTGGCATACACGAGTCCACATATTCACCATATCAATACACCACTATGGATCCGCTCCCGTCTCCCTACGAGAACGCCATCCATAGCACTCACGCTTATCTTGCGTATTTTAGAGTATCCACTTTCACTTGTCTATGAACTGATATAAGCAACCCAGAAGTCCTTTTCCGCGGACACGGCTATTCGAATAGATGATGTTAACCCTGCAGGGGTGTACTTCTTCATACATGTTTCCACCACTTAGCGTCTGCACACGACATGTGCTCGGCAGACTTCAAGCGAAAGCCGACGTGGGTGTAGACCACGACCTACCTAAACACTCAAGTCTCTAGTCCAGGTTTATCGCCTATTCGGGTTCCATCCATGAGGAGATCCGGCCGGAGTTTCGCTCACAGCCCCAAACGATGTGAACAGGGTTCCCGAGATACCAAACGGGCATCCGGTACACCGTGCCACGTACCTACCGCATCACAGCCCACCCCTACGGTCAGCGCTGTCCACGGCCTCCAGTAAGCTACAAACACCAGAAACTACTTGCAACTCCTGGACAGAGGACTAGGGTGAATAAGAAGTCGAGCGGGGTCATATTTCAGGGCCCAATGCATGGTAGTAGCTGAATCATGGATCACAAACACAGAACTCAGTTCCTGAGGACGGCTGCAATGAGACAACCCACCATGTACTCCTACATGGCCTCTCACCGCTACCTTTACCAAATCGTGTTCACACACTTAGCTCACACACAGTAGGACATGTTCACACGCCTCTGATTCATCCCCGATGAATCAGACCTGACTCAACTCTAAGCAATAGCAGGCATGACAAACAAACATGAATGAGTAGGCACATCAGGGCTCAAACAACTCCTACTCATGCTAGTGGGTTTCATCTATTTACTGTGGCAATGACAGGTCATGCAAAAGA
The DNA here is from genome assembly GCF_018294505.1 of Triticum aestivum. NCBI lineage: Eukaryota > Viridiplantae > Streptophyta > Magnoliopsida > Poales > Poaceae > Triticum > Triticum aestivum. Next base: position 40,712,957 of record NC_057806.1, on the reverse strand, counting down.
CAAAGGGGTTCAGCTACCGCAGCAGGTAACAGATGAATCGGTGTTGTCCTAATGCAGTAAAAGAGAGCAGGAGCGAGAGAGTAGGATTGTATCGGAATGAACAAGGGGGTTTTGCTTGCCTGGCACTTCTGAAGATAACATTGAGTCTTCATCAGTGTCAACGATCACATCATCGGTATCACGTCTATCGAGAGGGGACAAATACCGGCAACACAGAAGGGAACACAATCAATGCAATGCACAATATGATGCATGATCATGACATGGCAAAATGAATGTGTTTTGGGCTAATGCAACTAGCAACAGATTAAATGAAGTTGGTTTGAATACAAAATTCAAATTCAAACTCCATATGTGATTATTCAAATGCCATTTAATTGATTTGTGCTAAACAGCAGCTATAAGTTGTTCTAACATGCATGAAAATGGTACAGATGGATTCCTTGAATTTTTCTGATAATTTTTCATATATAAATTATTTAATTTGGAGTTACGGTTAATTTTCTATGATTTTTAGAAGTTTATATAATTTTCTGGAATTTCTGAATAATAATAAATCCAGAAATGAATTTACTGCGTCAGCATGACTTCACAGTGACGTCAGCAAGTCAATAGGCGCCGTCCAGGTCAAACTGACCTGTGGGCCATGCATGTCAGTGTAATTAGTCTAACTAATTTTTAGTTAACACTAATCCTAACCTAACTAACAGGCCGGCCCCACCTGTCATGGACACAGGGGAGGGTCCTGCCGTGGTCAACGTGGGTCAACCCCACCGGCGGCTTGACGCCGGCGAGGCCAGCCGCGGTGGCGAGCCTCGGGTTTTGCCCACAGGGCTCGGTTTGGCGCGCGGAGCACAGCTTCGGGATGCGGACGCTCGTCCGCATCCAACTGTGGTGGTGGCGCGGCCGGGAAGTGGCCGGAGTGGTGCCGGCGACGAGCTCGGCGGCGGCCGAAGCTCGGGTGCAAGTGGGGATGGGCCTGCGGTGCGCAAACAAGCGCGGCGAAGTGCCACGGAGGCTCCACGCGATGCGGGCAGCGCGTTGGGCGCATGCCCGGGACCAAATGGTCACCGGAGCATCACCGGCGACGAGTGCGGCGGCGGCGAAGGTTCGGCCATAGTGGAGACGACAGCTAGAGGGCGAGCGCGACTAAGCGGGGAGGGGGAAACGACGGAGGAGCTCACGGGGGTTGCGACGGTGGCCTCGGGAGCTCGGGGAGGCGTCGGAGGCGGCGAATCGACGGCGGTGAGCTTCGGTGGCCGGCGACGGAACGGCGATGGTGGCGGCGTTGCAGGGCTTCCGGAGGGCCGTGGGTCGGTGGGGAGGAAGGAGGGGGTCGAGGCGGAGCCTCTGGGCTAGTCAGGGGAGCGGGGGAAGGGCGGTGGCTGCAGCTACGGCGAACGGCGTCGACGGCTGCGCTCTGCTTCGGGAGAGGGGCGAGGAAGGCGAAGCAGGGAGAGAGGGAAGAGGTGCACGGGAGAGTGAGGGGGGTCAGGGGGATCGGGACGGCCTGCGGAAGTCGTCCACGCGGCCAGAAGCTCGTCGGCAAGCAGGAGGTGGCCGCGCGGCCGTGCGCGTGCGAGCACGCAGCAGCTTCGGGGCGAGGGGAGGAAGACGACGGAGGGCTGCAGTGGTGGGCTGGGCCGGCTTCTGCTGGGCTGCACAGTAGCGGGCCGCGTGGGTGGGTTGCCAGGTAAGGTCCAGGTAAATTCTGTGTTATATTTTTCTGTTCTGTTTTGTTTTTATTTAATTCTTTTGCCACTGTTTTGAATTTAAAAATGATTCAAACAATGCCAAAAACTCCACTGAATATTTTATATTGCTAGATGGACTTTTCCAAAAGCTTATAAAATATTTCAGGGATATTTGAAATTATATTCGAATTATATGAATATAATTCAAATTCAAATAGCTAATGATTTAAATTCAAAGTCCAAAAAAATAAATCCTTAAAAATGTTCAATATTTTGGTTGGGACCAGAACCCTTACCAAAAATTATCAAACATTTAAGAAGAGCCTTTTGGAGCAATGAATAAGATTTCTAGGGTTTCTTGCCCCTCTTTTATTTAGGGTTTTGAGGCTTCCCATATTCCTCAGTTCAAGTTTCAAAAATATAGACATGATGCACACATGAAGCTAACCTAGAGCAATGCCTGAAGCTAGGGATGTGACAACTCACCCCCACTAAACAAGAATCTCGTCTCGAGATTCAAGCGTAGGGTAGGGTGAAAGGGGAACGCAAACTAGCACAATCTTCACGATCCAGGGTGCACTTTATCAAAGCGTTGATTCGATCACCATCATTGCCTTGATGTCTTGCTCTGAGAAATCCTGCTAACATGACCTGGAGAGAAGAAGGAGACTCTAGAAGGGTCGATCTTCTCGAAGATCGAACAACTCAGGATTAACTCACGGAATGAGACATAGAACCATCTCTCGGGTTGAGACACGGGATACACATCTAGAGGGGTGGAAAGAAACGGATGACGAAGGTTCACTAGGTGGACAACAATTCCACACTTAAAAAGGTGGTAATCGATTGCCAACGTAGCGAGGAGTTGAGTTGCCATGATACCACAACGAGGCATCTTAAGGAAGGTGACTCGTAGAAATATTCCCTTAAGTGGCAAAAAGAATTACCTTTGATATAGAGATCATTGAGACTCTCTATATCAGCCTAAGGCAATTCCCAAGCGATCGTTTGGAGGGGGGTCAGTAGGATGACATACTCAGACTTGGATGATGTGGATTACCTTGTTGAAGACAACGCAATGGATGAATTTGCTTATCACCGGAAATGGAAGGGACCCATGGTTGAATGGCACATTGGTGGTGCAAGCTGGGAGCAAAATGCAAATGCTGGGAATGATTCTAGTAACTGGGGGGGGGAGGCTCAACAATAGAGAGTTATTCCACTATTGGAATGGTTATAGCATTGCCGAGGAAACTGAGAGCACTCCAGTTAGTGCCGATGATAACACCTAGCGCTTGTGCGTGCTCTCAAGAACTTGAGCAATTCCATAATCATCAAGGTTTTACCAACATCCGTGTCAAGGGTCCGGTAACACAACTTACTACCATGATGAATGGTGATGGAGGATGCGGATGCAAAGGAAGATAACACCTACTCAGTTTTCACCCTTGGCGGGGCCAAGGAAACAAAATCTGGATGATCGACCGAGAGACATTTAGCACTCCGCTTCTAATGTTCTCCTTGATGTGCTAGTATAACCCATTCATAGATATGGTTTGATATCTAAAACATCAAGTAAAAGGTCGGACTTCGGGAACACAAAAATCCATAGGGGCAACTAGGGAGTAAATCCTACGAAATCCCTATGGGGGGGTGGCCAACTTCCTCAAACAAGATACTATAATAATAGGTCTACCGGATGGGTGTGTTGGCCACAACATCCACCTTACCGGTTATCGAGAGACCAATATTATAGTTCTTAGGGAAATGTTCCAACCATCATATCTGCCTGAGATTCAGCTCTGGTTGGTGTTAGGATATTCTAGGCTCATCGAGTCTTAGGAAGAAAAATGAAAGTTTGCAACACAAATCGACGAGATGACGTTGCGGGATTCTCGGGAGATGAACTACGATAGCAAGCTCCAAAACATGAGCTGGTTCTGCTACAAACATGTGAACACGTTGTCCCAGACAAGCATGACCACGTGGTAGTCTTATAATAAAACACTACCGAGTTCAGGAGGGGGAACCATCAACGAGGGTATCGAAGTCCTTACATAAGTCCGGATTAGCTCTTATGAAGGAACTCCTTCTCCTTGAACAAATCAACCAGTGGCTTGGTGTGCTAGGGATACATATGGAATGAAGGTTGCAAGTCTCCAAACCATAGAATACTTCGCACATATGCATGACTGACTTGGGATGATTCCAGAGGAAGCAAAACTAACTTTCTCAAATTCACGGCGGCAACTTTCACCAAATGCACGTGTATAAGAGGAAGTCACTCCTTTCATCAAACAAATACTTCATGAGCTAGCATGAAGAAATGCTTTCAAAAGTTTCCAGCACTAGCTTAATGTTCAACAACATCATGGAGGAGATAAGGATGTTGCCAATGGGCTCAACAACAATTCATCTAGGTTTCCTTTTAAAAGGAATTCCATAGTTAAGTGAACACGGTGATAGCATTGGTCAGACCCAAAGGATATAATGGTGTATGCTCGAGGGATCAACCACGAGTAAGACAACATTACGAACATCGTTGGTTCCGACTTGATTTGACGATAGCCCACACTCAAATCAAAGGATTGATAAGACAATAGGTCCAGCAACTGATCACAAGGACCAATCGATGAAGATATCATCTTTCTTCAACACACACTACACAAGAATATCCCTTTGGAACGAACTAAGTCAGGCAAGCTTTTATCTTCCAACCCTCCAAGTTGTCGTTTAGCTTAACCAACTAGCTCAGGGATATCTAACACCGATTCTTGGAGAGAAGGTGGTTCACAAGAAACCAACTTGATCACGAACTCAACATAGCGGTCAGGTGACAACCCGGTAACACCTCCAAGAAGATATTTGGAAAGTCACGAACCACCGGTATGTTATTAAGCTCGAGAACAATCTTGCTTTTGAGGGCAAGACGATATGATCAAATGAGTGAGGACTTGACAAGATCCTAACTCATCAATCGAAGGGTGCACCGTAATAAGGACTAGGTAGCACGATCAGTCTTAGAAGGATGATTCGAAAACCAACATACTAAGAATGAAATTATTATCCTTTAACTACCAAGCAACAGAGTTGCTAGCAGTATTGATTTCACACATCACAATTCATTTGTCGGTATTCCGGTCGCATCAACACGAGGCCGAGGAATGACTAATGATGGTGAGAAGTATCACTACGTCAAAATTCATGAGAGTTGGTGCAGTTCTCATGACAATTCTGACATAAAGGGGGTAATACTCCAAGGTAGAACAGAACCAAAAGCTGGATTGGCATTTGATCTGCGGCATACAACTTCTTTGACTCAATCCTGGATATGGAAGAGGTACTGGAGTTTGTTTCTCCTAGTCATTCCGCGATAGAATGGCTTGACGGACCACAAGAGTAATAGGCATCGATAAACAAACGCACACATACTCTTGACTATCAATTGATAGACGAAGGTCAGTAGACAACTAAAGAGGGACAACTCAAAGGAACATATAATTTTCTGAGTTGTGGATGCATAGATTAGTATGTCGAGCGAGATCAACATTTCTTCCAGACAACCCATGCAGAGAGGTAAGACTGGCAGAGTCACGATTTATAAATGGAGATCTCCTCAAGAGTACTCTAATTGTGATCTTTGATCCAATAAACATCTGCCATAAGCGGTCCATAGTATTTGGAAGAAGGAAATACCACGGACCTCGAGGACTATCGCAAAGTTACTAATATCCTAAAGGCACTAGCAATTACTATCCACATGAAGTAGGTAGAGTGAATCTCGGGTTCAGAACCCAGGAGTAGAATACCTACTACTAAGTAGCATCACGGGATGCTTCCGAGAATAAAGGCCAGAATCTTCACACTAGGACACAAATCATGGCTAGACCACTAGATGATCCCCTAAGCACTTAGGGTCATAATAATAATTCCAACATATATGTCGAGGCAATAATTACCTCAACACACCGATTAGTGTGGTTAATCTGGCCCATGGGAACATCGGAAACAGAAGGAAGGGATTTGCAAATGCATCGGACTATTTATAAACCTGGGATGACTCGGACAGCATAACGGCTGTAAATGCTCAGAAAAGATTTGAGACATTCGCCAAAAATGGTGGCATAACCACTCAGAAGCACAATATCAGGTTTCGAGATCAACAATTAACATACGGAAGCAGTAAAAACTGAACAGAGGCTTAAGCCAACAATCTATAAGTCTACTGATTAGTAACACGTGATCCTGATAGAAGGAAGAGATAGCCTAGTTCTTAATCCCCGTAGAAGAGAAGATGATGACTCAGATCAGAAGGCCATGAGGTATAAGGAGTAAAAAGAGCCTTACGTTCCATCCCACAATCAATTCCCTTATATAACTAAAGAATTTCTAGACTCAACTTCGACCAGTTTGGCTTGGTAATCCTACAGGCAGTCAAGCTCTGATACCAACGCTGTCAGGACCCCGACTCAATGTCACATCGATCTAGCCGGTAACACCTCATATCACTTTGTGGCCTCACGCACGGTATCCCACGGTGTCGCCTTACCTTTGCCCGGGACCGTTTGCGCATTTTGGCTCACGTATATGATAGTGTCGCTAGCATCCATATGATAAAGAGCCCGGGCTGACATGGCTAGTCGTAAACCCAAAGTGGCACAGACTTACAGGAACAGGCATCCATGACCCAGCATCGAACGTGTCGGTCATCAGCAAGTGGGTCCGGGCTGTAGCACTGGGCTAGCAGGACTCCGGTAAACCGGGCTGTAGCGGGCTAGCAGGACTCCGGTACTCAAAGCGTGACATTTCCCCGAAGGGACAGACACAGGAACGAAGAAGGACACATGTCGGCCAGCCTAAGTGTTCCAGAGCAGTAGCAAGCTACCATGGCTCAGCGGTAACACTAGGAGACATTTCCCGGTAAGATAGGCTACTAAGGATAAACAACTAGGTAGTCAGATCCCACACATACCAAGCATTTCAATAACATACACACAATATGCTCGATATGTGCAATACAACATGGCATCACAAAATGACTCTACGACTCAAGTATTTAATCAATAGGCTCCGAGGAGCGAGATATTACAAACATGGGTCTCGTGACCCAACACTCAGAGCATACAAGTCAAAGCACAAGCGGAAGCTATCATGTCTGGGTACAGACATCTATAAATGAAAAAGGCTGAGAAGCCTGACTATCTATCAGATCCTGCCGAGGGCACAAGATCGTAGCTGAGGTATCAAGCTAAACATCGAAGTCCACGTGGAACTACTAGTGAGACTGAAGTCTCTCTGCAAAACATAAAATAGGCAAACGTGAGTACAAATGTACCCAGCAAGACTTACATCAGATCTATCTACACATGCATCACTATCAACAAAGGGATGGTGGGGTTTAACTGCAGCAAGCCAGCTTTGACTCGGTGGCTATCCTGAACTACGACTGCAAGCGACTCTTTTGAGGTGGCGTACACGAGTCCACATATTCACCATATCAATACACCACTATGGATCCGCTCCCGTCTCCCTACGAGAACGCCATCCATAGCACTCACGCTTATCTTGCGTATTTTAGAGTATCCACTTTCACTTGTCTATGAACTGATATAAGCAACCCAGAAGTCCTTTTCCGCGGACACGGCTATTCGAATAGATGATGTTAACCCTGCAGGGGTGTACTTCTTCATACATGTTTCCACCACTTAGCATCTGCACACGACATGTGCTCGGCAGACTTCAAGCGAAAGCCGACGTGGGTGTAGACCACGACCTACCTAAACACTCAAGTCTCTAGTCTAGGTTTATCGCCTATTCGGGTTCCATCCATGAGGAGATCCGGCCGGAGTTTCGCTCACAGCCCCAAACGATGTGAACAGGGTTCCCGAGATACCAAACGGGCATCCGGTACACCGTGCCACGTACCTACCGCATCACAGCCCACCCCTACGGTCAGCGCTGTCCACGGCCTCCAGTAAGCTACAAACACCAGAAACTACTTGCAACTCCTGGACAGAGGACTAGGGTGAATAAGAAGTCGAGCGGGGTCATATTTCAGGGCCCAATGCATGGTAGTAGCTGAATCATGGATCACAAACACAGAACTCAGTTCCTGAGGACGGCTGCAATGAGACAACCCACCATGTACTCCTACATGGCCTCTCACCGCTACCTTTACCAAATCGTGTTCACACACTTAGCTCACACACAGTAGGACATGTTCACACGCCTCTGATTCATCCCCGATGAATCAGACCTGACTCAACTCTAAGCAATAGCAGGCATGACAAACAAACATGAATGAGTAGGCACATCAGGGCTCAAACAACTCCTACTCATGCTAGTGGGTTTCATCTATTTACTGTGGCAATGACAGGTCATGCAAAAGACAAAGGGGTTCAGCTACCGCAGCAGGTAACAGATGAATCGGTGTTGTCCTAATGCAGTAAAAGAGAGCAGGAGCGAGAGAGTAGGATTGTATCGGAATGAACAAGGGGGTTTTGCTTGCCTGGCACTTCTGAAGATAACATTGAGTCTTCATCAGTGTCAACGATCACATCATCGGTATCACGTCTATCGAGAGGGGACAAATACCGGCAACACAGAAGGGAACACAATCAATGCAATGCACAATATGATGCATGATCATGACATGGCAAAATGAATGTGTTTTGGGCTAATGCAACTAGCAACAGATTCAATGAAGTTGGTTTGAATACAAAATTCAAATTCAAACTCCATATGTGACTATTCAAATGCCATTTAATTGATTTGTGCTAAACAGCAGCTATAAGTTGTTCTAACATGCATGAAAATGGTACAGATGGATTCCTTGAATTTTTCTGATAATTTTTCATATATAAATTATTTAATTTGGAGTTACGGTTAATTTTCTATGATTTTTAGAAGTTTATATAATTTTCTGGAATTTCTGAATAATAATAAATCCAGAAATGAATTTACTGCGTCAGCATGACTTCACAGTGACGTCAGCAAGTCAACGGGCGCCGTCCAGGTCAAACTGACCTGTGGGCCATGCATGTCAGTGTAATTAGTCTAACTAATTTTTAGTTAACACTAATCCTAACCTAACTAACAGGCCGGCCCCACCTGTCATGGACACAGGGGAGGGTCCTGCCGTGGTCAACGTGGGTCAACCCCACCGGCGGCTTGACGCCGGCGAGGCCAGCCGCGGTGGCGAGCCTCGGGTTTTGCCCACAGGGCTCGGTTTGGCGCGCGGAGCACAGCTTCGGGATGCGGACGCTCGTCCGCATCCAACTGTGGTGGTGGCGCGGCCGGGAAGTGGCCGGAGTGGTGCCGGCGACGAGCTCGGCGGCGGCCGAAGCTCGGGTGCAAGTGGGGATGGGCCTGCGGTGCGCAAACAAGCGCGGCGAAGTGCCACGGAGGCTCCACGCGATGCGGGGAGCGCGTTGGGCGCATGCCCGGGACCAAATGGTCACCGGAGCATCACCGGCGACGAGTGCGGCGGCGGCGAAGGTTCGGCCATAGTGGAGACGACAGCTAGAGGGCGAGCGCGACTAAGCGGGGAGGGGGAAACGACGGAGGAGCTCACGGGGGTTGCGACGGTGGCCTCGGGGAGCTCGGGGAGGCGTCGGAGGCGGCGAATCGACGGCGGTGAGCTTCGGTGGCCGGCGACGGAACGGCGATGGTGGCGGCGTTGCAGGGCTTCCGGAGGGCCGTGGGTCGGTGGGGAGGAAGGAGGGGGTCGAGGCGGAGCCTCTGGGCTAGTCGGGGGAGCGGGGGAAGGGCGGTGGCTGCAGCTACGGCGAACGGCGTCGACGGCTGCGCTCTGCTTCGGGAGAGGGGCGAGGAAGGCGAAGCAGGGAGAGAGGGAAGAGGTGCACGGGAGAGTGAGGGGGGTCAGGGGGATCGGGACGGCCTGCGGAAGTCGTCCACGCGGCCAGAAGCTCGTCGGCAAGCAGGAGGTGGCCGCGCGGCCGTGCGCGTGCGAGCACGCAGCAGCTTCGGGGCGAGGGGAGGAAGACGACGGAGGGCTGCAGTGGTGGGCTGGGCCGGCTTCTGCTGGGCTGCACAGTAGCGGGCCGCGTGGGTGGGTTGCCAGGTAAGGTCCAGGTAAATTCTGTGTTATATTTTTCTGTTCTGTTTTGTTTTTATTTAATTCTTTTGCCACTGTTTTGAATTTAAAAATGATTCAAACAATGCCAAAAACTCCACTGAATATTTTATATTGCTAGATGGACTTTTCCAAAAGCTTATAAAATATTTCAGGGATATTTGAAATTATATTCGAATTATATGAATATAATTCAAATTCAAATAGCTAATGATTTAAATTCAAAGTCCAAAAAAATAAATCCTTAAAAATGTTCAATATTTTGGTTGGGACCAGAACCCTTACCAAAAATTATCAAACATTTAAGAAGAGCCTTTTGGAGCAATGAATAAGATTTCTAGGGTTTCTTGCCCCTCTTTTATTTAGGGTTTTGAGGCTTCCCATATTCCTCAGTTCAAGTTTCAAAAATATAGACATGATGCACACATGAAGCTAACCTAGAGCAATGCCTGAAGCTAGGGATGTGACAATAATGGTTGTTCTATTTATATGAGTAATATCTTTTATGGTCATGCACCCTTGAAGAGTGGTCTGTTTCTATTGAATCTTGATCGTGATGATACACATATTCATAATATTGATGCCAAAAGATGCAAAGTTGATAATGATAGTGCAACTTATTTGTGGCACTACCGTTTGGGTCATATCGGTGTAAAGCGCATGAAGAAACTCCATAAAGATGGACTTTTGGAATCACTTCAATATGAATCATTTGATACTTGCGAACCATGCCTTATGGGCAAGATGACTAAAACTCCGTTCTCCAGAACAATGCAATGAGCTAGTGACTTATTGGAAATAATACATACTGATGTATGCGGTCCAATGAGTGTTGATGCTCGTGGTGGGGATGTTTCCCCGGCAGAACAGATCCGCCGGAGCCCTAGATTGGTTTCGCCAAGGTTCCGCCTCGTGGCGGCGGTGTTTCGTCCCGAAAGCTTGCTTATGATTTTTTTTCCAGGTTAAAAGACTTCATATAGCAGAAGATGGTCACCGGAAGGCTGCCAGGGGGCCCATGAGGCAGGGGGCTCGCCCAGGGGGTAGGGTGCGCCCCTCACCCTCGTGGACGGTGGGTGGCCCCCCTCTAGAACTTCTTCCGCTCAATATTTTTTATTAATTCCAAAAATGACTTTCGTGAAGTTTTAGGAATTTTGGAGTTGTGCAGAATAGGTCTCTAATATTTGCTCCTTTTCCAGCCCAGAATTCCAGCTGCCGGCATTCTCCCTCTTCATGTAAACCTTGTAAAATAAGAGATAATAGGCATAAGTATTGTGACATAACGTGTAATAACAGCCCATAATGCAATAAATATCGATATAAAAGCATGATGCAAAAGGGACGTATCAACTCCCCCAAGCTTAGACCTCGCTTGTCCTCAAGCGGAAGCCGATATCGAAAAATATGTCCACATGTTTAGAGATAGAGGTGTCGATAAAATAAAATACGGACATGAGGGCATCATGATTATTCTTATAACAGCAACATATATATATTGTCATATGATTTCTTATGCTAAAGTAACAATCTATTCACAATGTCAAGTATGAATTAGAAACTTCATTGAAAACTAACAAACTATGATCTTGGTCATTGAAGCAATTGCAATTTATCATAACACCGAAAAGAGTCAATATAAGAGCTTTTCAGCAAGTCCACATACTCAATTATCATTTAGTCTTTCACAATTGCTAACACTCGCGCAATACTTATGGGTATGGAGTTTTAATCGGACACAGAGAAAGATAGGGGCTTATAGTGTTGCTTCCCAACCTTTTACCTCTAGGGTAATGTCAACAATAATAGTTCATGCTAACTTACATCCAATTGGATATATATATATATATATATATATATATATATATATATATATATATATATATCAGGATCTTTCCAACACAAGGTGCTTGCCAAAGGATAAAATGTAAATAGGAAAGGTGAAGATCACCATGACTCTTGCATAATGTATAAGACAAGAATAAAAGATAGGCCCTTCGCAGAGGGAAGCAGAGGTTGTCATGTGCTTTTATGGTTGGATGCACGAAATCTTAATGCAAAAGAACGTCACTTTATATTGCCACTTGTGATACGAACCTTTATTATGCAGTATGTCACTTTTATTGCTTCCATATCACAAGATCGTATAAAGCTTATTTTATCCACACTAATAAGTCATACATATTTAGAGAGCAATTTTTATTGCATGCAACATGACAACTTACTTGAAGGATCTTACTCAATCCATACGTAGATATGGTGGACTCTCATGGCAAAACTGGGTTTAAGTATATTTGGAAGCACAAGTAGTATCTCTACTTGGTGGAAAGAATTTGGCTAGCATGAGGGGGAAAGGCAAGCTCAACATGTTGGATGATCCATGACAATATACTTTATTTCGGATATAAGAAAACATAACCCATTACGTTGTCTTCCTTGTCCAACATCAACTCTTTAGCATGTCATATTTTAATGAGTGCTCACAATCATAAAAGATGTCCAAGATAGTATATTTATATGTGAGAACCTCTCTTTCTTTATTACTTCCTATTAATTGCAATGATGACCAAAACTATGTTTGTCAACTCTCAACAACTTTTATTCATCGTACTCTTTATATGCGAAGTCATTACTCTCCATAAGATCAATATGATCTCTTTTATTTCTTTTTATTCTTTATTTTATTCCCTCAAGATCATAGCAAGATAGCAAAGCCCTTGTCTCAACAGTAATCTTTATTATATATGGCTCACGGACTCGATTACATAGAGGGATCATAAAGCAAAACTCAAAACTAGATCATACTAAAAACTTTATTCTACTAGATCAAGATATTACTAAAAGGATTGAACTAAGAAAAACGGTAAAGATAGGAGTGTGATGGTGATACGATACCGGGGCACCTCCCCCAAGCTTGGCAGTTGCCAAGGGGAGTGCCCATACCCATGTGATTATGTCTCTTTCTTCGGAGGTGGTGATGATGGAGTTGTTGATGATGTAGGCTTGTCGTTCGTCTTCCACAGCATAGGCTCACCATCATAGAAGGATGATCAAGTCTCTGGGATCCTCCAATCTGCAGCCAAACTCATCCTCTTTAATCTATATTCATACTCATAGTTTTGGTTTTGCAGGTCATAGATCTGGGCTTGGAGGTGCTCGATTTTCTCATGAAGCTTGAAGATGGTCTCCCCAATGTTCTCGGCATCCAGCTTGTGGTTGTTGGTGAACTCCGCGATCATCATCTGGTTGGTGTTGAGTCTGCGTTCCACCATCCCTTGGCACTTGAAAACTTATTGTTCCATTGCTTCGAGTCTTGTCTCCATGCTTCCGGTCCTTCTTGGTCCCTCAACATCGTGGATGTGTAGCACCCCCTCACGCATCTCAATGGTTTGAGGGTGTTGCAGCACCTTCGCGAGGTAGGGGTTGATGACCTTCTCGAAAAACTTGTCCTTGGGGGCGCTTGAAGACGTCATGGTGATCTAGATCTGTCAGAAAAACAGCTCAAAACAAAGACAGAAGATATTTGCGTGATACGATGGTCAAAACCTTCAGGAGATTATATAATGAATTTTTACCGACCAAAAGAAGTATTGTGCAAGAAAACGGAGTCCGGAGAGCACCCGAGGTGCCCACGAGGCAGGGGGCGCACCCAGGGGGTAAGGCGCGCCCTCCACCCTCGTGGATGCCTCGTGTCCTTCCCGGACTACTTCTTATTTTCCTATTTTCTTAAATATTCCAAAATGGAGAAAAATTGCTATTAGAACTGTTTTGGAGTCGGTTTACTTACCGTACCACATACCTATTCCTTTTCAGAGTCTGAAACGTTCTAGAAAGTGTCCCTTATGTATTCCTCCGGAGTTACGGTTTCAATAACATTAGTTTCAACATTTATGGGATTACCTGAGATATAATGTTTGATCCTTTGACCGTTCACCACCTTCGGACTTGTGCCTTCGAAGTTGTTGATTTTTATGGCACCGGAACGATAGACCTCCTCGATAACGTAAGGGCCTTCCCATTTAGAGAGAAGTTTTCCTACAAAAAATCTTAAACGAGAGTTGTATAGCAACACATAATCACCTACATTAAACTCACGCTTTTGTATCCTTTTGTCATGCCATCTTTTAACTTTTTCTTAAAAGAGTTTGGCATTCTCATAAGCATGGGTTCTCCATTCATCAAGTGAGCTAATGTCAAATAACCTCTTCTCACCGGCAAGTTTGAAATCATAATTGAGCTCTTTAATGGCCCAATATGCCTTATGTTCTAGTTCGAGAGGTAAGTGGCATGCTTTTCCATAGACCATTTTATATGGAGACATACCCATAGGATTTTTATATGCAGTTCTATAAGCCCATAATGCATCATCAAGTTTCTTGGACCAATTCTTTCTAGATCTATTAATAATCTTTTGCAAAATTAATTTAAGCTCTCTATTACTCAATTCTACTTGACCACTAGACTGTGGGTGATATGGAGATGCAATTCTATGATTAACATCATACTTAGCAAGCATTTTACGAAAAGCACCATGAATAAAATGTGAACCACCATCAGTCATTAGGTATCTAGGGACTCCAAACCTCGGAAAAATAACTTCTTTAAGCATCTTAATAGAAGTGTTATGATCAGCACTACTAGTTTGAATAGTTTCTACCCACTTAGTAACATAATCAACAGCAACTAAAATATGTGTATACCCATTAGAGGAAGGAAATGGTCCCATATAATCATCAAATGGTTCAATAACAAGTGAATAATTCATAGGCATTTCTTGACGTCTACTAATATTACCAATTCTTTGACATTCATCACAAGATAAGACAAACTTACGGGCATCCTTGAAGAGAGTAGGCCTATAAAGACCGGATTGCAATAGCTTATGCGCAGTCCTATCTCTAGCGTGGTGTCCTCCATAAGCCTCGAAGTGACACTTGCGTAGGATCTGTTCATGTTCATGCCCGGGTACACAACGTCTAATAACACCATCTACTCCTTCTTTATAAAGGTGTGGGTCATCCTAGAAGTAATGTCTTAAATCATAGCAGAACTTTTTCTTTTGCTGGTATGTGAAACTAGGTGGTATAAATTTAGCAACAATGTAATTAGCATAATCAGCATACCATGGATCAGTATGAGAAGCATTTATGACAGCTAATTGTTCATCAGGAAAGCTATCATCAATAGGTAGTGGGTCATCAAGAACATTCTCTAACCTAGACAAGTTGTCTGCAACGGGGTTCTCAGCTCCCTTTCTATCAATAATATGCAAATCAAATTCTTGTAGTAGGAGAACCCATCTAATAAGTCTAGGTTTAGCATCTTTCTTTTCCATAAGATATTTAATAGCAGCATGATCAGTGTGAACAGTTACTTTAGAATCAACAATATAAGGTCTAAAATTATCACAAGCAAATACAACTGCTAAAAATTCTTTTTCAGTAGTAGCATAATTTCTCTGGGCACTGTCTAGCTAGCATATTGAATAACATTTAGTTTCTTATCAACTCTTTGTCCTAGAACAGCACCTACGGCATAATCACTAGCACCACACATAATTTCAGAGGGTAAATTCCAATTAGGTGGCTGAACAATAGGTGCAGAAATCAAAGCTTTCTTAAGTATTTCAAATGCTTCTACACAATCATCATCGAAGACAAAAGGAATATCTTTTTGTAAGAGATTAGTCAGAGGCCTAGAAATTTTAGAGAAGTCCTTAATGAACCTCCTATAAAAACCGGCATGACCAAGGAAACTTCTTATACCTTTAATGTCCTTGGGACACGACATCTTTTCAATAGCATCAACTTTAGCTTTATCAACTTCAATACCTCTTTCAGAAATTTTATGCCCCAAGACAATGCCTTCATTAACCATAAAGTGGCACTTCTCCCAATTCAAGACAAGACTAGTATCTTCGCATCTCTGCAAAACTCGATCAAGGTTGCTCAAGCAATCATCAAAAGAAGATCCATAAACAGAGAAATCATCCATGAAAACCTCAACAATTTTTTTGACAAAAGTCAGAGAATATAGCCATCATGCATCTTTGAAAGGTAGCAGGTGCATTACATAAACCAAAAGGCATACGTCTATAAGCAAAAGTACCGAAAGGGCAAGTAAAAGTGGTCTTTTCCTGATCCTCCGCTGACATGGGTATTTGAGAGAAACCAGAGTAACCACCTAGAAAGCAAAAATGTGTATGTTTTGATAATCTTTCTAGCATTTGATCAATAAAAGGCAAAGGGTAATGATCCTTTTTAGTAGCTTTATTTAATTTGCGGAAATCAATTACCATCCTATAACCTGTAACAATTCTTTGTGGGATCAATTCATCTTTATCATTAGGAACGACAGTAATACCTCCCTTCTTAGGGACACAATGGACAGGACTTACCCACTGACTATCAGCAACGGGATAAATTATACCTGCCTCCAGGAGCTTTAGTATTTCTTTTCTTACTACTTCTTTCATCTTAGGATTTAACCGTCGTTGGTGATCAATAACTGGTTTGGCGTCTTTCTCCAATTTTATTTTGTGTTGGCATAGAGTGGGACTAATGCCCTTAAGATCATCAAGAGTATATCCAATAGCAGCACGGTGCTTCTTCAGAGTTTTCAATAATTTCTCCTCTTCCTGCTTAGCACTAATAATAACAGGATATATCTTCTTTTCATCAAGATAATATTTAAGAGTATCAGGTAATGGTTTAAGCTCAAACACGGGATCACCCTTGGGTGGTGGAGGATCCCCTAGAATTTCAATAGGCAAGTTGTGTTTCAAAATAGGTCCCTGTTTAAAGAATACTTCATCTATCTCCCTTCTTTCATTCATAAACATATCATTTTCATGGTCTAGCAAATATTGTTCTAAAGGATCATTAGGAGGCACGGCAATAGAAGCAAGACCAATAATTTCATCCTTACTAGGCAATTCTTTATCATGGGGTTGTTTACGAACTTTAGCAAAATTAAACTCATGAGACATATCCCCCAAACCAATAGTAACAATATCCTTTTCGCAGTCTATCTTAGCATTAACAGTATTCAAGAAGGGTCTACCAAATATAATGGGACAAAAGCTATCTTGTGGGGAACCAAGAACAAGAAAATCAGCAGGATATTTAACTTTCCCACACAAGACTTCAACATCTCTAAAATCCCAACTGGTGAAATAGTATCTCTATTGGCAAGCTTAATTGTAACATAATTTCTTCTATCTCAGCAGGTGCAATATCATGCATAATTTCTTTGTATAAGGAATGAGGTATTGCACTAGCACTAGCACCCATATCACATAAGCCATGATAACAATGATCTCCTATTTTAACAGAAATAACAGGCATGCCAACAACAGGTCTATGTTTATTCTTAGTATCTGGTCTAGCAATTCTAGCAGCTTCATCACAGAAGTAAATAACATGCCCATCAATATTATCAGCCAAGAGATCTTTAACCATAGCAATACTAGTTTCAACTTTAATTTGCTCACGTAGTGTAGGTGTTCTAGTATTACTCTTACGAACCACAGTTGAAGCTTTAGCATGATCCTTTATCCTAACAGGGAAAGGTGGTTTCTCAATATAGGTAGTAGGAACAATAGGATCATTATAAGTGATAGTATTTTCTTCAACTTTGATAGGTGCAACTACTTTTACTTCAGTGGGAGGATTATATTTAAACCACTTCTCCTTAGGGAGGTCAACATGGGTAGCAAATGATTCACAGAAAGAAGCTACTATCTCAGAGTCAAGTCCATATTTAGTGCTAAATTCATGAAAAGCATCGGTATCCATAAAAGATTTAACACAATCAAACTTAGGTGTCATACCTGACTCCTTACCTTCGTCGAGATCCCAATCTTCAGAGTTGTGTTTAATTCTTTCCAATAAATCCCATCTAAATTCAATAGCCTTCATCATAAAAGAGCCAGTACAAGAAGTATCGAGCATGGAGCGATTGTTGAGAGAAAGTCGAGCATAAAATTTTGAATAATCATTTCTCTTGAGAGCTCACAATTGGGGCATGAATATAACATTGACTTAAGCCTCCCACAAGCTTGAGCGATGCTTTCTCCTTCACGAGGCCAAAAATTATATATGTAATTACGATCACGATGAACAAGATGCATAGGATAAAACTTCTGATGAAATTCCAATTTCAATCAGTTGTAGTTCCATGATCCCATATCATCACAGAGCCTAAACCATGTAAATGCCTCTCCCTTCAAAGATAAAGGGAAGACCTTCTTCTTGACAACATCATCAGGCATACCTGCAAGATTAAATAATCCACAAACTTCATCCACATAGATTAGGTGCAAATCGGGATGCAATGTTCCATCTCCTGTAAAAGGATTAGCTAGCAGTTTCTCTATCATACCCGAAGGAATTTCAAAGTAAACATTTTCAGTAGGTTCAGTAGGTTGAGGAGAAACTCTTTCCTCTACTAGTCGGGGTGAAGATACCCCGAACAAGCCCCTCAAAGGATTATGTTCCATAGTAACAAGTGACAGTAAATTTCAGCACACTATATAAATTTTTCCTTACCAAGTTCCACTTACCAAAGGCGCTTCACTCCCCAGCAATGGCGCCAGAAAAGAGTCTTGATGACCCACAAGTGTAGGGGATCTATCGTAGTCCTTTTGATAAGTAAGAGTGTCGAACCCAACAAGGAGTAGAAGGAAATGACAAGCTGTTTTTAGTAAGGTATTCTCTGCAAGCACTGAAATTATCGGTAATAGATAGTTCTGTGATAAGGTAATTTGTAACGGGTAACAAGCAATGAAAGTAAATAAAGTGCAGAAAGATGGACCAATCCTTTTTGTAGCAAAGGACAAGCCTAGACAAATTCTTATATAGAGAAAAGCGCTCCCAAGGACACATGGGACTTATCGTCAAGCTAGTTTTCATCACGCTCATATGATTCGCGTTTGTTACTTTGATAATTTGATATGTGGGTTGACCGGTGCTTGGGTACTACCCGTCCTTGGACAAGCATCCCACTTATGATTAACCCTATTGCAAGCATCCGCAACTACAAAAGAAGTATTAAGGCAAACCTAACCATAGCATGAAACATATGGATCCAAATCAGCCCCTTACGAAGCAACGCATAAACTAGGGTTTAAGCTTCTGTCACTCTAGCAACCCATCATCTAATTATTACTTCCCAATGCCTTCCCCTAGGCCCAAATAATGGTGAAGTGTCATGTAGTCGACGTTCACATAACACCACTAGAGGAAAGACAACATACATCTTATCAAAATATCGAATGAATACCAAATTCACATGACTACTTATAGCAAGACTTCACCCATGTCCTCAGGAACAAACGTAACTACTCACAAATCATATTCATGTTCATAATCAGAGGGGTATTAATGTGCATTAAGGATCTGAACATATGATCTTCCACCGAATAAACCAACTAGCATCAACTACAAGGAGTAATCAACACTACTAGCAACCCACAGGTACCAATCTAAGGTTTTGAGACAAAGATTGAATACAAGAGATGAACTAGGATTTGAGAGGAGATGGTGCTGGTGAAGATGTTGATGGATATTGACCCCCTCCCGATGAGAGGATCATTGGTGATGACAATGGTGATGAATTCCCCCTCTCAGAGGGATGTTTCCTTGGCAGAACAGCTCTGCCGGAGCCCTAGATTGGTTCCGCCAAGGTTCCGCCTCGTGGCGGCGGTGTTTCGTCCCGAAAGCTTGCTTATGATTTTTTCCAGGGTAAAAGACTTCATATAGCAGAAGATGGTCACCAGAAGGCTGCTAGGGGGCCCACGAGGCAGGGGGGCGCGCCCAGTGTCGGAGTAAATAGCCATGGGTAGCCTAGCCGGCTTCCCCTGGCCCTCCTGAAGAAATTACGAGCCCGCCCGGCTCTCAAGAATTCAAGACATAGGGGGCGCCTTCCCCTTGCTGGCTGCCACCCAGGCCGGCTTTCGGAAGGAGGTCCGACTTTAGCCCTCATGAGAAGGCCGACTCCAAGAAGCCGGCCATGAGAAGGCCGACTCCAAGAAGCCGGCTCCCCATAAAGCGGTCAAGACCGTACCCACAAAGTTTGCACCCACCTAACGGTGGTGCGACGGGGCGTGGCTACAGTAAAGCCTGCCACCCCCGAATCCCGGAGCACGCCTAGCATGGTGCGCCGTACGGGCTAGGCGACCCGTCCGGTGCGACACTGTTGCCATGTTGACCCTGGCATCACCCACGACGGGCCGCCAGCGTGGCCCACAGACGGTGGGCCCCTTTGAGCAGAGAGACGCCCGAAGGCGGCCACGCCTCCAACTAGTCGGCCCAAGACAGAGCCGGCTCCCCGCAGCCGGCTTGCCGCCTTCCTCGAAGAGGACGCCCCATTAAGGAGACAAGACGCGGTAAGGCTACAGCGATCGCCTGACAGGCGGCGGTACTGTAGCCGCGCTTACCACGATGGAAGCTCACGTCAACAAGATGAAGCCACAGTAACCAGCCGCCGACCAGGCCCTGGACAGTGGGGCCTGCCTGTCGACCAAGGGGCCGGCAGCCGGCGGGACCCACCAGTCGGCGGGCCCCAGCAGCCGGCGCAGAAGCCGGCGAGCGCAGTCACAGACGGCTGGGCCCCGCGCCCAGTCGGATTACCATTGTACCCCCGGGGGTAGGCCTATATAAACCCCCCGGAGCACCCATGCAAAGGGTTGGACCCTTTGCTAGTTCTAGACACCACACGAGGAGAAGAAGCAGGCTAGCCGTGCCCTTCTTCCTCCTTCCCCCCAAACAGCTCAAGGAGTGTTGTGTAGCCACTTGATTCATCTAGTGAACATGCGGAGACCCCGCAGAGCAGCAGTAGGGGTGTTATCTCCACGGAGAGCCCCGAAGCTGGGTAAGATCCGCCGGCGTGCATGTCTTCGCCTTATCCCGTTTCCAGGCACCGGCGATGTCTTACTGGCTCCCACAATGATAAGCCACCCGTTGGCATATGTCGCACCTACCACCCGACATTTGGCGCCCACCGTGGGGCCAGGTGCACCGTCGTCCGGAGACCTGTTCTGGACAGGAACCTTCTTCCTCCCCCGCGAGCGTAGCCAGCCCGGCACGCCCGATGGCGCTTGCCACGACGCGCTGCAAGGCGTCACCAGCATCTGCGCGGCAAGCGGCCTCGCCGATCTCCTCGACGAAACTCTCATCTCCGACGAGCTCGCCTCCGATGCGGGCACCGACCACCTCGCCAACCTTCTCGGCCAGCTCCATGTCTCCAGCGAGCCCGCTGCGGACCTGGAGTCGGTTGGCTCCACCGACCCGATGCCTGTCGACTCCGACACGGCCTCCTACGACACCTTCCCCACCAACGTCGCGATCTACAACGACCCGCTTCCTCGAGCCGACGGCTGCGATGCTGTCACCGCCGAAGTGATGGTTGTCGGCCACGGCGGCCTGGCCGACGAGAGCGCCCACGACGCCTCGCGCGCGGCGGCCCACGACTTGTCCGCTCCCCTCCCGGCTAATGCCGACGACGAAGCACTGGAAGCACGCCGCCTCGCCCTCCTCGCAGAGGGCCGGAGGCTGGCCTCCGTAAGACGCCTCACTGAGGCCTACCAGCGCGAAGCTGACCGCGCCGCCTTCGGCACGCCGGCCCCGGGCGGGCCAAGCCGGGCCGGCCTTGTCAAGCAACGCGGCGCCGTCATCGCCGACACGCTGGGAGTCGACCGCCCGGTCTATGCCACTCCGCTCGAGAACTTGCGTGCCGCCCAGGCGGCCGTAGACGAGTTGGACGGCTTGGAGGCCGAAGACCTCCCCCACATGACCCGGCGCATCCAGCAATTGATTGACGCAGCCGCGCAGCGGCACGAAGCCAATGCCCGTGCGGGAAGCCCTCCCCCGCGCCGAGAACACGGCGCGACGTCCCGGACGCCGACTACGAGCAATACCCGCGCGCGACGCGAGAAGGAGCCGGCTGCCAGCCGCAGCCGGACCCGGATCTCCATCGAGCGAGACGCGGACGGTCATCCCCGAGCCATGGAATGGCGGGGCGACCCGCCTCCGCCTCCGCCCCGTGGAGAGAGATATCCCGCCTCGCCGCCAGTGGCGCACCCGACTCTCAGCGGCCGGCTAGGCCGCCGCGAAGGAATCGGCGAGAACGACGCCCGCCATCGGATCGACCGCCTGGCGCGATCCCTGGCGTTGGAAGAAGAAGACGATGTCGGCCCGCCTTGTTTCGGCCCCCGCATCCGCGACGAGCCCTTTCCCAAAGGGTTCTCGCTCCCAAGAGACACGCCCAAGTACAACGGCTCCGTGAAGCCGGAAGATTGGTTGATCGACTACTCCACGGCGGTTAGCATAGCCAACGGCAACCGGCGCGTTGCCGTGAAGTACGTGCCCCTCATGCTGCAAGGCACGGCGCGGACCTGGCTCAACAGCCTCAAGCCGCGTAGCATCAACAGCTGGCTAGATTTCACAGAAGCCTTCATCCGCAACTTCACCAGCACCTACAAGCGGGCTCCCAAGCCCAGACAGCTCTCCTTGTGCGTACAAGGCCCCGCCGAGTCCACTCGCGATTACCTCACGCGTTGGGCCGAGCTCCGCAACTCCTGTGAAGGGGTGCACGAGGTGCAAGCCATAGAATACTTCACAGCCGGATGCCGAGAAGGCACCCTCCTCAAGCACAAGCTCCTCTGCGACGAGCCGGCTACCCTCGACGAACTTCTGGACATAGCGGACAAGTACGCCACCGCCGACTCCTCGATGAAGACCGAGCTTCGGGTAGACGCGTCCGGAAAGGTACTCAACCCGGCGCCCAAGACGCCGGCTGGGGATTCCGGCCGACACCCCAACTCGAACGACCACAAGCGCAAGGGCCCCGCGCCGCCTCCCGCCAGCCGGCAGGTGGCCACAGTCGAAGATGCGCCGCCTGAAGAACGACCGGCGCCCAAGAAACCCAAGGGCGGCAGGCCGGCTTGGCAGCCCGCCTTCTCCTACGAGCAAACTCTCGACGCCCCTTGCAAGTTCCACAGCGGCGCGAAGCCGTCCAACCACACGACCCAGAAGTGCAATTGGCTCACCTGAATCTCTAAGGGCGAGGGTCTCTTGCCGCCTCCGCCTGCCGGCCCGCCGCCTCCGGCCGCTCGGCCCGCAGTCGGAGCCGTGCATGACGAGTTCCCTGATGAGCAAGCAACCTACATCGTCTTTACCAGCCAGTCCGAAGACCGGCGCAGCAAACGCCGAGAGCACCAGGAAGTCAGCGTGGTCGCTGCCAACCCCGCCGGACACATGCATTGGTCAGAAAAGCCCATCAGCTGGAGCCGGGCTGACCATCCGGAGGTGATGCCGTCTCCCGGCTCTTATGCTTTGGTCCTGGAAGCCACCCTTGCAACGGACAGACGCGCCGCCCGCTTCTCCCGTGTGTTGATAGACAGCGGGAGCAGCATCAACATCCTGTACCGTGAAACCCTGAAGAAACTAAATGTCAAGACGAAGCAGCTCATGCCTACTCGGACAGTGTTCCACGGCATCGTACCCGGCCTGTCCTGCGCCCCCATTGGCAAACTCAAGATTGATGTACTTTTTGGGGACAAGGAGCATTTCCGCCGGGAAGCGATCTGGTTTGAAGTGGTGGACCTGGAGAGCCCTTACCATGCATTGCTTGGCCGACCTGCCTTGGCCAAATTCATGGCAGTTCCCCACTATGCATACCTCAAGATGAAGATACCAAGCACCAAAGGCGTTATCACCGTAGCCGGTGATTACAAGAAGTCCTCCGAGTGTGCGGCGGCCAGCAGCCGGCTGGCCGAGTCCCTTGTGATTGCCGAAGAGAAGAAGATGCTGGACCGAGTCGTGGCCATAGCCGGCAAGCAGTCGGCCGTGTCCCCCGACCCCAAGGAGCATGATGCTCAAGGATCTTTCCAGCCGGCCAAGGAGACGAAGAAGATACCTCTTGACCCCGAGCATCCAGAGAGGTTTGCCGTCATCGGGGCAAACCTGAACAGCAAATAGGAAGGCGAGCTCGCCGATTTCCTCCGTGAGAATTGGGACATCTTTGCATGGTCCCCCAAGGACATGCCGGGTGTTCCGAGGAAATTCGCCGAGCACAAACTACACGTTCGAGAAGACGCAAAGCCAGTCAGACAACCCCTTCGCCGATTGTCGGAGGAGAAGCGCAGGATTGTAGGGGAGGAGATAGCCCGGCTCTTGGCGGCCGGCTTCATCATGGAAGTTTTCTTTCCAGAGTGGCTCGCCAACCCGGTCCTTGTGCTAAAGAAGAACAACAAGTGGCGCATGTGTATAGACTACACGAGCCTCAACAAGGCCTGCCCCAAAGATCCTTTTGCCCTGCCAAGGATTGACCAAGTGATAGACTCCACAGCCGGATGCGAGCTGTTGAGTTTTTTGGATGCTTACTCCGGATATCATCAGATAAAGCTAGACCCGGACGACCGCCTGAAGACCGCCTTCATCACGCCATTTGGAGCCTTCTGCTACCTGACTATGACATTCGGCTTGAGAAATGCCGGTGCCACTTTTCAGCGTTGCATGCAGAAGTGCCTCCTCAAGCAACTCGGCAGAAACGCTCACGTATACGTGGACGACATCGTGGTGAAGACGGAGAAGCGCGGCACCTTGCTGGGAGACCTCAAGGAAACGTTTGAGAACCTACGCCGGTTCCAAATCAAGCTCAACCCCGAGAAATGCGTGTTCGGAGTGCCAGCCGGCCAGCTCCTAGGCTTCCTGGTCTCCGAACGCGGCATCGAATGCAACCCGGTGAAGATCAAGGCCATCGAGAGAATGGCGATCCCCACCAAGCTTCGAGACATTCAGAAGTTCACCGGGTGCTTAGCCTCCTTGAACCGCTTCATCAGCCGGCTCGGAGAGAAAGCTCTCCCTCTCTACCGCCTCATGAAGAAGAGCACTCACTTCGAGT
Organism: Triticum aestivum; assembly: GCF_018294505.1. NCBI lineage: Eukaryota > Viridiplantae > Streptophyta > Magnoliopsida > Poales > Poaceae > Triticum > Triticum aestivum. Next base: position 40,688,270 of record NC_057806.1, on the reverse strand, counting down.
GGAACGACCAGGCCGACCAAGCTTTTCACGAGCTGAAGAAGATGCTGGCCACGCCGCCTGTCCTCGCGGCGCCGACTGAGAAAGAGCCCATGCTCCTCTACATCGCTGCAACCAGCCGGGTGGTCAGCACCGTCATCGTAGTCCAGCGCCCAGAAGAAGGCCGAGCCCAGCCGGTCCAGAGGCCGGTGTATTATTTGAGCGAGGTGCTGTCCGCCTCAAAGCAGAACTACCCGCACTACCAAAAGATGTGTTATGGCGTGTACTTCACCGCCAAGAAGCTGAAGCCCTACTTTCAAGAGCATCCCGTCACGGTCGTATGCACTGCCCCGCTAGCCGAGATCATAGGCAGCCGGGATGCATCTGGCCGGGTGGCGAAATGGGCCATCGAGCTGGCCCCGTACACGATCTTCTACCAGCCCCGCACTGCCATCAAGTCCCAAGCACTGGCCAACTTCCTCGTCGACTGGGCCGAGACCCAGTACCTGCCGCCGGCTCCCGACTCCACCCATTGGCGCATGCACTTCGACGGGTCCAAGATGCGCACCGGCTTGGGAGCCGGCGTCGTCCTTACCTCTCCGAAAGGCGACAAGCTCAGATACACGCTACAGATCCACTTTGCCGCCTCCAACAATGTGGCCGAGTACGAGGCGCTCATACACGGGCTCCGGCTTGCCAAAGAACTTGGCATTCGCCGGATCCTATGTTATGGCGACTCGGACCTGGTAGTCCAGCAATCATCCGGCGACTGGGACGCCAAGGACGCGAATATGGCGAGCTACCGCTTCCTGGTCCAACAACTCAGCGGATACTTTGAAGGATGCGAGTTCCTCCACGTACCACGAGCCGACAACGAGCCAGCCGATGCCCTGGCTCGAATAGGCTCCACTCGGCAAGCAATTCCAACCGGCGTCGCTCTACAACGCCTCCTCAAGCCGTCTATCAAGCCGTCTCCGGAATCCGATTCCATCTTCGTGCCGCCTGACCCCGATGCGGCCGGGTCCGGCTCGAAGAACCAAGTAGGCGACCCCAAGACCCCCGTAGCCGGCCCGGCGACTTCGGCAGCCGGCTCGGGGACTTCGGCAGCCGGCTCGGGGACTTCGGCGGCCGGCTCGGGGACTGCGGTAGCCGGCCCGGGGACTGCACCAGCACTACAGCCGGCGGCCGACTCCAGCACCTCACCGCCCAGCCCGCCCACCCTGGTAGCAGTAGCCACATTGGCAGTAGGAGAAGTCGCGGCTCCATCATGGGCTCAGTCCATCCTCAACTTCCTAGTAAACCAAGACCTGCCGGCTGACGAAACAGAAGCAAGACAAGTCCAACGTCGAGCCGGAGCATACACAATCGTCAACAGAGAACTACTCAAGTGCAGTGTCACTGGAATCCTCCAACGGTGCGTCGAGCAAGAGAAGGGCATTGCAATCCTCACAGACATTCACCAAGGTGAATGCGGCCACCATGCGGCCTCAAGATCACTTGTCGCCAAAGCCTTCCGCCATGGTTTCTTCTGGCCGACTGCTTTGGATGACGCCAAAGAATTAGTCAAACATTGCAAGGGATGCCAACTCTTCAGCTCCAAGCAACACGTGCCGGCTTCGGCACTCAAGACCATTCCCCTCACTTGGCCCTTTGCCGTTTGGGGACTGGACATGGTGGGCCCATTCAAGACGGCGCGCGGCGGCATGACGCATTTGCTCGTCGCCGTGGACAAATTCACCAAGTGGATTGAGGCAAAGCCGATCAAGAAGCTGAATGGGCCGACTGCCGTGACGTTCATCGCAGACATAACAACTCGGTACGGCGTGCCGCACAGCATCATCACCGACAATGGCACGAATTTTGCCAAAGGAGCCTTGGCACGTTTCTGCGCAGCCCAAGGTATCCGGCTGGACTTAGCATCCGTCGCCCACCCGCAGTCAAACGGCCAGGTCGAGCGAGCCAACGGCCTCATCCTCTCCGGTATCAAGCCCCGACTGGTCGTACCTCTGGAGCGCTCAGCCGGCTATTGGCTCGATGAGCTGCCGGCTGTCCTCTGGAGTCTGCGCACTACACCAAACAAGTCAACCGGCTTCACCCCTTTCTTCCTTGTGTATGGTGCCGAGGCGGTCATCCCAACTGACATCGAGTTCGACTCGCCTCGAGTAACCATGTACACGGAAGCGGAGGCCAAGGAAGCACGAGAAGACGGCGTCGACCTGCTGGAAGAAAGCCGGCTGTTAGCCCTCAGCCGGTCTGCCATCTACCAGCAGGGTTTGCGCCGCTACCACAGCCGGAAGGTCAGGCCAAGATCTTTCCAAGAGGGCGATCTTGTGCTCCGGCTGATCCAGCGAACAGCCGGCCAGCACAAGCTCTCAGCCCCTTGGGAAGGCCCCTTCGTCATCAGCAGAGCTCTAGGCAACGACTCCTACTACCTGATCGACGCACAGAAGCCGAAGGCACGCAAGAGAGACGACTCCGGCAAGGAGTCGGAACGACCATGGAACGCCAACCTCCTCCGAAGATTTTACAGTTGAAATGCAGTATGTACCACGCTAACTTTTGTATTAAGTACAAGACAATAGGCTCCCCGAGGAGGGCTCGGGGACTGCCATCCCTTATTTATGAATGAAAAGTATCATGCTTATGACCTTGTCGTATCATTTACTTATTCCGTCCGGCACCGAGTTCGACTAGTCGGCTCGGGGACTGGCCGACTGGAGTTATGTTAGAAGTCCTACCCGCAGTCAGACAAGTAGTGTGCCGGCTCTCAAGCCTTCTCTTGCCAAAAGTCGCAGTTCGAAGAACCGGCTGTCCGGCTGGCAAGAGTTAAAGGTAGGAACGGGCGCCCACACGAAAAACGGCTAGGGACTAACGGACTAATATAACAAAAGCCGGTTTTTCTCACACCGCCGACTGGCTACCAGAGTAGCCGGCCGGCCGGTTTCCATTCACTTCACTTTAATCCAAGAAAGCTCAAGTACTTGCCTCCCCAAAGAGGGAAGGCGGCAAAGGAAAAAGCCTAAGGATAAAAAAGCATACGCGAATGGAAACCAAACATGCACATGATAATATTTACATAAAAAGACCTCCAAGAGGCCAGCATTCAACATAGTTTGGATACACCCCCAGTGGGTGGAACTGCGAAAACTTAACAAAGATTGTTCAAAGACAACAAAGCAGGAAAGATAAAGACGGCAGGTCAAGCTGGCGGAGCGGCCGACGAGCCAGACTGGTTGGCGGAGACGGTCGTGCCGGCTGAAGGAGCGGCCGGCTGACGAACTTCGGCTTGGTCGCCGCCTCCCGCAGAGGGCGCGCTTCCACGCGCCTCGTTGCTGGAGGCACGGTCGGCCTGAGGTCGGCTGGTTGTTCCACCAGCCGGCTCGACGTCTTCGCCGTCCTCGTCTTCGTCTTCTTCGCCCTCGTCGCTGGAGGCAATCTCCTCCGCCGAGTCCTCGCCCACCGCCGGGTTCAGCCCGAACCACTCCTCCGGCTGAGCAACACCGTCATCATCGATTTCGGGTGCGAAAACGCTGATGTCGGTGCACTCGGCGATCGTCGAAGCTCGCTGGGCGATAGCCGGCCTCACCTCCTCCAGCTCCGCGTCGGCCTCCATCCGCCAAGTGCGCAGCTGGTCCAGGCTCAGCCCTGGGTACCAAGCCCGAACGAATTCCAACGCCCGCCCGGCTCCGAGGCGGGCCGCTGACGCTTTCCAAGCCTCGAAGCGACCAACTGCGACTTCCAGCCAGTCGGCAGTTCGGCTTGGGGTGCGGGGGATCGTCTCGCCGGGCCAGAGGGCGGCCAACACTTGCGCCCCGGCACGTTGGAGCCGGCGAAGCATCCGATGAGCCGGCTGCAACCGTGCCTGGACAGCCAGGAGCTGCTCCTCAAGGGTCCGGTTTGCATCCGGCGCAATGTCGGCCCCCGCTTGACGGCGCGCCTCGCGATGGGCCTCAATGCTTTGGGCGGCGAAGGCGGAGTAGCCCGGGAAGTAATCTGCAAGAAAACAAGCAACAGCTCAAGATAAGTCAAAAAACCCAAGCGGCAAGGGGCAGGGGAGGGCCGAGGAAGGCAGCTTACCGTCGATCAAGTCCTCGATCCGGCCGAAGCCTTCGTCCAGGCCTCGCCGGGTCTCAGACCAGGTCGCCGCCGCCATCTCATACTCCGCCATCAAGGCGTCTTCGCTTTCCCGCGCCGCCTGCAGGGCCGCTTTGTGGCTCTCCTCTTGGTCGGCCAGCTTCTTGGCTAGGCGATCCCTTTCCTGGACCAAGGCGGCGCACTCGGCCTCCTTGGTATGAAGGGCGGCCTTCGCCTCACCGAGCTCCTTCCTCAAGTCGGCGTTGGCCCCTGAAGACAAAGAAAAAACCAATAAGAAAAGAGTCGTCAAGAAAGATCCGACCCGACTGCGCAGCAGTCGGCCCGAATCTCGGGGACTACACCCAGTGGGTGCGCTGACGCGCCCCCACAGGAGACAGACAAAATCGAGTACTTACTTCGGCTGTCGGCCAGATCATTGGTCCGCCGGCTCAACTCCCGAGCCTGGGAGTCGAAGGCGGCAGCACGAAGGTTGTGGTATTCCTGAAAGTTCAGAAAAAAGCAAAGTAAGGTGGCCGTCGAGAAAGATCCGACCCGACTGCGCAGCAGTCGGCCCGAATCTCGGGGACTACACCCAGTGGGTGCGCTGACGCGCCCCCACGGAAGAAATTAAGAAAGCAAAGCAGCCAAGAACGAAGGACTCACCCGGATAGTGGCTCGCGTTGACAAGAACTCTTGGTTGAGCTGTTGCAGCAGGGCGGCCTGAGCTTGTAGCCGGCTCCGGACCCCTTGAGCCGCCGCATCCAGCTCGCCAGTCCTCCCTGCTGGGAGTCCACTCGGACACGGCGGTGCTGGCCGCCTCCAGATCTTCCGCCGGCTGGCCTGCGCCCGCGGCTCGGCGCAACTCCGGCGGAGCGGCGCTTCCCCCTGCGCGCCGGCCCGTCGCCAGCTGCACCTCGAGGCCGGCTCTGTTCTCCGGCTCACCTCCGGCCGGCCCCTCTGGCGCCGCTGACGATTGACCGCCTTGGCCCGCTCCGGTTGGCGCTGCTGGCGGCGCTCTCCCCGCCAAGGCCACGGGGTCCTCCCTCCTCTCCAACAGCGGCGGGTCTTGGACGATCTCCTCCGCCAAGGGCAATGGGGTGTCGGGGGCTACGGCTCGGAGAGGAATGGCGAGCAGCGGAGGCTGGCTGCGCGAGCTTTCCGCCTCCGTCTCCGCGGTAGCCGCCTCCATCTGGGCCTTGGCTGCCGCCTCGGCCTGCTCCCTCGCCGCCTGGGCAGCCGCCTTCTCCGCCGCCTCGCGCTCCTCCCGCGCTTCGCGGGCGTTCCGCTCTGTGGCCTCCCTGAGATCGGCGCGGGGGTCCACGCGGCGGGAGCTCGAAGACCCTCCAGCCGGCCCCACGACGGAGCCGCCCGGGCCCCGCTCAAGGGAAAGCGGCGCGCTGTCCGGCAAGCAAAGAAAAGTTAAGAAGAATATTCGAAGAGAAAGAGAATGATGACGAGCATGCGGCAAGGCAGTCGAAGACTTACGCCGAGACCGCCTGGGGCTGCTTCACCGCCTTGCGGAAGCGGGCCGCCTTCGCGGCCGCCTCGTCTCGCTTTGTCGCCGCGGTGGAGGGCTTGGACTTCTTTGGCCGACTGCGGAAGAGGCCTAGAGCGGCCCGGCGCTTCTGCGCGCCGCCGGCATCCGGCGCGACAGACGAGCCCGCGCCCTGTTGGTCGGCCGCCGGCTGGCGGCGCGGGGCGACTTCGGCTTCGAATTCGTTCGGCCAGTCCTCGAAGCTCGCGGTGAACCTTGAGCCTCCGGGCTCGGCACTGTCCCCCACGACGGCGTCCTCCATGGCGGCCGCCCCCAAATCTGGGTCGTCGACATCATCCACCGTGCGGTCGGGGGTATACTGGCGTTCAATTCCCGCCGCCCCAGCCGGCGGCGCAAGAAGAGGGTTCTGCTCAAAAGAACCGACTAGTCAGAAGCCGGCCGTCATGAAGCCGGCCGACGACAAAAGAAGATAGAGAGAGAGCTTACCACGGGCGGAGGATTGGCGCGGGAATACGGCACCTTGCCGTATTGCCAGTCCCCGGCGAGCTTGCAGTTGGCGATGTAGTTAACCATGAGCGCCACCTCCGCGTGGGGCATTTCCCATGTGCTCAGACGGCTTGGGTCGAAGCGGCCGCTCATCTGACACATCATATGGGGCCGGCTTTGGAGAGGAAGGATCCGGCGCTCCACGAAGGCGGCCACCAAGTCGGCCCCGCGCAAGCCTTCCGACTGAACCAACACCCGAAGCCGGGAGATGGCGGCGTTCCCGGCCGGAGACAATGACCGGGACCGGAAGCTCCACGAGGGCTGCCTCCCAGCCGGCGGGCCGGCTACGTAATCCGGCAGGTTGATGTAGTCTCCTTGCTCGGCGACGTTCTTCACATAGAAATAAGATCTCTGCCAGACCTTCACCGACTGGATCAGGGGGATGGGCGGGAACGGATTGTTCTCGCTCGCCCTCCTCATGGCGATGAAGGCTCCGCAGGGGGCGGGCACGCCGGCGACGACCGTGCCGAGCTTGCTCTGGAACAACTCTCCCCAGAGCTCCAGCGTGGGGAGCAGCCCCAAGAAGCCTTCGCAGAGGGAGACGAAGGCCGACAGCAGCATCACCGCATTGGGCGTGAGGTGATGCGGCTGGAGGTTGTAGAACTCCAGGAAAGAGCGCAAAAACCCGCTCGCCGGAAGGCCGAAGCCGCGCAGGCAGTGCGAGCGGAAGATGACCCGCTAGCCCTCCTCCGGCGCCGGCGAGATCTCCTTCGCGGGCGCCAGGCGGACCTGTACGCGGTCGGCGCCGGGCAGGCGCCGGGTCTGGCGAAGGAACTCCACGTGGTCTTCATGGACGTTGGAGCCGTCCCACGAGCTTGACAACGCCATGGGAACGAGGCGGTGTGGAGACGTGACGGCGCTGAGACGGGAAGCTGCAATGGCAGCGAGAGGAAGAAGATGAGGGTTAGGAGGGGCGGAGCGGGAGGGAGCGTGCGAACCTCTGTCGCTCTCCCTCCTCCCCCTACTTATAGGCTCACTTGGCGGAGCCGAGGAGGCGCGGCGTGGGGAAGCGTGGGGATCGATCGTGCCCACTCCCCACGTCCCGCGATTATCGAGCCTTAACGGCGAAACGAAACTGCCTCGAGAAGGCGACGGCCCCTGTGGGCCACGGAAGATCCGCGCCCGGACCAAGGCTTGCGAGTGGCGGGCCCGGGCCTGCGGCGGCGTCCCGTTGCGCGCGTGCGCTCGCAGGGTCTCGCCGCCACGTGGCCGCGAGGGGGGGCCGTAGTCGGCACGCGGGTTGCCCCCCCCCTCTTGCCTATGAGACGCAGGGCTTTCTGAAGTCGGCATACGCCCGCTAAGCCGGCTCTCTAGGATGTGAAGCTGACCAAGCTTCTTGTCCCCCTGCTCACCTCGGAGCTCGATCAGCTTCGGGGACTACTGTCGGAGTAAATAGCCATGGGTAGCCTAGCCGGCTTCCCCTGGCCCTTCTGAAAAAGTTACGAGCCCGCCCGGCTCTCAAGAATCCAAGACATGGGGCCGCCTTCCCCTAGCTGGCTGCAACCCAGGCCGGCTTTCGGAAGGCGGTCCGGCTTTAGCCCTCATGAGAAGGCCGACTCCAAGAAGCCGGCCATGAGAAGGCCGACTTCAAGAAGCCGGCTCCCCATAAAGCGGTCAAGACCGTACCCACAAAGTTTGCACCCACCTAACGACGGTGCGATGGGGCGTGGCTACAGTAAAGCTTGCCACCCCCGAATCCCGGAGCACGCCTGGCATGGTGCGCCATACGGGCTAGGCGACCCGTCCGGCGCGGCACTGTTGCCATGTTGACCCTGGCATCACCCACGACGGGCCGCCAGCGTGGCCCACAGACGGTGGGCCCCTTTGAGCAGAGAGACGCCCGAAGGCGGCCACGCCTCCAACTAGTCGGCCCAAGACAGAGCCGGCTCCCCGCAGCCGGCTTGCCGCCTTCCTCGAAGAGGACGCCCCATTAAGGAGACAAGACGCGGTAAGGCTACAGCGATCGCCTGACAGGCGGCGGTACTGTAGTCGCGCTTGCCACGATGGAGCTCGCGTCAACAAGATGAAGCCACAGTAACCAGCCGCCGACCAGGCCCTGGATAGTGAGGCCTGCCTGTCGACCAAGGGGCCGGCAGCCGGTGGGACCCACCAGTCGGCAGGCCCCAGCAGCCGGCGCAGAAGCTGGCGAGCGCAGTCACAGACGGCTGGGCCCCATGCCCAGCCGGATTACCATTGTACCCCCGGGGGGTAGGCCTATATAAACCTCCCGGAGCACCCATGCAAAGGGTTGGACCCTTAGCTAATTCTAGACACAAAAATCAGGGAGAAGAAGCAGGCTAGCCGGCCCTTCTTCCTCCTTCCCCCCAAAACATCTCAAGGAGCGTTGTGTAGCCACTTGATTCATCTAGTGAACATGCGGAGACCCCGTAGAGCAGCAGTAGGGGTGTTATCTCCACGGAGAGCCCCGAAGCTGGGTGAGATCCGTCGGCGTGCATGTCTTCGCCTTATCCCGTTTCCAGGCACCGGCGATGTCTTACTGGCTCCCACAATGATAAGCCACCCATTGGCATATGTCCCACCTACCACCCGACACCCAGGCGGTAAGGCGCGGCTCCCACCCTCATGGATGGTGGGTGGCCCCCCTCTGGAACTTCTTCCGCTCAATATTTTTTACTAATTCCAAAAATGACTTTCGTGGAGTTTCAGGACTTTTGGAGTTGTGCAGAATAGGTCTCTAACATTTGCTCCTTTTTTAGCCCAGAATTCCAGCTGCCGACATTCTCCCTCTTCATGTAAACCTTGTAAAATAAGAGAGAATAGGCATAAGTATTGTGACATAACGTGTAATAACAGCCCATAATGCAATAAATATCGATATAAAAGCATGGTGCAAAATGGACGCATCATTGGGCCATAGTGGAGAGGAGTTCTACCTCTTGAGCTTGTGTTGGTTTTTCCCTTGAAGAGGAAAGGGTGATGCAGCAAAGTAGCGTAAGTATTTCCCTCGGTTTTGAGAACCAAGGTATCAATCCAGTAGGAGACGACGCACAAGTCACCTAGTACCTACACAAACAATCAAGAACCTTGCAACCAATGCGATAAAGGGGTTGTCAATCCCTTCACAGTCACTCGCAAAAGTGAGATCTAATAAAGATAGTAAAGTAAATATTTTTGGTATTTTTGTTGTATAGATTGGAAAGTAAAGATTGCAAGATAGTAAACGAGATGCGATATAATGGAAAAGAGATGCAATATAATATAAAAGAGACCCAGGGGCCATAGGTTTCACTAGTGGCTTCTCTCAAGATAGCATGTATTATGGTGGGTGAACAAATTACTGCCGAGCAATTGATAGAAAAGCGCATAGTTATGAAGATATCTAAGGCAATGATCATGAATATAGGCATCACGTCCGTGTCAAGTAGACCAAAACGATTCTACATCTACTACTATTACTCCACACATCGACCGCTATCCAGCATGTCTAGAGTTTTAAGTTCATAAGAACGGAGTAACGCATTAAGCAAGATGACATGATGTAGAGGGATAAACTCAAGCAATATGATATAAACCCCATCTTTTTATCCTCGATGGAAACAATACAATACGTGCCTTGCTGCCCTACTGTCACTGGAAAGGACACCGCAAGATTGAACCCAAATCTAAGCACTTCTCCCATTGCAAGAAAGATCAATCTAGTAGGCCAAACTAAACCGATAATTCGAAGAGACTTGCAAAGATATCAAATCATGCATATAAGAATTCAAAGAAGAACCAAATAATATTCATAGATAATCTTGTTCATAAATCCATAATTAATCGGATCTCGGCAAACACACCGCAAAAGAGTATTACATCGAATAGATCTCCTAGAACATCGAGAACTTTGTATTGAGAATCAAAGAGAGAGAAGAAGCCATCTAGCTAATAATTATGGACCCAAAGGTCTATGGTAAACTACTCACGCTTCATCGGAGAGGCAATGGTGTTGATGTAGAAGCCCTCCGTGACCGATTCCCCCTCTAGCAGATCGCCGGAAAAGGCCCCAAGATGGGATCTCATGGGTATAGAAGGTTGCGTCAGTGGAAAAGTTGTTTCATGGCTCCCCCTGATGTTTCTAGGGTATAAGAGTATATATAGGTGAAAGAAGTACGTCGGCAGACCTATGAGGGGCCCACGAGGGTGGGGGCGTGCCTACCCCCCTGGGCGCGCCCTCCTGCCTCGTGGACGCCTCGTGGCGTTTCTGACTTCAACTCCAAGTCTTCTGGTTTGCTTTTCGTCCAAGAAAGATCATCATGAAGGTTTCATTCCATTTGGACTCCGTTTGGTATTCCTTTTCTGCAAAACTCTAAAATAGGCAAAAAAACAGAAAGTGGCATTGGTCCTCCGGTTAATAGGTTAGTCCCAAAAATAATATAAAAGGGCATATTAAAGCCCATTAAACATCCAAAATAGATAATATAATAGCATGGAACAATCAAAAATTATAGATACGTTGGGGACGTATCAAGCATCCCCAAGCTTAATTCCTGCTCGTCCTCAAGTAGGTAAATGATAAAAACAGAATTTTTTATGTGGAATGCTACCTAACATATTTATCAATGTAATTTTCTTTATTGTGGCATGAATGTTCAGATCCGAAAGATTCAAGACAAAAGTTTAATATTTACATAAAAACAATAATACTTCAAGCATACTAACAAAGCAATCATGTATTCTCAAAATAACATGGCCAAAGAAAGCTATCCCTACAAAATCATATGGTCTGGTTGTGCTCTATCTTCATCACACAAAGTATTTAATCATGCACAACCCCGATGACAAGCCAAGCAATTGTTTCATACTTTTGATGTTCTCAAACTTTTTCAATCTTCACGCAATACATGAGCGTGAGCCATGGACATAGCACTATGGGTGGAATAGAATGGTGGTTGTGGAGAAGACAAAAAGGAGGAAGATTCTCTCACATCAACTAGGCGTATCAATGGGCTATGGAGATGCCCATCAATAGATATCAATGTGAGTGAGTAGGGATTGTCATGCAACGGATGCACTAGAGCTATAAGTGTATGAAAGCTCAACAAGAAACTAAGTGGGTGTGCATCCAACTTGCTTGCTCACGAAGACCTAGGGAATTTTTCAAGAAGCCCATCATTGGAATATACAAGCCAAGTTCTATAATGAAAAATTCCCACTATTAAATGAAAGTGACAACATAGGAGACTCTCTATCGTGAAGATCATGGAGCTACTTTGAAGCACAAGTGTGGTAAAAGGACAGTAGAATTGCCCCTTCTCTCTTTTTCTCTCATTTTTTTATTTGGGCCTTTTCTCTTTTTTATGGCCTCTTTTTCTCTTTTTTTTATTTAATCTGGAGTCTCATCCCGACTTGTGGGGGGGGGGGTCATAGTCTCCATCATCCTTTCCTCACCGGGACAATGCTCTAATAATAAAGATCATCACACTTTTATTTACTTACAACTCAAGAATTACAACTCAATACTTAGAACAAAATATGACTCTATGTGAATGCCTCCGGCGGTGTACCGGGATGTGCAATGATTCAACAGTGACATGTATGAAAAATTATGAACGGTGGCTTTGCCACAAATATGATGTCAACTACATGATCATGCGAGGTAATATGACAATGATGGAGCATGTCATAATAAACGGAACGGTGGAAAGTTGTATGGCAATATATCTCGGAATGACTATGGAAATGCCATAGTAGGTAGGTATGGTGGCTATTTTGAGGAAGGTATATGGTGGGTGTATGGTACCGGCGAAAGTTGTGCGGTACTAGAGAGGCTAGCAATGGTGGAAGGGTGAGAGTGTGTATAATCCATGGACTCAACATTAGTCATAAAGAACTCACATACTGATTGCAAAAATCTATTAGTAATCGAAACGAAGTACTACGCACATGCTCCTAGGGGGATAGATTGGTAGGAAAAGGCCATCGCTCGTCCCCGACCGACACTCATAAGTAAGACAATCAATAAATAAATCATGCTCCAACTTCATCACATAACGGTTCACCATACGTGCATGCTACGGGAATCACAAACTTTAACACAGGTATCTCTCAAATTCACAATTACTCAACTATCAAGACTCTAATATTACCATCTTCATATCTCAAAACAATCATAAAGAATCAAACTTCTGATAGTATTCAATGCACTTTATATGAAAGTTTTTATTATACCCATCTTGGATGCCCATCATATTAGGACTAATTTTATAACCAAAGAAAATTACCATGTTTTTCTAAAAGACTCTCAAAATATAAGTGAAGCATTAGAGATCAATAATTTCTATAAAATAAAAACCACCACCGTGCTCTAAAAAGATATAAGTGAAGCACTATAGCAATATTGTCTAGCTCAAAAGATATAAGTGAAGCACATAGAGTATTCTAATAAATTCCGATTCATGCGTGTCTCTCCGAAAAGGTGTGTACAGCAAGGAGGACTGTGGTAAACTAAAATGCAAAGACTCAAATCATACAAGACGCTCCAAGCAAAACACATATCATGTGGTGAATAAAAATATAGCCTCAAATAAACTTACCGATAGACAAAGACGAAAGAGGGGATGCCTTCCGGGGCATCCCCAAGATTAGGCTTTTGGTTGTCCTTGAATTATACCTTGGGGTGCCTTGGGTATCCCCAAGCTTAGGCTCTTGCCACTCCTTATTCTAAAATCCATCAAATCTTTACCCAAAAACTTGAAAACTTCACAACACAAAACTTTAACAGAAAATCTCATGAGCTCCGTTAGTATAAGAAAATAAACCACCAGTTTAAGGTATTGTAATGAAATCATTCTTTATTTATATTGGTTTTAAACCTACTGTATTCCAACTTCTCTATGGTTCATACCCCCGATACTACTCATAGATTCATCAAAATAAGCAAACAACACACGAAAAACAGAATCTGTCAAAAACAGAACAGTCTGTAGCAATATGTAACTTTCTAATACTTATGTAACTCTAAAAATTCTGAAATAACTTGGTGGGCGTGAGGAATTTGTCTATTAATAATCTGCAAAAAGAATCAACCCAAAAGCACTCTCCAGTAAAAAAAAATGACAGCTATTCTCGTGAGCGCAAAAGTTTCTGTTTTTTACAGCAAGATCACAAAGACTTCACCCAAGTCTTCCCAAAGGTTCTACTTGGCACAAACACTAATTAAAACATAAAACCACATCTAAACAGAAGCTAGATGAATTTATTACTAAATGGGAGCAAAAAGCAAATAACAAAAATAAAATTGGGTTGCCTCCCAACAAGCGCTATCGTTTAACGCCCCTAGCTAGGCATAAAAACGCGAATAGATCTAGGTATTGCCATCTTTGGTATGCAATCCATAAGTGGCTCTCATAATAGATTCATAAGGCAATTTAATTTTCTTCCTAGGAAAGTGTTCCATGCCTTTCCTTGATGGAAATTGGAATCTAATATTTCCTTCTTTCATATCAATAATTGCACCAATCGTTCTAAGGAAAGGTATACCAAGAATAATAGGACATGTAGGATTGTAATCTATATCAAGAACAATGAAATCTAGGGGCACATAATTCCTATTTGCAACAATAAGGACATCATTAATCCTTCCCATAGGTTTCTTAATGGTGGAATCCGCAAGATGCAAATTTAAAGAACAATCATCAAATTCATGGAAACCTAGCACATCACACAACGTTTTTGGAATCTTGGAAACACTAGCACCCAAATCACACAAAGCATAACATTCATAATATTTAATCTTAATTTTAATAGTAGGTTCCCAATCATCATAAAGTTTTCTAGGGATAGAAACTTCTAGTTCAAGCTTTTCTTCGTAAGATTGCATCAAAGCATCAACGATATGTTTAGTAAAAGCTTTATTTTGATTATAAGCATGAGGAGAATTTAACACAGATTGCAACAAGGAAATACAATCTATTAAAGAAAAATTATCATAATTAAATCTGTTGAAATCCGAAATAGTGGGTTCATTGCTATGTAAAGTTTTGACCTCTTCAATCCCACTTTTATCAAGTTTTGCATCTAGATCTAAAAATTCCGAATCATTGGGATGCCTTTTAACTAAAGTTGACTCATCTCCAGTCCCATCTTTATCAAGATTCATATTGGAAAACAAAGATTTAATAGGAGTCACATCAACCACTTTTAGATCTTCATCATTATTATGTAGGTCTTCCGGTTTAGCAGCCATCTTATTAACTAAGGTCGCTTGTTTATCCGAAATTTGGCCTACTAAATTTTCAAGATGAGCAAACTGATATTTCAAACCATAAAATTCCTTAGTCATATCATCGAGCTCTTTATTCATGTACTCCATAAAACTTTTTTGTTCTTTAAACTCGTTTCTGAAGAAATTATTGTGCTCAAATTGCAGACATAAAGTTCTAACGTTGTTTTCAATTTCTTCCAACCTCCTAAGGTGAGGATCAACAATTTTTGGCAAAGACATCAAAGCAAACAGGCACACCAACACACAAGCACACAAGAAGCAAACGAAAAGAGGCGAACGGAAGAGTGGCGAAGAAAAGGAAAACGTTTTTGAAAATTGTTTTAGAAGTGGGGGAGAGGAAAGCGAGAGGCGAATGGCAAATAATGTAATGTGAGGGAGAAGGGTTTATGATGTGTACTTGGTATGGCTTGACTTGGCATAGATCTCCCCGGCAACGGCGCCAGAAATCCTTCTTGCTACCTCTTGAGCTTGCGTTGGTTTTTCCCTTCAAGAGGAAAGGGTGATGCAGCAAAGTAGCATAAGTATTTCCCTCAGTTTTGAGAACCAAGGTATCAATCCAATAGGAGACGACGCACAAGTCACCTAGTACCCGCACAAACAATCAAGAACCTTGCAACCAACGTGATAAAGGGGTTGTCAATACCTTCACGGTCACTCGCAAAAGTGAGATCTAATAAAGATAGTAAAGTAAATATTTTTGGTATTTTTGTTGTATAGATTGGAAAGTAAAGATTGCAAGATAGTAAACGAGACGCGATATAATGGAAAAGAGATGTAATATAATAGAAAAGAGACCTAGGGGCCATAGGTTTCACTAGTGGCTTCTCTCAAGATAGCATGTATTATGGTGGGTGAACAAATTACTGCCGAGCAATTGATAGAAAAGCGCATAGTTATGAAGATATCTAAGGCAATGATCATGAATATAGGCATCACGTCCGTGTCAAGTAGACCGAAACGATTCTGCATCTACTATTATTACTCCACACATCGACCGCTATCCAGCATGCATCTAGAGTAGTAAGTTCATAAGAATGGAGTAACGCATTAAGCAAGATGACATGATGTAGAGGGATAAACTCAAGCAATAAGATATAAACCCCATCTTTTTATCCTCGATGGCAACAATACAATACATGCCTTGCTGCCCCTACTGTCACTGGGAAAGGACACCGCAAGATTGAACCCAAAGCTAAGCACTTCTCCCATTGCAAGAAAGATCAATCTAGTAGGCCAAACTAAACTGATAATTCAAAGAGACTCGCAAAGATATCAAAGCATGCATATAAGAATTCAGAGAAGAACCAAATAATATTCATAGATAATCTTGTTCATAAATCCACAATTAATCGGATCTCGGCAAACACACCACAAAAGAGTATTACATCGAATAGATCTCCACGAGGAGAACTTTGTATTGAGAATCAAAGAGAGAGAAGAAGCCATATAGCTAATAACTATGGACCCGAAGGTCTGTGGTAAACTACTCACGCTTCATCGGAGAGGCAATGGTGTTGATGTAGAAGCCCTCCGCGATCGATTCCCCCTCCGGCAGATTGCTGGAAAAGGCCCCAAGATGGGATCTCGCGGGTACAGAAGATTGCGTCGGTGGAAAAGTGGTTTCATGGCTCCCCTGATGTTTCTAGGGTATAAGAGTATATATAGGTGAAAGAAGTACGTCGGTGGAGCTATGAGGGGCCCATGAGGGTGGGGGCGTGTCTACCCCCTGGGCGTGACCTCCTGCCTCGTGGACGCCTCGTGGCGTTTCTGACTTCAACTCCAAGTCTTCTGGTTTGCTTTTGGTCCAAGAAAGATCATCGCGAAGGTTTCATTCCATTTGGACTCCATTTGGTATTCCTTTTCTGCACAACTCTAAAATAGACAAAAAAAACAGAAACTGGCACTGGTCCTCCGGTTAATAGGTTAGTCCCAAAAATAATATAAAAGAGCATATTAAAGCCATTAAACATCCAAAACAGATAATATAATAGCATGGAACAATCAAAAATTATAGATGTTGGAGACGTATCAAGGAGGAGGCAGGCCGCAAGAGGTGCCCCCCAAGGGAGTCCGAATTGGACAAGTGGGAGGGGGTGTGGCCCCCCTTTCCTTCTCCCTCTCCCTCTCTTTCCCTCTTCCCCCTCCGTTGGAAAGGAAGGGGCGACTAGGATTGGGAATCCTAGTAGGACTCCCCCCCCCCACTTGGCGCACCCCAAGGGTCGGCCTCCTTCCCTCTCCTCCTTTATATACGGGGGCAGGGGGCACCCCAAAGGACAACAGTTGTTTTAGCCGTGTGCGGTGCCCAGGGACGGAGCCAGGAAATGGGGATGAGGGGGGCGAGAATTTTAAGCATAAAAATCTAAGAAAATATAGTCATATATTACAGTAAGCATCCTTAGGTCCGTATCTATTAATTTAAAATCGATCCAGTGGCCACCATGATAGAAAAATCTACATAATTTCAATCCTAAAAAAAACTACATTATTTCTATAATACAAAACCTCGCTGGTAGTTTTGTTCTCTTAATGTCCACAGGCACAAGTGAACGATTGAACACTTGCCAATAGAATTTTGCCGTTTGTAGTTTCGATACAAGCTAACTTAATGTTGGATGATCATCCAAGGACTAACTAAAACACGACCAAAATCCAAGAGGAGAGTGGACTAACTTTTCTTCTTCGTTGCCTCCTCCCTGCTCATCTTGATCAAGCGGCCGGCCGGCCGGGCGTGCACCCGTGCAGCCTTGCATGACCGCCCTCTTCTCACCATCTATCTTCGATCTGCAATGGAAACCAAGCCTGATCTAAATAGCCCTCGGCGGCGGCGGCGGCGGCGGCAGTGGCGAACAGGAGCACAAACGAAACAGGTGTGGCGAACAGGATCTGTGTAACCGCGTGTGTGCTGCCACCATGGTTTCCACTTTCCAAGTCCCAGGCCGGCTGGCCCAATCCACATGTGTGTTGCTGGTTTCCAACTGATCTATATGGGCTTCTGTCTGCAGTTGATGGGTTGGGGCCTGAGAGTTTGAGAGTTTTCAGGTGACGTTGCGTTTCACAGGGGGGGGCAGAACCGCAGAATTAGTCACGCAGATGCTAAATTAGTCAACCAACCAACCGCTATTAAGGGGAGGAAAAAATCGTTAGGGGGGGTCTAGCCCCCCCTCGTCCCCCCTTGGATTCGTCCCTGGCGGTGCCCCCTCCTCCGTTTACTCCTCCAGTTATATTGTTGTAGTGCTTAGGCAAAGCCCTGCGCGGATAACATCACCAACACCATCACCACGCCGTCGTGCTGACGGAACTCATCGACTCCTTCGTGCCTTTACTGGATCAAGAGTTCGAGGGATGTCATCAAGCTGAACGTGCGCAAAACTCGGAGGTGCCGTATGTTCGGTACTTAATCGGTTGATTCAAGAAGACATTCGACTACATCAACCGCGTTAAGTTAACGCTTCCGCTTTTGGTCTACGAGGGTACGTGGACACACTCTCCCCCTCTCGTTGCTATGCATCTCCTAGATAGATCTTGCGTGAGAGTAGGAATTTTTTTGAAATTGCATGCTACGTTTTCGAACACTGTTCCCCTCCTCTCCTCCTCCTCCCCCCTCCCACCCGCGCCCCAACACCGCCGCCCGCGCTCTCCGGCCGCTAGCTCTCCGACCTCCCGTAGTGAGCTCCGGCTGCCTTGGCCCCTTCCCCTGCGACGCTGCGCGCCGCCCCTGCCCTGCCTCACCCCTGCTCTATGCTGCCGCCGCGCCGCCCCTGCCTTGCGCAGCATCAAGTTAGAATTTGCAAAGATTTTGCAAAAGTTAGAATTTTTTATGTGTATGTATGTTCATATGCATATATGTATGTGTATATATGTGTGTGCCTATGTATATATGTATGTGTATATATGTGTGTATGTATATAGCATTTTTTGGTCCATGTATATATGTATGTGTATGTATGGATGAATGGATGGATATGGATGGATGTATATATATAGAAAATGTTCATATGATTTTTTGTTCATATATATGGTGATTTTTTGTTCATACATGATCATATGATGTTTTTTATGTTAATAGATAATCATATATATGATGTTTTTTTGTTCATATGTATGCATGGATGTGGATGGATGGATGGATGTATATAGAAAATGATCATATGATGTTTCTTTATTCATAGAATATTTTTTGTTCATAGAAATTAGTTAAAATTTACTAAGTTACTAAGTTAAAATGTTCATATATTGAAAATGAGTTAAAATGTTACTTACTCCCGGTACGCTCGCCCGACCAACTCTCAAGGGCCACCCAAAACCTAGAAGAAAGAGCGACGTCCCTGCAGATCTACCCCCTCCCCGATAACTTCGACATGAGAGGGGACTTCGGACATGCATGAGAGAGAGGCGAACCGCTCATCGGACATGTCATGTGGATTTTTTTTGTTCATATAGAAAACTCCGATGACTTCAACATGAAGGGGGACGTCGATCAACCCCCTCTCGCCCAACCAACTCTCGAGTCCACCCAAACCGGCACTGAAAAAGCATTGTCGAGGCCACCCCAAACCCTATAAGAGTTGTCGAGGCCACTTCCCCCAAACCCTAGAAGCATTGTCGAGGCCACCCCAAACCCTAGAAGCGTTGTCGAGGCCATCGTACCGACTTGTCAAGGCCACCCAAATTTACCAAGTTAAAAGAGCATTGTCGAGGCCACCCCAAACCCTAGAAGCGTTGTCGAGGCCACCCAAATTTACCAAGTATCTAGGCCACCCAAACCCTAGAAGAAAGAGCGTTGCCGATCTACCCCCTCCCTGCATAGCGATTATTTTTTGTAGAGTGTCCTCTCCTGAAAGTATAACCCCGGCCTAATAACTTCGACATGAGGGGGGACGTCCCGTAGTAGAAAAAGGATCTTTTGTCCTGGTTTATAAGGGCCTTTAGTCCCGGTTCTGGAACCGGGACTAAAGGGTCGTTACTAAAACCTCCCCCTTTAGTCCCGGTTCTTACACGAACCGGGACTAAAGGCTGTCCACGTGGCTGCTATTTGGAGCTCCACCTTTAGTCCCGGTTGGTAACACCAACCGGGACTAAAGGTATTTTTATGATTTTTTTTGAATTTTTTTTAAAAAAATTGGAATTTTTTTGAATTTTTTTCGATTTTCAAATTTCTGAATTATTTTCCAATTTAATCTCTAATCACCCCTCATCACTGCTCAATTTAACCTCTAATCTCTAATCACCCATCATCATTCCAAATCATCTAACTTCCCGGCCGGTCACCCATCCTCTCACTACTCCAGCCTGAGCACGCTTAACTTTCGGGTTCTATTCCCCCTCGTTCCCAAGTCTGCACTTGTTATTTTCGTGACAATATATAGTAAGATGTCAATCCTATAAACCCTCAGGAGTTTAGCTTGAGCATGAAGTCACACGTTTCACTGTTTGAGTTTGAATCTATTATTCTAAAAAACAATAATTATTTAGTAACACTAATATTTCTTCAATAAGTAGTTTGACCATAGTTTGACCAAATTTGACCAAAATTCAAAAAATTGAAATAATTATTTAGTAACACCAATATTCTTGAATAATTATGTAGTAACACTAATATTTCTTGAATAAGTAGTTTGACCATAGTTTAACCATAGTTTGACCACAGTTTGACCAGATTTGACCAAAATTCTAAAAAACTGTAATAATATTTAGTAACACTAATATTATTGAAAAATTATTTAGTAACACTAATACTTCTTGAATAAGTAGTTTGACCAAAGTTTGACCTGTTTTAACCAAAATTCAAAAAAATTGAAATTTGAGCATAACTTTTTTTCCTTTTAGAATTTGAGGATCTAAAAATTTGCAAACAGGTCGTACGCTGTCAAAATCGGATGCGGATTTTCATGCTGAACATTTTGATATATTATACGTTTTTTCTGACATCGTATGCAAAAGTTATAGCCGTTTTACATTTTCCCTACACTTTTTGCAAAACATGTCCAAATTTAAGTTTTTAAATTTTCCTAACTAGTACATGTAGTAACATAACTACATCTGGAAGGATTTTAATTTTTGAAGTTTTTATCATTTTCTTTTGCTTTTTACATAACTGAAAAGGCGATCCACGGGGGGGGGGGGGGGGGGGGGTAGAGTTTGAAAATGGGACCATTAGTACCGGTTCGTGGCACCAACCGGTACTAAAGGTGCCACAAACCGGTACCTTTAGTAGCGGTTGGTGCCACGAACCGGTACTAATGGGCATCGCACCCTTTAGTCCTGGTTCGTGGCACCAACCGGGACTAAAGGTCCCATTTGAACCGAGACTAATGCTTGTACGGTGCCCTAGCCCCTCGAACCGGGACTAATGCTCACATTAGACCCGGTTCATAATGCAACCGGGATTAATGCTCTTTCTGGCCGAACCAAAGCCCTGTTTTCTACTAGTGGTCGGACATGCATGAGAGAGGCGGTCCACAACTAATCCATTGCTCATATATGCATATGATTCCTTGTTGCGATTAGCTAGGTCTATGTTTGCCACTAATTAATCCATCTCTCATGTTTGTATATTGCCATGCTTGTTGTAATATTTGCAGAAACTATGGAAAGAGACTACAAACAAGAACAATTGTTGGGGGATATAATCCTCGCTGGAGGTGATCCCTTGTCGTTTCACAATGACACCGATGGGCGGGAAGGAGAGGATGACGGCTTCGGTGATCCAACAATGGAGGAGGAAGGAGATCATGATGATGGCTCCAGTCACCGAACGGAGGAGGGAGCTGTTGCAAAGTCTGGCGAGGTATATACATTAATTAAGCCTGTGCTGACTTGATGCATTAATTGTTTTGGTATGTACATATATTAACACTTCTTTCTTCTTTTATAGCCCTCCGGATCGAGCCAAACTTCCGTAAGGAGACGAGGCCCGATGAAAAGATTGCGCCGGGATGAAAAGTTCAGGATCACAGAAATCGCGAATGATGGGCAACCGATTGCTCCCATTCAGACCAAGGACGCATTTGTACATCAGTGCGGACCTATTGTTAGGGACATGGTCCCGATCAGCGTCCAGCAATGGAATAAGAATAATGACGACCCTAAAGTTTCATATGTTCAGGATAGACTGAAAGGTGATCTTTGGACCTCGCCAATGACAAATTTCAGCCTACCGCCAAAGCAGGATCTAAATAACCCAGTTATAGAGCAAAAGGTCAAGAAGTTTGCTATTAAGAAGATGGCAGATCTATTTTGTAACTGGAATAAAGTTTTGAACACAAAGTTTGTCGACAAAGGGAAGACTCTAGAATTCACCGGCCGATATGAGAAGATAAGAGATCACTAGCCCGCATTTGTGGTGTACAAGCAATCGGATAAGGGTAAGAAAAGGTCAGTGACAAACAAGAAAATGCTGCAAAGAAGAAGGATCACCATCACACGGGGTCAGGTGGCTACTACAAAGCTCGGCCGTTGTGGGACAAAGTTGAGCAAGACCTGCTTGCTAAAGGGGTCCAACCAGTGACATTGAATTGGCCAGATCGTTCAAGTATTTGGTTGTTCGGGGTTGGGGGAACTTTGGACCTAGAAACAGGGGAGTGTCATTGGACGGAGGAGCAACTTGCAATACCCATCAAGAAGCTTCAGAAATATATCAAGGTAGCGCAAGAAGGGATGTTCATTCCCGACAGAGAGAAGGATGAGCTGACAGAGGCCCTCAGGAATCCTGAGCACCCTAGACGAACAGGAGGCACACCAGGCTCCGTTCCGTGGGTGGTTGGGTTTCCCGATAGTGGTGGTTACAGAACCCGAGAAAGAAAGAGGAAAAAGGAAGTGAGAGAAATGCAGAAGCTCAATGCAAGACTAGCAAAGCTAGAGGAACTTGCAGCTACCAGCCAACCATCTCAGCGGCACGAAGATTCTTGCTTCGACGATGCCCCAGAAGCTACCCACCATATCAGCGGAGAAGCAGTGTGGCTTCCACGAAGCTCGTTCAGCCTGATTTCACGGCTCCTTGCTACCCCATGGATACTATCACGGAGGCTCAACATTGCGAGCTAATGACGAAATGGCAGAGCTAGACTTTGAAGGCGGTTGTCGGCTCTGTTGCACCTCCTCAAGCTAACAGAACTTTTCATTGTCGTTTGATTCCACATGGCTATGCTATTGTGACGGTGGATGAAATAATGGAGGGATTTGAGGAGCTATAGATTGACTACCCTACAGGTGAAGGGGAGAATCGTCTGGTGAATGCTTTAAGGAGTACCTGTCTATGGAGGAAGGAGTACATCAAGCTTCCAAACTGGACGCCCCCTCCTCCTCCTCCTCCGGCAAGTCAGGGCACTCCGCCTCCTCCTCCGACGAGTGATCAGGGCACTCCGCCTCCTCCGGCAGGTGATGGCACTCCGGCTCCTCCTCTGCCTCCTCCGGCGTGTCGGATCACTCCGCCTCCTCCGGTGCGTGAGGGCACTCTGGCTCCTCCTCCGCCTCCTCCGGCGTGTCAGCGGACTCCGCCGCGTCAGCAACGGCAGAAGAGAGACACCGCCACTCCGGCTGCTAGTAGTACAAGCAGAGGCGGGAAGCAATTCAAATACGGTCCATGTCTCAAGGCTCCAGAAAAGTTACCATATGAGAGGACCGACAAGGAAAACACGAACATCTGTGCTGCCCAACTGAGGGACCATTTTGCACGGAAACCTCCACCTCGGAAGGAAATGTTAGATCCGGTGAAAGTGAAGTGCACTCTAAATGCCCTTAAGCGACCACCACCGCCTCCGCCGCAATCCAACTATGAGCGCATTATTGAAAGGGCATATAAGGAAGCGCAAAGGTCAGGAAGTACTTTCAGTGATGCAAGATTAGCACAACGAAGAAGTGGGAAAACAATTCCCCAGCTCAGCAAATAGGCGAAGCAATCGTGCCCCCCACTCAGGGTGTCTAGCGATATCACCGCTAATCATCTGGGGCTAGTGCCCGGTACCAATCCTGCTGATTACCTGAGTGATGATGTACAGTTTGAAATGTTAGAGGTAGATATCTTTAGATATGAGGACGGGAAGCCTCTCGTCAAACCTGATCATCCTCCTCTAACAATGATGATGCGAAGATTGCATGAATGGTACATGGATACCTACAAGTCTGGGACTCGGAAGGATAGTTTGATGCTGGGAATTAAAGAGGAGCACGACCTCGTTGGAACTGAGGTGTTGCATGTTCAATTTGTGGAGTTATTCCAGTTATACAATCAAGATGCCCTCGACAAACAACTCATGACTTGCTACTATCTATAAGTATTACTTCTGTAATTAAGTCTTTATAGCTCAGCTCTTTCACTGCATGTATATAATTATCCTCACTATACTATGCATATTGCAGATCATCGAATGCAAAAAAGCACAAATCTGTGACATTGGGTTCATTAACCCAAATACCATAAATGAATGGTCGGTTCAAAACAGAGTCGAAGATACTGAGGACAACTTGCTACAATCGTTACTTCAAAATCAAAACAAAGGGAAAATACTCTTTCCTTACAACTTTAAGTGAGTGTTACTGTCTTGTGCATATTTCGTTTTGCTTACTCGAGGGGGGCGCCTCTCCCTGGCCGCCGGCCTTATAGGGAAGGAAAGGGGGGCGCCTAAGGCAAGGGAGTCGCTGGCCCCCTCCTGCCTTCTCCTCCACCCACAAGAAAGGAAAGGGGGCGCGGCCAGTGCAGGAGCCCAGGGCAGCCGCCGACCCTCTTGGGGGCACCCTAGGCTACCTCCCCTCCTCCTCCCAACTATATATATGAGAGCAGGGAGAGGGGCAACACACACCACGATCCTCAAGCCGTGTGTGGCGCCCCGTCTCCCTCTAGTTCTAGTTCCTCCTCCGTCCATGTCCGTTGTGCTTGGTGAAGCCCTATGGATAGTTTCACTGCCACCGTCACCACGCCGTCGTGCTGCCAGAACTCATCTACTACTTCGCCCGTCTTGCTGGATCAAGAAGGTGAGGACATCATCGAGCTGAATGTGTGCTGAACGCGGAGGTGTCGTGCATTCGGTACTTGATCGGGCAGATCATGAAGGGTATGTAGACACACTCTCCCCTCTCGTAGCTATGCATCTCCATGGATAGATCTTGCGTGTGCGTAGAAATTTTTTGTTTTCCATGCAACGTTCCCCAACAGTGGCATCATGAGCCAGGTCTATGCGTAGATGATATGCACGAGTAGAACACAAAGGAGTTGTTGGTGCTGATGTTCATACTGCTTACCACCAACTTCTTATTTTGATTCGGCGGTATTGTGGGATGGAGTGGCCCGGACCAACCTTACATGTCCACATACATGAGACCGGTTCCCCCGACTGACATGCAACCTGTTTTGCATAAAAGTGGCTGGCCGGTGTTTGTTTTTCCTACTTTAGTTGAATCGAATTTGACTACGGCCGGTCCTTGAAGAAGGTTAAAACAGAAAATTTGATAATCATCGTTGTGGTTTTGCGTAGGTAAGAACGGTTCTTGCTAGTTGCCCGTAGCAGCCACGTAGATATGATCAAAATAGAGATGTTCACCATTGATGACTACCCGATCTCACGTGATGATCAGACATGGGTTAGTTGATTTGGATCATGTATCACTTAGATAACTTGAGGGATGTTAATTTAAGTGGGAGTTCATTAGTAATTTGATTAATTGAACTTAATTTATCATGAGCTAGTCTTAATAGTTTTTGAATATCTATGTTGTAGATCAATGGCTCGTGTTATCGTTCCCTTGAATTTTAATGCGTTCCTAGAGAAAGCTAAGTTGAAAGATGATGGTAGCAACTACATGGACTGGGTCCGTAACTTGAGGATTATCCTCATTGCTGCACAGAAGAATTATGTCCTTGATGCACCGCTAGGTAACCCACCCGCTCCCGCTAATCTAGATGTTGTGAACGCCTGGCAAACTCGGACTGATGACTACTCGATAGTTCAGTGTGCCATGCTTTATGGCCTAGAACCGGGACTTCAAAGACGTTTTGAACACCACAGAGCATATGAGATGTTCCAAGAGCTGAAGTTGATATTTCAAGGTAATGCCCGGGTTGAGAGATATGAAGTCTCCAACAAGTTCTATAGTTGTAAGATGGAGGAGAACAGTTTTGTCAGTGAACACATACTCAGAATGTCTGGGTACCACAACCACTTGACTCAGTTGGGAATTGATCTTCCAGCTGAGAGTGTTATTGACAGAGTTCTTCAGTCACTGCCACCAAGCTATAAAGGCTTTGTGATGAACTATAATATGCACGGGATGGAGAAAACAATTCTCGATCTCTTCGCAATGCTTAAGGCCGCGGAGGTAGAAATCAAGAAGGAGCATCAAGTGTTGATGGTTAACAAGACCACTAGTTTCAAGAAAAAGGTCAAGGGAAAGAAAGCGAACTTCAAGAAGAATGGCAAGCAAATTGCTACTCCCGTGAAGAAGCCCAAAGCTGGACCCAAGCCTGAAACTGAGTGCTTCTACTGCAAGGGAAATGGTCACTGGAAGCAGAACTACCCCAAAATATTTAGCGGATAAGAAGGACGGCAAAGTGAATAAAGGTATATTTGATATACATCTTATTGATGTGTTCCTTACTAATGCTCATAGTAGTGCCTGGGTATTTGATACCGGTTCGGTTGCTCATATTTGTAACTCGAAATAAGAGCTACGGAATAAATGAAGATTGGCTAAGAACGAGGTGACGATGCGCGTCGGGAATGGTTCCAAGGTCGATGTGATCGCCGTCGGCACGCTACCTCTACATCTACCTTCGGGATTAGTTTTAGACCTCAATAATTGTTATTTGGTGCCAGCGTTGAGCATGAACATTATATCTGGATCTTGTTTATTGCGATATGATTATTCATTTAAGTCAGAGAATAATGGTTGTTCTATTTATATGAGTAATATCTTTTATGGTCATGCACTTGTGACAAATGGTCTGTTCTTGTTGAATCTCAATCGTAGTGATACACATATTCATAATATTGATGCCAAAAGATGCAAAGTTGATAATGATAGTGCAACAAGCGCATGAAGAAACTCCATGCGGATGGACTTTTGGAATCTTGATTATGAATCATATGATACTTGCGAACCATGCCTCATGGTGAGATGACTAAAACTCCGTTCTCCGGAACAATGGAGTGAGCTAATGACTTATTGGAAATAATACATACCGATGTATGCGGTCCGATGAGTATTGAGGCACGCGGCGGGTATCGTTATTTTCTAACCTTTACAGATGAATTGAGTAGATATGGGTATATCTACTTGATGAAACACAATTCTGAAACATTTGAAAAGTTCAAAGAATTTCATAGTGAAGTAGAGAATCATCGTAACAAGAAAACAAAGTTTCTACGATCTGATCGTGGAGGTGAATATTTGAGTTACGAGTTTGGCCTTCATTTAAAACAATGTGGAATAGTTTCACAACTCACGTCACCTGGAACACCACAGCATACTGGTGTGTTTGAATGTCGTAACCGTACTTTATTAGATATGGTGTGTTCTATGATGTCTCTTACCAATTTGCCTTTATCATTTTGGGGTTATGCATTAGATACAGTCGCATTCACGTTAAATAGGGCACCGTCTAAATCCGTTGAGATGACACTGTATGAACTATGGTTTGGGAAGAAACCTAAGTTGTCGTTTCTTAAAGTTTGGGGATGTGACACTTATGTCAAAAGGCTTCAGCCTGATAAGCTCGAACCTAAATGGGAGAAGTGCGTCTTCATAGGATACCCTAAAGACCATTGGGTATACCTTCTACCACAAATCCGAAGGCAAGATCTTTGTTGCCAAGAACGGGTCCTTTCTAGAGAAGGACTTTCTCTCGAAATAAGTGAGTGGGAGGAAAGTAGAACTTGATGAGGTAGTTGTACCTTCTCTCAAATTGGAAAGTAGCACACCAGGGAAAACCATTTCTGTGATGCCTACACCGATTAGAGAGGAAGCTAATGATGATGATCATAAAACTTCAGATCAACTTACTACTAAACTTTGTAGGTCGACCAGAACACGTACAACACCAGAGTGGTACGATAACCCTGTCCTAGAAGTCATGTTATTAGACCACGGAGAACCTATGAACTATGAAGAAGCTATGATGAACCCAAATTCCGACAAATGGCTTGAGGCCATGAAATCTGAGATAGGATCCATGTATGAGAACAAAGTTTGGACTTTGGTAGACTTGCCCATTGATCGGCAAGCCATTGAGAATAAATGGAACTTCAATAAGAAGACGGACGCTGATGGTAATATCACTGTCTATAAAGCTCGACTTGATGCAAAAGGTTTTTGACAAGTTCAAGGGGTTGACTACGATGGGACTTTCTCACTCATAGCGATGCTTAAACCTGTCCGAATCATGTTAGCAATAGCCACATTTTATGATTATGAAATCTGACAAATGGACATCAAAATTGCATTCCTTAATGAATTTCTTAAAGAAGAGTTGTATATGATGCAACCAGAAATTATTGTCGATCCTAAGGGTGCTAACAAAGTGTGCAAACTCCAGCAATCCATCTATGGACTGGTGCAAGCATCTCGGAGTTGGAATATACACTTTGATGAGGTGATCAAAGCATTATGGTGAAGCATGCGTTTGCAAGAAACTGAGTGGGAGCTTTGTAGCATTTTCTCATATTATATGTGGATGACATATTGTTGATTGAAAATGATATAGAATTTCTGGATAGCATAAAAGGATACTTGAATAAGAATTTTCAATGAAAGACCTCGGTGAATCTACCTATATATTGGGCATCAAGATCTATAGAGATAGATCAAAACGCTTAATAGGACTTTCACAAAGCACGTACCTTGACAAAGTTTTCAAGAATGGACCAGTCAAAGAAAGGGTTCTTGCCTGTGTTGCAAGGTGTGAAGTTGAGTAAGACTCAAAGCCCGACCATGGCAGAAGATAGAGAGAGAATGAAAGTCATTCCCTATGCCTCAACCATACGTTCTATTATGTATGCCATGCTGTGTACCAGACTTGATGTGTGTCTTTCCATGAGTCTGGCAAGGGGGTAAAATAGTGATCCAGGAGTGGATCACAGGACAGTGGTCAAACTTATCCTTAGGTACCTAAAGAGGACTAAGGAAATGTTTCTCGGTTATGGAGGCGATAAAGAGTTCGTCATAAAGGGTTACGTCGATGCAAGTTTTGACATTGATCCGGATGACTCTGAGTCTTAATCTGGATACATATTGAACGTGGGAGCAATTAGCTAGAGTAGCTCTATGCAGAGCATTGTAGACATAGATATTTGCAAGGTACACACGGATCTGAATGTTGCAGACTTGTTGACTAAAAACCTCTCTCACAAGCAAAACATGATCACACCTTAGAACTCTTTGGGTGTTAATAACATAGGGTTGTGAACTAGATTATTGACTCTAGTGAACTCTTTGGGTGTTAATCACATGGCGATGTGAGCTAGATTATTGACTCTAGTGCAAGTGGGAGACTGATGGAAATATGCCCTAGAGTCAATAATAAAGTTGTTATTATTATATTCCTTATTCATGATCAAGGTTTATTATTAATGCTAGAATTGTATTGACCGGAAGCTTAAATACATGTCTGGATACATAAACAAATACCGTGTCCCTAGTGAGCCTCTACTAGACTAGCTCGTTGATCAAAGGATGGTTAAGGTTTCCTAACCATAGACATGAGTTGTCATTTGATAATGGGATCACATCATTAGGAGAATGATGTGATGGACAAGACCCATCCATTAGCTCAGCATATGATCATTCAGTTTATTGCTACTTCTTTCTTAATGTCAAATACATATTCCTTCGACCATGAGATCATGCAACTCCCGGATACCGCAGGAATACCTTATTTGCTATCAAACATCACAACGTAACTGGGTGATCATAAAGATTCTCTATAGGTATGTCTGAAGGTGTATATTGAGTTGGCATGAATCGAGATTGGGATTTGTCACTCCGTATGACAGAGAGGTATCTCTGGGCCCTCTTAGTAATACAACATCACAAGAAGCTTGCAAGCAAAGTGACTAAGGAGTTAGTTACGAGATGATGTATTACGAAACGAGTAAAGAGACTTGCCGGTGACGAGATTGAACTAGGTATGGAGATACCGACGATCGAATCTCAGGCAAGTAACATACCGACAGACAAAGGGAAATACGTATGTTGTCATAAAGGTTTGACCGGTAAAGATCTTTGTAGAATATGTAGGAACCAAAATGGGCATCCAGATCCCGCTATTGGTTATTGATTGGAGAAGCGTCTCGGTCATGTCTACATCATTCTCGAACCCGTAGGGTCTGCACGCTTAACGTTCGTTGACGATATAGTATTATATGAGTTATGTGAATTGGTGACCGAATGCTGTTCAGAGTCCCGGATGAGATCACGGACATGACGTGGAGCTTCGGAGTGGTCCGGAGGTAAAGATTAATATATAGGACGATGCTATTTGGTCTCCGAAAAGGTTTCGGAATGCACCGGGTATTCATTGGGTCACCGGAAGGGGTTCCGGGAGACATATAGGGAGTATATGGGCCTAATGGGCCAAGGGAGGAACACACCAGCCCACAAGGGTCTGGCGCACCCTCTCCCTGGCCGCCGGCCCTATAGGGAAGGAAAGGGGGGGGCACCTAAGGCAAGGGAGCCTCCGGCCCCCCTCCTACCTTCTCCTCCACCCCACAAGAAAGGAAAGGGGGGCGCGGCCAGGGCAGGAGCCCAGGGCGGGCGTCGGCCATCTTCGGGGCGCCCTAGGCTGCCTCCCCTCCCCCACCTATATATATGAGAGGAGGGAGAGGAGCAACACATACCACGATCCCCAACCCGTGTGCGGTGCGCCGTCTCCTCTAGTTCTAGTTCCTCCTCCGTCCACGTCCGTTGTGCTTGGCAAAGCCCCACGGATAGTTTCACCACCACCGTCACGACGCCGTCGTGCTGCCGGAACTCATCTACTACTACGCCCGTCTTGCTGGATCAAGAAGGCGAGGACGTCATTGAGCTGAACGTGGCTGAACGCGGAGGTGTCGTACGTTCGGTACTTGACCGGGCAGATCGTGAAGGTGTACGACTACATCACCCGCGTTGAAAAACGCTTCCGCTTAACGGTCTACGAGGATACGCAGACACACTCTCCCCTCTCGTAGCTATGCATCTCTGTGGATAGATCTTGCGTGTGCGTAGAAATTTTTTGTTTTCCATGCAACGTTCCCCAACACTTGATGTATCGCGGGCTTTGTTAATATAGTTGGATCATATGGTGTTTTCTCCTCTCTATCTTGTTGTGATGAATTGAGTTTTCCCTTTGAGATTTCGTTTTATCAGACTGAATACTTTTATGGATTTGAGAGCACTTGATGTATGTCTTGCTATGAATATCAGTGGTGACAATGGGGTATCATATTGATTCACTCGATATATGTTTTGGCACTCAACTCGCGGATTTCTAAGGTGACATTGGGGTAATCTATGCATGGGGTTGATGCACATTTTCGTCCTTGTTTCTTCGGTAGAAATCTTGGGGCACTCTTTGAGGTTCTTTGTGTTGGATTAAGTATTATAAATCGGAAATTTTTTGATGCATATCGTATAATCAACTCACGGATACTCCTGGTGACATTGGAGTATTTAGGTGACATTAGAGTTGGTTGATATGTATCATATGGTGTTATTTAGTACAAACTATTAGATAGATTGATCGGAATGGATAACTTGGTGTTATTTTAGTACGAACTCTTGGGTAAGATCGATCGAAAAGGATAATTTTGAGGTGGTTTCGTACCCTACAAACAATTTCGTCTTATATTCTCCGCTAGATAAGAACTTTGGAGTGATTCTTCATCGCACGTCTATCCTCCAATTTGTGAATTGAGACTCCTGATCTAGGACGTGACAGGGGTCGTACGTGCACTTATTATGTTTCAAGTCTTTCGGTATATGCAAATTTGCGACTTCAATTGGTTGATATGTGGTTTATTAAATTTTGCTTCAGTTTGATACATATGTATCTGTTATGTTATAATGTATGCATTATAGATCATAAGGGGAATGCTTGGATATTATACACTTGGCTATGACCATAATAGAAGTGATCTAGTATTCAGACAGTAAAGGTGGCAGTTAATGCTGGTATATTATGAGGACTATCTTGAATGCACATATTAGTTCTTATTCAAACAACTCCTATTATGTGAACTATCTTGAATGCACATATTAGTTCTTATTTAGACAGTAAAGGAGTATTTGAGTACACTTGGCCTTGACCAGTAATAGTAGTAGACATCTGCTATTAATCATACAGTTAGGTTAGCATTTATCGCAAGATGGCTATACATGCCCTTATATTTGTGTGGTTTAGTTTTTATCGGTTTATATGCTGCTGTTCATAGTAGTGATTTTGTAACAATACCTTTCCATTGTCACTCATTTTGCGTTTACTCAGCTTATATGTTTCTGTGTTTCTGCTGTATCAGGTTCTAAGAAAGATGCCTCCTCAAAGGGCGAGGAGGGGTCGCAGGCATGGGGGTAATCCCAGGACTCAGGAAGATAAGGATCAGCTTAGTAATAATCAATCTCTACCACTTACACTATATTTTCTCCTCTTTCCATCTCTCTCTCTCTCTCTCTCTCTCTCTCTCTCTCTCACGCACAATCCATTCTTTAAAGGGGTCCAACAACTCATAACCGCTACACTCTATGCCACTACTACGAGGGAGAAAAGGAGTATTAGAGGTATAAGATGTTATGTTTATTTTTTAACAGAGTTCTAGCATGTAGTTCTGGTTACTTATTTTCTTAATTTTGAAAAAATGCAGAGGAGGCCAAGACTATGGGAGAGAGTGAGAAATACGTAAACATTTTTGCAAACAGTCAGATTCAAGGTGTGGGTGTGATCAGCTATGCTTTACTGAATAAAAACAACTTGCTTGCCACTTGTTTACTGGAATATCTTCATTCCGACCCAAGCTCTAGGCTTCATGACGAGGCTGGTAGGCTTCCTACATTACTAGTTGTTATTGTTTTATGCAATAATCTAGAAATGCTCTCTCATGTGGTCTAGTAATTATAGGACGAACTCCCCTGCATTTTGCTGCCATAGGTGGAAACATTGTTCTGATGGACAGTCTGGTGAACACTCATCACGTTGATGTGAATGCAACAGATAATTCAGGGTTAATTCCATTGCATTTGGCAGTTTTCTATGGTATGACTGCTTCTGTGGTGACGCATTTGTCACCATTTCAAATTTCTGGTTCTTGTTGCCGTCATGTTATGAATATTCATTTGTGTTTTCCTTTCAGATAATACTGATGCTCTACTTGAACTGATGAGGCTGGGAGCAACCATTGAGGGGAATACTTGTTTTGGGAAGGCTATCCACGGCGCTGCCTTTTTAGGAAGTCTTGGGGCTATTAAAGCTATTCACCAGGATTTCCCCAATGAGGTGGCTTTTTTTTTTCATACTATGCATCAGATAGTTTTCTTTACTCGGTTCTGTAATGTGGTTTATATTTGCGTTTATTTGCTAATAGGTAAACATTGCTAGTGCTGGAAATTTCACGCCACTTATTTGTTCCCTGTTCGGCACTTCAGTTGACTGTCAGAACTTTCTTGCAGGGGTAATAACATTTTACTTATTATATTTATAATGTTTTCCCTGTTCATAGTTTCACACTAATTCATATTTGCTCTTCTATAATTTTGCCATTTGAAAGGTATCTGATGTGGGTACTCTTCCCTTGTTCACCAAAGTGGCATTGGTTAAAACCAATGAGGCTGAAGCTCATGCTCTTATGAAAACGCTTTTAAACCATGGAGCAGATGTGAACATATTGGACCAGGTCTTCGTCGGTCTCTTTGTGGATTTATTAGGTGTCATGTTATGTTGTTTTCTCTCCTTTTGACATGTATCTCTTAAAAATATAGGATTTTCTTGAAGAACCAGCATTGGTCATCGCCGCCAAAAACAAATGGAATCTGGTCATCGACCTTTTATTTGATAGAACAGAACAGATAGCTGGCATAGAGGACTGGACCGTTGCAAATTTACTCAGCCATGTCCAGACAGAAGATTTCTTGCATGAGGTATTGTTTTGACTTCAGTGTTCAATGCTTCCGTTTTTCTTGTGGCATAATTTATTTACATTTCACAAATCCGTTATGCTTTAGGACCGTTTGAGGAAAGCAAATAAAGTCCAGCAGCTGCGCCCCAGAATAATTGTTGAACTGGAAGCTAGAAATGTTGTTGTCGCGACCTATCTTTGCAAGGTAAGTCCAAAAGTATGGATTTCCTGAGTAGCAAAGTGTCGGCTTGCCAGTTTCAGTCATGTTACAATTCGAATATGGCGATGCACCCATGAAACTGAGTCCTATAAACACGTAGAATTGTCGCCATTGCATCCTTATTCCAATCATTGCATCAGTACAAATTGTGATGTATCATGAAGACTTGAACTATATTTCCTTTATGTGGCAGGCTTTAAAATCTGATATGGATGAATGGGACTGGAGCAACATCAGCAGTCTATGCGACCTCTGTGTACATTTTGGAATATCGTCATCTGAATATGAAATAACAGTGGAATGTATTTCTATGTACATGAGTGCTTATTTCTCAAAAGAGGTTGGTCATGCAGTATTTTGTTATACCGATTACACAATAAGCTGTATCTTATTTTCTTAACAGTATCATGGTAAAATAAGTAGCTTGTTAATATGCTAACTAGGCACTTCGCAGGAACGCTGGATGCCCAGTTTGTGTAGTAGTTTTGGACTTCTGTTGGATGACCAGATTTGCATTGGGAATAGTTTATAAAAGCTGTATATCCTTGTGATTTGGGATTAGTTTATTGCTAGTATGCTTACATTTACATAAAATTGTGCTGTTGAATTGATTTACTGTTACTGAGGCGGCATTGCCAAGGCAGTTGCTGCTGGGCAGTAACCATTTATGCTTCTGGATTTATTTATTTTATATGCAGTATTTCCCATATAGACGCCGTCGACATACATTATTCCCAAACCGTCAATTTTGAACTTACATGTGTAATGCTCTAAATCGGATACATTAGTTTTGATGATTGGTCGTTTGTATTCCTTGCAGCAATATGATAAGGCTCTTTTAGCTATAAAGGCTTGTCTTGCTCTGGAACCGGACAACCAGGAATTCATCAGACTCCACACGTAAGATACTTTTGTGACTACATATCAGTTAATGTTTATGTAGTTTTGTGACTACATATCAGTTAATGTTTATGTAGTTTTGTGACTACATATCAGTCAATGTTTATGTAGTTTTTTGACTACATATCAGTTTGTGTTTATGTTCTGTAACTGTTAATTCACATTCAATCTTTTCAGAATGGTGAAAAGGTTATCTGAAGAGAATACAGCGAGTACAAGTGGGCCTTCGCAGTAAAGCTGAGTGTCTTCGATCACAATGTCTCTGGGATACACCTGTCGCAACTTCTGGTTACTGTTTGAATGATCTAGTGTAGTTAGCCTAGCTGTTTCTGGTTATGTTTGGAGTCTGATGATATATGCGAAGGTTTCCAGTCTTGAGACTGGCTTCGTGTGTGGATCTTGCATGATCCGGTTTTTATGTGCTGTGGTTCTTTGCAACCCAGCAATGCAAGGTAACTCTAAATGTTTCTAGCTGGGAGTTTTGAGTCTTGTGCAGTCTGATGATATATGTGAGGGTTTCCAGTCTGAGACTGGCCTCATGGTGCGGGTAAACAGACCTTGGTTCCTGTGTTTGATGGAACCATGATGGTCTAATCAGTGTTCGGTGATGATGTGACTGGATACATCTTGGTTAACGGAAACATGATGTTCCCACTGTTCTTTAAACTGGAACGTTTGCGTTTGCTTAGGGGTTACGGCCAAGTAACATATTTTCTGTTGGCCGATTGGTTTACCTTTTGCCCAAAGGTAAAAGATACTTTCTCAATTACGTCTGAGATATATCTACCATCATATTTGTATCAAAGAGGAAAGAACATAAATTTCAGTTTCACCAAAGACCGCTACCAGCCATCAAAATTTGCTATTACATAGAATGTCTCCCGCCAAAGCCAAAACCACAAAAATGTTTCCCTGCAAAAAACTACCTCGACAATTTCCTGTGACAATCATTTCAGGCAGGGCGCAAAAGAATAGGGTTTCAAACCTACACCTGCCGTCTACAATGGAAACAGAGAAGAAAACTGGACATGACATTCCCCAGAAATCACGCATTCTACATCCAATCATTCCAACACCTCTCCATCCGTGCTTGCACACAGAAATTGCTTCACTGAACGGAACGGTAAAGCTGGTGCATCATAGAACTATAGCATGCGTGAAGCTTGTGGTTCAACCTTCCTGTATCTTTCAGCTGCGAGCGTGACTGACACTCATGGTGTTGGTACAATCTTTCTCGTCTTGACAGTGTATGAACAAGCCGCAGGGTGTTTCTCAATGCGCAGGCTATCTACCTTACAAATCTTCAGAGTCATCTTGTAGACTGAGCCGATGAATTGCAACCCCATTCTTTGCTGTTGCGACTCGGCCCCATTTTCCAAGACGAGGTTCCTAAGAAAATGGAGATAATCAAGTCATGCTGTTGAAGATACAATAGTGTATGACACTTTGTTTCGTGCTGGTACACGGAATTTCTTGAGAGCAGACATAAGAACGACCATCAGTAGTGGTTATCATGTTAGCATTTCTTGAGATTTTTTCTATATATAAGAAGAGACAACTTTCTTGGCCTCTGGATCATATTATGCACACAACCAAATTTCACCAGCTAAAAAAGATGGGAAAAACTCTTACTCGGCCAACACCAGCAACAATGAAGCGTCCTGATTTTGCTATTGCAAGAGAATTGACAAAGCCATCCTGTGCATGACAAATTGCAGATCAGACTTACAACAGGGTCATACGGAAAAGAGAGGGTAGTCATTACAGTAGTAAGTAATGACCACTGGTGTGAAGTAGAATAATGCGAGTTAAATACCAGTGGCAAGTCGAACAATGGCTGCATCCCTTTTGAATCAGGTTGAATTGTCCAAAGGCGAACAACACCATTAGCTGCTCCAGACGCAGCCAGATCAGAACCTTTTCTTGCAGCAACAGCACTAATCCATGAATGAGCTGATGAAAGGCTTTGAGGCTTACAAATTCCATTTTCTGCATAGTTGCACAAGGAATAAACAAGACATAATCTCAGTTGTTGAAATGAGGGAGCATACAGGAAGGCAATGTTCTCACTGCATTGACCACAAGTACCGAACTACCAACGCATGGTGAAAAAGGGAAATATGACTAATGTTGCCTGGTCAAATACCATCTTTACATGGTTTCCAATCACTACAAGAAGCTAAACAAATAAAATCCTACCATACCTTGCATCAAAATAAATGATTCTTTTTTTATCGCAGAAAGAGAGCAACGGGATTGAGAAAGTATCTTTTACCTTTGGGCAACTTTTCATCAGCACTGTCAAGTGAACTAGGAGCTAATGCTGGATGGGCATTTTTTATTATGTGAGTAGGTTTCTTTCTCATAACACTCCAAAGCTCGAGGCTTCCATCATCTGATCCAGACAAATATTCCTTGTCATCGATAAAGCAGCAGCACTCCAAAGACACAGCAGGAGCACGAAAGACTAACTGTGACTCCTCCGGTATCTGCCAAGAAATGAAAGCTTATTAAATGGAAAGGTAAGTCCTTACATTACAAGGTTTTAGCCTACATTTCTTAACAGAGAAAGGCATGTCTGTTCGAGAATTAAAGCATCTCTCCTTGGTTGCATGAAACAGAGATGAAAGTGTCATTT
Source organism: Triticum aestivum (assembly GCF_018294505.1). Taxonomy (NCBI): domain Eukaryota; kingdom Viridiplantae; phylum Streptophyta; class Magnoliopsida; order Poales; family Poaceae; genus Triticum; species Triticum aestivum. The sequence goes on along the minus strand of NC_057806.1, from coordinate 40,651,121 downwards.
ACATGCTCACACATTGTTGAAAACCCTACTTGAGGTCTTATCAGTCTACCTATTTATTGAAAGCAGCTAGACATGCAGATGAATCACACAGCGTTATCTGATCGTATCACAAACATATGAAGCGTAGAAGCTACAATGAACGAAACAGAGCTAAGTGCAAATTACCTTCCAAAGATGCATTGTTCTATCCCGTGCTACAGTCAGAAGTCTATCTTTGCTGAGTGCGTCAGTTGTCAATATTTCACCCTGATGACCATATAGGCAGTGCATGTATGTTCTATCTTCAGCATTCCACTGCATTATTGAACGATCATAAGAACCAGAGAATAGCTCTGAAGAGTCCAGGCCGAAAGCAAGACAGGATACGGGCCCTCTATGTCCACTGAATGCCTGCAGAACAGCAGAAAACAGTACTGAATTAAATTACATAAGCAGGGCAAACAATTAACATCATCAATAGTAGTAAAATTAACTCTGGCTCATGAGGGCATCAATAGTGATAGTATATGTTACTTTCAGAAAGATGTGCACAACGGTAAAGAGTGGATCCAAAAGGATCATGGATCTTGCGAGATAAGCTAGTGCAGGGGCCAAAGAAATAAGAAGCGCCCAAAAGAGGGAAAGGTCATCATTAGCAATTTAGCATTGGGCAATAGGTTATATGTATTTGAAGTTTGATAAATACAGAGTGACAGAATATTACATGGCAAAAGTAAGCTATACACACTGACATTAAACGAACATCTACAATCCAACTGAAAATGCTGCTCCCTGAATCATAAACAAACAGCTTACACTTGTAAACGGATCCTGATATGGAATTCAAGTTCCGTGTGAATTGACCTAAGAATACATCTGGTCAGTAGCAGACCCCAAACAGATATCTACGAAGGGCTACAGCATTCTAACATTGATCAATACTGACAGCAATATCTTGGGGTAGTAAACACGTGACATGGGGGGGGGGGGGGGGGGTACTTTTCTACAAACAGCCTTGGCAAATGCAACATGTATATATATAACGTTATTCCTTCTACTTTGTGATTGTACTCCACCTTCCAGAAAAACTATGAGCACAGTAACAAAACAATGTTTGATAGCTTATATTGTCTAAATAACATTGCGAAGGCAATAACAGCTCAAGAGAAACATCTCAGATGAACTATAAGTGGTTTGCCTTGATTTGTTTTGGGTTATTAGACAGTATGACTCTGACATACAACACATATACATGGAAATAATGTAAGCTACCCATTCCGTCACACAAATTAATAAAGAAAAACAATTTTCAATTTTACAAGCACGATAGTTCCTGCTAGCTAGCTCTACAATTTTGCTTTTCATCATTGTTCTGGTTTGCTTCTGTCGGGACCTTCTGGTTTGCAGTTTTTGTTTGCCTTGTTTTGGTTGGGCCGTTACAAATTCTGCAGCATCTTGACAGTTTCTTCTAATATACAATGACACATTAGGGTGCTTGTTCGAGAAAAAGGAATCAAACTTGCAAGCATTTCTCTGAGTAATATGGTTAGCTCTTATATCATCGACAAATGAATACCACACCTGTATGTGCTCCCGTGATCGAACATCCCACAAATGGATATGCCTATCGAAGCCACCAGTGGCCAAGTATCGCCCATCGGAACTAACAGCCAGTGCAAGCACCTGCTGGCTTCTCTTCTTAGAGAGAGGAGCTTTAGCATGGTGAGAAACCAACACCTTTTCAGTTGGCCACAAATACTTCTCGCTTTGCCCGGTCTCGACATCCCAATGGAGGATAACTCCATCTTTGGATGCCGAAAACCCCTTGTCGCTGTCCTTCGACAAAGCAACGGCAGTCACTGGCTGCCGGTGCTTGGCTATAAATTTGAATCCATCCTGCTGGCCAGGTGGTAACACCCTGCAAATTGCAATGCCTTGTCACATACATGAGGTGAAAAAAATCCTACTCCATTAATTTGATTTGAGCGAGGCAGTCTAAGCAACAATACAACCGGGTGGCAAAATGGAAGGACAGCAAAAATTAATAAACTCGCAGAGAATTGCTGCTCACCTTGCGGCGAGGCTCAGGCGCTGCCTGCCGCTCTCCACGAGCTGCTTCTTCCGGAGGAGCTTGGCGACCCGCCTCCCCCCGGGCAAACCATCATCCTCGTCGTCATCTTCGTCGTCGTCCTCCTCCTCTTCCTCCTTGTTCCTCTTCACCGCGTCGGCGATCCTCTCCAGGTACTCCTTGGTCATCCGCAACCTCTTCTCCCCGGCCGTCTCCTTCTCCTCCTCCTCCTCCTCCTCCTCATCCCCGCCCGCGACGGCGCCGCCCAGCGCGAGGGTGTCGTCGTCGCTGTCCCCGCTCTCGATGTCCTCGTCCGCGCGGGCGCGGCGGCGCTTGGGCTCCGACTCGAAGAAGGGGTCGTCTCCGGCGGCGGCGGCGGAGGGGCGCTTGCCCTTGCCCTTGCCCCGCGGCGGCGGCGGCGGCTTCTTGCTGCTGCGGTTGCCGCGCGGCGCCATTGGTCGGTGTTGTGGGGGGAGGAAGGGGGCGGCAAGTTAGGGTTTTAGGTTTCCTTTCTGCGGCGGGGTTTTGCGCCGGAGCCCGACCGCCCAGTTAGCACCGTTTTGTGGGCTTTTTGTGGGCCAGTGTTGAAGCTGGGCAGGAAAAAACCTAGGCCCACTTTCACCTAAAAAAAACCTAGGCCCATTTGTGTGGTTACAGATTCTCTTTTATTTATGCGGGAGTTCTTCTCTTCTCAAAATTTTTTTTTTATGCGGGAGCAACTAACGCTAAAACAATTCCCCTAAAAAAAATAGCCCTAAAAAATGCGGGAGCAACTTTTTTTTTTGACAAGAAGGCCTTCATGGCTAGTTTTATTCATCTCAAATCAAACTTACATCGTTAACTAAGAGCTTGTAGATAAAACTAGGGGGTGTATCCAACAATGCTCTTCCCCAATTGTCCATCTCAACATCAGACATTTCCCTAGAAAAGACACAATCTGTACATGGTCCAAATAAAAAATGGACATCCAATGGATTTTTCTATACATGGCTCAAGCATCTACGAACCTCCAAACCCAGCTCGTCTACAAGGGATAAACCTTGTCGTCGTCGTTCCAGTGGCTAAGCTTGTGAGCACATAATTCACTAAAATCAAATCGTCCACCATATTACATCAGTTTTCCTTTACAACGGCTGAATTTTTTTTAAACTTGTTTACTCTTCCTCTTTGACATGCTCAAAGCAGAATAATTCACTTTTATGAATATCTTAAGTCCGGACAATTGCTCAAAAAGGTAAATGATTTGTTTCATACTATCTGTCTTGTTCACGTCGTGCTCCATAAAAATTATAGTATTACCCGCTTACTAGAGAATGATACCCACTTCCCGTCAATAGATTTCCTAGATGAGACCATCCACCTAGCCATCCTGCTTACCCCTTGCTATAATGACCACCAACAGATCAACAACAATGTTGAATAGGATTGGCGGCATAGGATCCCCTGGCTGCAACCCCTTCCTAGGTTTTAAAATAGTGGTCGATGTATTGTCACTGATTTTCACCCCGATAGTACCACCCTAAATGACTTTATCATAGGGTTTTCACAAATCCACTTTAAAATTAATCTCCTCGAGGTTCTTAGAGTGCAACTCATGAATAGTTTCATGAAGGACGACCACCCCCTCAAGGATGTGTTGGCAGGCATGGAAGTCGTAGTAGTATGTACCACAATTTGTGCTATCATTGTTAGCCTATTTTTATCCATTCGATATAAAATTGAAACTAACATTTAGCAAATAATTTGACCGAAATCACTTAAACCACGCCACGCCACATCGTTCGACGGAGGCCAGGGAGCGTTTGGTTACTGCATCTGTCCGGTGGGAGATGGTAGCGCGGGATATCTTCAACCGGTTTGGATGGCGGTCATGTAATAGGATAGGCGATTAGTTTACCTATCTTTGTTATGCCAGCCGGTTGTGGCTTTTGGACCTATTGTTTTTGGCGTTGTGGCTCTTTATGAGCTTGCCGTTATTTTGTTTTCAGACTATAAGACCTTGTTGAACCTCTTTATTTATCTATAAATGTGGCCGTATGCATTGTTCTGATGCAGAGGCCGGGGAGTCCCCCCTTTTCGAAAAAAAAAACATCGTCCTTCTTAGGAAGCAAAGTGACCATGCCAAAGTTGAGTTTAAACTTTAAGCAATTAAAGCTTTCGGTTGAATAAGTCCTCAAACATTGGCATCATGTCCCCATTGATAGTCCTCAAACTATGGTGTCTTCATCCATCGATATGAAGTTGAGCACGGGGCGCCCAAACAATTGTTTATAGTAATTAGAAATACATGACTTGGGATTCTCGTGACCCACACTAGTTCACTCGTCTTTTTTAAGTTGGACATTTTTCATTTTTCTACGCTTCGCATCGGCGATCAAATGAATTTTTTGGTGTTATTGCCACCTTCCCTCACGTACCTCACTTTGGAAATTCAGGCCCATTTAATATCCTCCGCATGCAGAAGTTTAGCTATGCTCTTGCTGGCCTCTCTTTTAGTAGCGCATTCTGCCTGAACAAGGGGAGCCGATTATGCTTTGATATCTAATACATCGATAAGACAAAGTATCCTTTATTTTTTAATTTTATAAAATACGCTCACATTCTTAGTTCCCATGCAAGAACCGTCTAAGATGATGGATCTTATATTGCTACCTTTCTCAACATTGGTGGTATCCTAATTCTTTTTCCCATCCTACAACAATCATCTCAATAAAGCCGTCGTTCTCAAACCATGATAACTCAAAAGAGAAAGCCGCTTTGTTCCCCACGTGAGCAGTCTCACTAGAGTCAAACGGAAGGGGATCATGATCAGAAAGTCCCCTTCGCAATGCACACAACATAATTAGGGAAAAGAAATTATCCCCTCTCGGAGCTATCCGAAAGGTGACCCGACTTTTAATAAGTTGGTGTAGCAAGACTATTATTCCAAGTAAATCGACGTCCTGAGAGAGCTATCTCCATCACGCCAAAGATTTTCAATTATAGCATTAAACATAAAAAGTTCATCTAGCGCTGAAATTTTCATTATTCTTTTTGGCACATTAACAAATAATATTAAAACATCCTCCCACAACCATGAATAAATTTTCATCTCCACAAGTACGAACCAACTCAGTCAAGAAAGCGGGTTAGTGCTCAGGTTATGCAGCCCTCTTAACCACAACAACAGTCCTATCAAAGCCGTCAAGTTTAGACCGCACGTAAAACTTAATAATCAACCTAATCCTCCATTTCCATTTTTTCTAACATCAAGTGAACGCCTATTAACTCCTAGCAAAATACACTTGATCTCCCTAGAGAAGGAAGGCCTAGCAGTCAAGTAATATTACCAAGTAAAATTAGGCCTAGCGGTTTCCATAGAAGTGATAAAATCCGCCTTTTGCTCCCTAGTAGTCTCCGTCAGAAAACAACCCTTAGCCGTCAGAGTTTTCTAGGACTACGTCGCAACATAGAAAGGTATTTCCATGCCCGCTCGCGAATGACTTTCGTCGAGGACCACGGCTTTGTGAAGTTCTATTGGATGGACGGCAATAAAAATAGCGACTATTGCCAGAAAGATTATCTCTCGACCACTACAAGTCAAGCATCTTATTGTTCCACATGCGTTACCTCTACACAAATCCCACGCCCCACCTTATGAAAAACTAAACCACATATCCATTTTACACCACATCATATATATAGGCAAAAAGCAAAAATCTATCTCACTTGCCCTTTCGGGCCGAAAGAGTTTACAGAAACAGATTCCTTACGCAAACGGCCTCTTTTTCAATTATGCTATGCTGCATGCGTTGGGGTTCTCCTCGCTGAACATCGAAGTGATCTGGCTCCCATCTCCTCTTCCCCTAGCAGCCGCTGGATGGTAGTAGCATCTTCCTTCTTGGGCTGAAGAGCCCACATGGCCGTACTCTGATATGCGAGGAGGACTGTAGCTACGACTATGTGCTGCGTAATATGGTGCAGCATCATCATATTCATATCTGACGCCATGAATGTTGCTCGGATGGGTTGCCCAATGACCTCTGTACGCATGGTGGCTGTATGGGCAGTCACGCACCATGTATATCATGGAGGTGGCTGGTGCTCCAGCCGATGGTGGCGCCTCTTTGTTCTCTGCCGCGGTGGGTTCTGCTGGTGCCTCTTCTGCAGGCGGAGGCGGAGGCACATCAGCAACCGGGGCTTCCCCTTCCGCGGGTGGCGCCGGAGCTGCAGGCGGGGCTTCTCCCCCTCCCGCGGGTGGCGCCGGAGCTGCAGCCGGGGCTTCTCCCCCTCCCGCGGGTGGCGCCGGAGCTGCAGCCGGGGCTTCTCCCCCTTCGGCGGGTGGCGCCGGAGCTGCAGGGTCGGTGTGCGAGCAGATGGCGGGAACCCTGTTGGCCTTCCTGATGGCCTTGACGATCCTCGCAGGATCGGCGATCCCCACCACCGTGATCTTGTGGTTCGCTTGATCAACATGTACCTCGCCTACACCGTCAATGCCGGTCAGGGTCTTCCTCATCTTGTGCACGCACCCGTTGCAGTCCATCCTTACATGGAGCTCGGTTATTCGCGGTGTCTGCAGATTGATACATGTAGATATATTAGAAAAATGTGCTATCTGATACTCCCTCCGTTCCATAATATAAGACGCTCGTATATTATAGGATGGAGGGAGTAGGACATAAGCGTCAATGACTAGTGTGGTTAGTTACATAGAATCTCCCTCCGTCTCATAATATAAGAGCGTTTTTGACATTACACTAGTACAGAGGAAGTAGTTAATAAATCAAAAAAAATATGCACAAGCATTACCCTAAAGAAAAGCACAAGCATGAGAAGAGAAAAAAATGGTTTGAGTTACACAGATAGATGGGCAGGCTCACAAACCTCTGGTTCGGAAGTCATTCTTGAAGCCTCCGGTTGGAGCTTGGAGCTGGAAGTTCTTGTGGAGAGCTCTCAAGACATTATAAGGCAGGCTGGTGGAATCATGGACAACGCAAGAAGTTGCATTTATATGGAGCTAATGAGCTGAGACGGAATATTTGTGTGGGTCACCTAAGGAATCGTTGGAAAGTGAAAAGAGGGGCCCTTTGATATATACAACCTGCTCTTCTTTTCCATGAGTTGTAGTCGTGGCCGTAAGTGGGTTCCAAGATGAGCTAACAACTGGCCACAACCATTCTAGATCTAGAATAATCCAACCGGTAATTGTTGCACCTGCTATACCTAAATAACTTGAACCCCTATCATGGATTTCGAGATGGAACATCATTTTACCATTCAACAGCGAGCGGTACATTCGTAAATTTCAAGATGATATATCGACTCAGTCTTTCGGAGGTGCTTATAGGAGTAGGTTGTTAAAAGAAAAAACAGCAAGCGGTGCAGCTGCTGCCTTATTTACCTTGAACACCACAACCCCAATGAGTTAAAAATCGACCTGGTTTCCTACAAGACAGTATATATAGAACGGAACTCGGCAGTCATTGAATTCTGCATGACTTGTTTTCCTTCTCGAGGATACCATGGAATGAAATATTAATTATGTTTAGGATGAAATACTCAAAGCAATATTGCTTTGAAACTATATGTCTGGGTTTTATTCAGTTGGGTATAGTTGAGCACCTCCATTTCAAGCACGGCCACCAGTTTGCATTTTTGGCATTCATCGATTGGAGTGCGGATAGGAATATCCCTGGCCGGCCAACGGAGAAGATAAAGCATGAGAAGATCATAGATAGTGGCTTCTTTGGTCACAAGAAGGGTTCTTTTAAAGGTGGAGGATAACCACTCGTGGGAATCCCCTCAACTAAAGAAAGGTATAGCTTCGTAGCCATGTTAAAATCATATATAATGAAAATTTATGCACCTTTTTAGCACTCTAGCCATGGACCATGCATGATAGACATTTTCTGAAGTTTCAAAGTATTATGTTCTGGAAGAGAGTGGATTTTTTTTAGCTCCAGCGCGCTTTTTGGAAAATCTAAAAAACAAATCATATTTTGAAGTTTCAAAAAAATCGGAAAAAATACACATGAACCTACACTACGTCTTCATGGCGAAATATGTTTTGGTGTGAGCCGCACAAGAAAATGGACTTTTATAATGAATAGTGTATGTGCTAGAAATACACGGTTTTGTTTACTTGTACAACCCACACCAAAACGTATTTCGTCATGAAATTTTACAAAGATGTAGTATGCATACCTAGGTTCATGTTTTTTCTATATATTTTGAAACTTCAAAATATGGTTTTTGGATATTTTTTTCCAAATAAAAAGCACTATGGTGCTCAAGCTCTATCTGGCATTTCAGGTTCTAAAAAGCACTATGGTGCTCAAGCTCTATCTGGCATTTCAGGTTCTTGAATTCTTTCTATAGCAAACAACAGTTTGTTTGATTACAGATAAAAAAAGTGTATTTCTATGTTGTGTCAGTATAATGTGTCGGTAGCTCCAACGGGACCCTCTACTACTTCATCCCCATGTGTCCGGACCAAAAAACGCCACCCAACCGGATCCCTCAAATCCAACCCATATGTCTGGGTTGTCCGACACGGCGACACCCCCCATATGTGCGCCGATTTGGGGTCGCCGGGACATGTCCGTCACGCCAGATTCCGCCAGGACCCATCCAAATCCCTTCCCCCCGCGCATGCGCCGTTGCTCTCCTCCGTCATTGCTCCATGTCCACGTCGCTGACCTCCTCCAAAAAACCATATTTTGAAGTTTCAAAAAACAATCTGAAAAAATGCACATGAACCTACAGATTTATACTACATCTGCATGACGAAATACGTTTTAGCGTGAGCTGCACACAAAAAATGATGGACTTTTATAGTGACTGATGCATGTGCTAGAAATACATAGTTTTCCTTTTTTTTTGCACAGCTCACACCAAAATGTATTTCGTCATGAAATTTTACAATGATGTAGTATACATATGTAGGTCCATGTCTTTTTTTTCTTCAGTTTTTTCGTGAAACTTCAAAATATGATTTTCGAATTTTTCAAATAAACAAGCTCTACTTGGCATTTCCGGTTTTTGAATTCTTACTAGTCAATGTGTATGTGCAATGCACGTTTTGTTTTTGCAGATGTACGTGCAATGCACGTTCATTTGGAAATATTTGTCAAAATGTACGTGCAATGCACTTAATTTAGAAATATATTAAGTGCATGCGGATATTAAGTATGATATTATTTGCGTGTTATTATGTGATTAGCACTATATTTGGCATGAAATTAACTGCATGCTAAACGTGTTGAGCGCTCGACATTGAAGCAGTCTAGGTCGTTAGATTGATATGATTTAATGGTCAAGATTAATTGAATCTGCCTCTTTGAGTATTTTTATATTGGTATAGATTATAGCAAACAACAGTTTGTTTGATTAAAGATAAAAAATATTTCCAAATGATAAGTACCACACGTGTGGTACAAAGCAGTTCAGACTCAGATGGTTTTTACAACTAAAGTTGTCATCCGAAAAGAATAACCAAACCCAAAAAAGCTGAAACTTGTCATCCGAAAAAAGTTGCCATGCTTGACAACTAAAATTATCATCCTCACGTCGCTAAACTTGCCAAAAAAACGTTCGAAGTTGTCATGTGTTCATGCCACACATGTGACACTTATCAGGGCCCAAGATATCTGTACCTCTCTGTTGTATAAGTAATGGATCCTCTAGTTTTAACAAGATTAGAGCATCTCCAATCCGACCCTCTATTCCACCCCATGTGTTCAGACCAATAAACAGCACCCAATTTGATTCCCCAAATTCAGCCCATATGTTTGGGCTGTCTGATAGGGGAAGCTCCGCCTAAATCGAGGGCAAATGGGATGGCCCGCCCACTCTGCCTATGAGTTCTTTTTTTCTCTTTTGCTTTGTAGTCGGATTTTCACCAAAACCCGGCTATTAATTTTTAGGACCAAGATATTTTTAAAACTATCATTTTTTAAAAAATAGCTCAGTATGTTAAAGAAATCAAATGTATATTAAAAAATCACTGCATATTAAGAAAAGGTTTCTCTATAGTTAGTAAAGTTTATCAAATATTCAAAAATGTTCTATATCAAAAAAATATTCATCTTATATTAACAAATCATTTGAAAAATGTTTATCGTGTACTAAAAATAGTTCAATGCGTATATGTAAAAGCTTTACTGTATATTATAAAAATATTTATCGTGTATTATAAAAATTATAATAAATAAAATGTGAAAAAAGAAAAAAAAGAAGAAAAAACCAAATCTAAAAAGAGAAAAAGACATAATTTAAATTAAAAAAAGCACATAGAGGTAAAAAGGAGAAAATGCCAATTTATAGTGAACAAACAAAAAAAACAATGCTGGGAACCCAGCACGCTGACCGTCCCACCTCCATCAATAGCGGCGAAGCCACCCCTCACTCGGTGAAGCCTTGTCTATTTGCCGCATGCCAACAAATAAGATCTACCCTAAACATACACGTTTTTTCGAGAAAAATCTCGACCTATTTTTCTTCAATGATGATAGTACAACAAACACTGAAAACAAAATTTACAAAGACAACTACAAGCACTGAAGCGAGTAGAAGGCGCGTCGGTATCACCGCCCCTCTGTCGCCGGAGTCAGGCAAAACTTATTATAGTAAACAGTCAAAAAAGTTGTCGGACTAAGGCCTCATAGGAACAATGTACCAAACACAGCAAGCACTGTCAATGAAGAGTATAGGTCGAAAGCATTCAACTTGAAGACACACGAATGTAGAAGAACGAAGACTAGATCCGAGCATATCCATTAAAGACAACCACCAATCAAATCATGTGACATACCTCCACACGTTCCCTGACAATGCAAAACGCACCATCGGGGCGGAGGCTAGGCGGGGGAACATTATTCCAACTTCAGGAAGTTGTCGCTGTCTCGCCTTCCCGGGCAGGACACAAACCCCAATAAAACTCGAAGAAATATCTAATAAAAGAGCCCTTCCGTCAGCAAGGCTGAGATCCACCATGCCCCCATAGCCCTAAGGCCACAAAATATGAGGTGGATCGACGACACCACCTCCGAAAGGCAAAAATCCTAGTCGACGAAGGGGTAAATCGAGCTTCTTGATGTTATTCTAAACATACACACTTGACATGCAAGTCAAATGGTCCTTCGAGACTTCAGTATTTTAATTAGGCCGAGGTATAAGATTTAGATTGCTACAAAATATTATATTGAAGGTTGAGATCTCAGTTGACTGAGATTTAACCAAGTTTTGGTCAAGTTACATAGCATGCAAGAGAGAAAATAAAAAAATTGAAAACAAAATGTTACGCACATCTAATGTAAGATTTGACAAATTAATATAGCATCGACTGAGACTTAATTAATTGAGACTTAGCAAGACTGCATATTAAATCAGCTAACCATACTTTCGTCAAAAAATTCTTAACAAATAAAACGACACTACTAGTAGCTAGTACATCAACTATTTTGCGATTGTGAAAAATAATGGACGTACAGATCACTAGTCTAATGAATTCCTGTGCTAATTAGCTGCTAGCTCCGGCAATTTCCACGGCCTTGTGGCCGCCTTCTTCCACCCTGGCGGCGGCAGCCTCGGCCGCGAGCACCTTGGCAGTGTCGTAGGAGGCGTGGAGGCCGACGAAGAAGTAGTACACGAGCAACGCCACCGTCCATATCGCGAACCTCATGAAAGACTTTGCATCGATGGATCCGAGCAGGAAGATGTTGATGAAGATGGACGCCGACGGCAGCCACGGCACCAGCGGCACCCCCCACATCTTTGGCACCCTCGCCTTTGGCACCCCGAGGTGCAGGTAAAGCGTCGCCGCGAACCACGCCGGCACGGTCACCACGTATGCCGCCCACCCGCCGTCCACCGCCACGCCCCAGTACACCGCTGTACCGACGGAGGCGGCGAGGATCACGGCGACGCACGAGACGAGCTTGTTACGGTTGGCGGCGGTGGTTTCACCGGAGGCGTAGTAGCGGTGGACGAGCAGTGCGACGGCGACGAGCATGAAGATGAAGAGCGTGGAGATGGAGAGGAGGTTGGAGAGGATGCCGAGGTCGGTGAAGAACGCGATGATGGCCGTGGCGGTGAGCATCGTGACTGTGGCGCGCACCGGCGTTCCCCAGCGCGGGGACACGACGGCGAGGCACGGCGGCGCCATGTGCGTCCGCGCGATGTGGGTGAGGTACCTGGCCTGGCCCACGGCGCTGACGAGCAGCACGGTGGTCATCCCCTTGAGCGCGCCGAAGGCCACGATGTACTTGGCCCAGTCCATGCCGACGGCGCTGAAGGCGACGGAGAAGGGCGCGTCGGGGTCGATGTCCCGGTACGGCTGCATGAGGCAGAGCGTGACGGCGAGAATGCAGTAGACGACGGTGGTGAGCGCCATGGCGCCGACGAGCCCCACGGGGATGTCCTTGGCCGGGTTCTTGGTCTCCTCGGCCATGGTGCTGACGGCGTCGAAGCCGATGTAGGCGAAGAAGAGCACCGCGGACGCGGCGAAGATGCCGCGGGCGCCGTAGGGCGCGAACTCGGCGGTGAAGTTGGAGAGCTTGGCCTTGGAGAGGCCGGCGCCGATGATGAAGATGATGACGGCGAAGTGGACGATGGAGAGGATGTAGTTGAAGCGGGAGGAGCCCTTGGTGCTGAGCACGGCGAAGAGGCAGATGAGCGTGATGACGACGACGGCGATGGGGTCGAGGCGGTTGTAGTCCTCGGCGAGCGACGTGGCGTGGATGCGGAAGTCGTTGGGGTGGTGGTTGAGCAGCGTGGCGAAGTAGGAGGTCCAGGAGCGCGCCACCGCCGCGCCGCCGATGCAGTACTCGAGCAGGATGTTGCCGGCGGCGATGAAGGCCATGAAGTCGCCCAGCTCCACCCGCAGGTACGCGAACGAACCGCCTGCATGCATGGAGTCAATGAGATGAGAGTTCTACTCATCCATCTCATGCATGCATGGAGTCAATGGAAGTAGGAACGTAGGTAGGATACGATCTAGCCGTAGATCGGACATGAGATGAGATGAGAGTCACCTGCGACTGGGATCTCGATGGCGAACTCGGTGTAGCAGAACACGGAGAGCATGGCCGAGATGCCGGAGACGGCGTAGGAGAGCACGACGGCGGGGCCAGCGGCCTCCTTGGCCTCCTGGCCGGTGAGCACGAAGATGCCGGCCCCGATGACGGCGCCGACGCCGAACCACGCGAGGTCCCACCAGTTGAGCTCCCGGCGCATGTCGGCGCCGCTGCGGCCGCGGACGGCGTGCACCTCGACGTCTACGGCGGAGCGCGCCGTGAGCCGGTCCCTGAGCCGCGGCCCCGTCTCCAGCAGCGCGCGCCCGTACGCGCCCCAGCTCGCGAACGAATCCTCCGGGAAGACGCCGCCGCCGCAGCACCCGGCGGGCCGGCGCATGCCGACGTCCGTCGCCTCGCCGGGCGCCATGGCTGGTGGCGGCAGTACGCGCGCGCGCGAGCTGGCGGGTCGCAGGCACGCGCGAGCTGGTGGCCGGACGCGCGGGTATCTCGGGGCGGAGAATGAATCTGTGACCGATGCATGGGGTCGGGCGTGCGTATATGTAGGAGAGCCGGCGACCGGAGGGAATCCGGTGAGTTCGTTCGCGTCGAGTGGAATCAAGCGAGTTGCTTACGTCAACACTCAACAGCCTCACCGGAGATGCTGCACTACGTACGCGGCTGTGGAAATGTCGTCGATCGTGCCGGGCCGGGCCTGCTTGCGATAAGGAAGGAGTTGAAAGGCCGCCTGGCTGCCATTTGCACTGGGCCTGTCGAGAGGGTTCCTGCCTCTCGCAGGGAACTGGGCCTGCGCTTGACAGACGTTTTTATGAAACTAGATGATGCGCCGCACGTTGTTGCGGGAATATTTATAATATTTCAATAAGATTTTGATTATATGAAACATGAATTTTTGAAACAATAGTTTTTGAAAGTGTATAAGAATTAAATGTAAATAGCATAATAAAATGAAATTTTACATGCATGCATGTTGTAGTGGATTTTTAATATGAATAGTTGCATATTAAGGTGGGCCTTTCCTTATGCATGTTGAATGATGAGGTAGCATGCTTGCGATAAGGAAGGAGTTGAAAGGCCGCCTGGCTGCCATTTGCACTGGGCCTGTCGAGAGGTTCAGCCTGCGCTTGACAAACGTTTTTGAGAAACTAACTGTAGAATTTCCCCCGCAAAAAAAAAAACTGTAGAATTTCTCCAAAAAAGGGGGAGAAATCTAACTGCAGAAAAAGTAATAGAGAATTCACTGTAATTATTAGTCATAAAAGCTACTCCAGGAGTTCTGGAGTATTTTGCAATTTCTTGGAACTACAATACAGTTCGAAGCATGGTTATAATTTGGTCCAGATTGAATAAAGTTACAGGTCATCCTCAAAAGGAAATTGTTGTGCAAGATGGTGCTACAATTGTCAAATCAAACTTAAACGTAACTTTCACTCTCTCAAAAAAAATTTCAAATGTAACTTTGGGCATGGTGTGAAGAAAGATTAGACGTTTCATCTCTTTTAGTCCATCCGATCCGTATTAACTGTCGCTCGTGGGAGTACATTTTTGGCGGGGGCATTTATTGTACTTTTACAAGGCTTAGCTCCATGGATGCGGAAAATTTTGAAAATTTCAAACTTTTTAGTTAAAAAAATTCTGAAAACAATTATACATATATACAAAGATGTAATGTATATGCATGTAAAATTTCACAATGAAATACCGTGAATTTTGAGCTGCACAAAAAAAATCATGGACTTTGAGAATGAATAATGCACGTGTTGAAAAGCCACATGGTATTTTTTATGTAGCTGTCGTTTTAATGCATTTAATCCTGAAAAATTACACACATATACATTATGTCTCTAGTTGTATGCGTATTTTTTCAAAAAAAAAACTGAAAAGTAAAAAAAAGAATTTCGAATTTATCAAATTCAGCCTCCATGGAACAGCATTTTGGCCGAGGAATCTCCTTTTGCTTTTCCACTATCTGTCTTCCATCTATTCTCTCCACTAAATTGGTTCACCAAATAGTTTGGTTTCAGATCAAGGCCACCCATTAATAAATGGTCTCAACGCTAATTGAATCTTTTCTTTTTCCAGACCATGCATGAGAATTTATTTATTTTTTGAGCAAAATGCATGAGAATTTATTAACAAAGAAAATGATGCAATGCCAAAGAGGCACTGCACAACTGACAAAATCTAAACAACCCAAGAGTCGGCGATCCACGGCTAGAAGATGACCAGACTCAGCCTAGAGTAGCGCAAAGTACATCATAAGAAAACTTGTAGTGAGTGGTGCGTGCCCCCCCCCCCCCCCCCCCCCGCGTCGTCCGTTCTCGGGCGACCCGGGGGCGAAACCCTAGGCGCGCCGGTCCCCCGCCTCCCCTTCTCCTCCTTCCCCACCGCCGCCGGCAGCCGTCGTCGGGCTTGCCCGCGCGGCGGTAGGCGGCGGCGGGGGCTTCCCCGCGCACCCGCCTCGACCTCTGGAGAGCCGGCCCCCACCCCGCATCGGGCGTCGCCGCCCGCTTTTCCCTGGTGGCCGCCGAGGCCGGCCCTCTGCGGCGGCTGCCGCCGGCGTTGTCGCCCCGCGCCTGTCGCCGGGGACGGCTCCGCCCATCAGATCCGGCCGCCTTGGCCCTGGGATCGGAGCCATACTCCGATCTGGCGGCTGGTGGGCCAGGTTTCGCCGGATCCACCCGGATCTGGCCGGCGTGGCCTTGCCTCGTCCTGCCCGGCTTGGATGATCGCGGTGTGGTGCTCCCTGGTGGCGGTGGTGTGGGTCGTTCTCCATGTTTCAACGAGATGTGTGCGGTGGGTGGATGCCGGGGCGGCGGTCTCGGGCGGTGTGGACGGCGTTGCCTCTTCGGCGGGTGACGGTCGTGGGTGCTGGTGGTCCACGACTTCGGCCGTGCGGGCGGCGAGGTCTCGGTGGACGTCTACTACAGTGGGTCGGGGTGCCCCATCACCCGACATGCCTGCTTCGATGAAGTCCAACGCTTTCTCCGGCTGCGTGCGCTCCCCTGGCCAGGTCTTTGGCTGGGTGGATGGGATGGGGGCGGGACCGGGGGAAACCCTTGGCCGTCGGCGGAGGCCACGACAATGGCGACGCCTTTGCTGGGCGTCGATCCCATTCTTGGAGGCCTTGTCGAGGTCCTCTCTCGTCTTTCACCGTGATCTTCCTTTGGGCGAAAGCTCTAGTTCCCCTTGCGGGCGACGGCGTCGTACCCTCGTCGCGCTCCTTCTTGAAGGCGTCGCCCGGGGTTCCCGGAAGCATGGTGGGCGCTTTGCGGTGCGTGTGAGGAGTTTGGCGGCGGCATTGTGTGCAGCGTTTCACCTATTCTCCGCCGGTCTTCGTCCTGTGGTAGCGCTCCTTCTGCTTGGAGATGGACTAGCGTAGATGGTGGTCGTCATTTGGCGTCTTGATGGCGTCGATGGCGGAGGATCCTGCCAAGGTTGGCACCTCAATCTGCTCTGAAGATGGACCAGTGGAAGATGGTGGCGACGACACATGTGAGTGCGTCAGACCGGATTGTGCCCCGGACCTGGTATGTGGCTCGGTCGAGGCCTCCGATTTTAGATGTTAGGCTTAGGTGAGAGGTCTGGGTATTTGGCCCAGCTTGCACCCCCTTCATCATATGGATAGGAGTAGTGGCATATGTTGCCAAGATGGCGGATTCAAACATATTGTTGTACTACTTTGTAAGGTCCTCGAGAATAATCAATAAAATGACCGTATGCATCTCCCAGATGTAGATGCCGGGGTTCATCCTCCTTTTCTAAAAAAAAAACTTGTAGAAGAGAACTTGTAGCCCAACCATAACAACACGCACAGAAGGACTACCAAGACTATGATGACACCAACAACTGAAGCACGAGCATCGGTACATCACAAGGATGGATCCATCACCGGCCTCGAACCAAACCACTTACGCAACCTAGTCCCGAAGATCTCTGCAGAAATGCATACCTTGAGGCGTTAACTGAAGAAACCTGACAGTTTTACAGTTCCCGCCATCTCCGGCTCATCCCTGCCATTGGCTCATCACTGCCATCTTACTGCATCTAACATTGCCATAAATATCGTAGCAACATCACCGTGAATTCAAAAGGAACAACTAATTGTGATCCTGATGGGTGAGCCGAGCTTAAATGATCACTTGATGCCAATATATTCACAAGGACAAACAAACTTGATCAGGACTTTTTTTTTTCAAAACGAAGGCAAATATTGCGTCATCTATTAATTAAGCAGAAAAGAATTACCTAGTTAATTACATAAAACCGGGCAAAAACCGGGACAACAAGAACCAAACCCACTCCATAGACTGAAACACACAGGGCAAAGTTCACCTTAATCGACGACAAGTCGACCTACGGCCAGACAATGCAGCTCTGACTCAGACGGAGAACTCAGAAGAACAAAACCAGGCACGGCTGGCGCCACAGAAGATCGCCGAACGGGCCACCTGCAGCCAGTCATCGTACACCACAGGGCCCCGCCGCCGCAACTTCGACTCCACAGCAACAAGCAAACCGAGGCAAAACTGTGGACACGCCAGAGAAGAGTCGACTACCGCAACCATTGTCGTGTCGCCGACATCGCTCCCACCATTATCGTTGTCACAGAAGTCTGATCGCCACAGAGATTCTCTCGGGGCCGCCGCCCTGACATACCACCGCTCCCCTCGAGCAGCAACACCGCACAACCCAGCTGCCCGCAGCCCACGCTGCTCAGGGCAACCGCTCGCAGACCACGAACGCCGCACCACATCCGGGGCCGCCACCCCGACATAAAGTCAAACTGCCCCCTCTGGGGCGCATCGACCGAGCCGACACCCCTACCGCCCAAGTGGGACAAGGATGCCACCCAACCAATGTCGAGATAGAGCCCCACCTCATAGAGCTGCCACTCACATTGTTCCCGAGATCGCCATCTCGACGCACAATCAGAAATCACCCGGAGCCGCCGCCCCGACGTCCACTGTCCCCGACGACGAAGAGATCCGTGCAAACTGCAACATGCTGACTCTCCAAGGCGATGCCTCAAAGAAGGAAATGACGTAGCCGCCATCATCACCCGCTTCGGCCATCCGAAGCTAGGGATTTCTCCCGGAGAGTCGTGTAATGGAGCTCCACGGCAACACCTTCAAGAAGGGGAACGGCACCATGGCCATGGCGCCGCTGTTGCCGGCACCGACCCAAGGTCAGTGTTGGACTTTCGCCCGGAGCTCCTCCACACCTTCGAATCCGAGCAGATCCGGAGCACTGCACAGCACAAAATCCCCATGGTCGACGTCCACCGGCTCCACCTGAATCCGAGCAGATCCGAAGCTGTTGCTCCTGCATCCTTATAGCGAAGCCGCTCCACCATGCTGCCTGAGCAGCAGCCCCTCACCGCGCCGTCGCGCAACCTCCCGGCGATAGATCCGCGCCGCCGGACCCCTTGTGCAGCACCTTGCCGTGCAGCAGCACCTCGTCCCAGCTCCTCTCAAGCCCCTCACGCCGCGGAGCAGGGTACCCAGCAGCGCACGACCACAAATGGCCGCCCGAGCCGCCACGCACGCGCGGCGCGACCTCGCCGCGGCGCCCACGCAACCCCATCACGCTCCTCTCCGTCACCCGCTTAAATCTGCGCCCTCCGCTCCGTGCGCCCGTGCCAACGCCCGCGGCGAGCCGCCGCGCGTAGAACCGCGCCAGCCAGCCCCGAAGCGCGCCTGACCCGCCCCTGCGCTACCTTGCCGCACCGCCTCGAGCTAGCATCACCGCCGGCCGAGCTCCCGTCGAAGAGGACGGCCCGCGCCGCGCCGCTCCGACCAGAAGGAGGAAAGGGCCCCGCCATCGCCGAGCCGCACGGGCTTTGCCTGGCGACGCTGTCCGGCGGCGGCGAGGGGAGGCGGGGGAGGTGGGTGCTGCGCTGCTGGCGGCTAGGGTTCGCTCCCGGCCGCCCGCGGGAGCGACCAGGAAGCGAGCGTGTTTCCTACACTCTATGCGAATTTACACATTTGCCTACTGCCACGGATGATCTTGACCAGGACTTTTGTATTGTTGCTAGTCATCTTATGGCAACTTGTTTAGCTTATGTCTGTACTCAGATATTGTTGCTTCCGCTGACTCGTCTATAATCGAGCTCTTGTATTCGAGCCCTCGAGGCCCTGACTTGTAATATGATGCTTGTATGACTTATTTTATTTTTAGAATTGTGTTGTGATATCTTTCCATGAGTCCCTGATCTTAATCGTACACGTTTACGTGTATGATGAGTGTACAGTCAAATCGGGGGCGTCACAAGAGTTTAGGGTTAAGGTTATGGTTTGGGGTTTAGGGTACCTGCATGGGGCAACCGTCTGGAGCCCTTGGAGCTCCTCTCCAGGTGGGTCTAGGTCCCTTGGGTCTCTTATTTTCCAAAATAAATCCTTGTAAATCCCCGTTTAGCTTCACAAATATGATATATTTTTTTGCAAATCAAAAACATGCATAAAATAACAACTGGCTCTGGGCACTGAATTAGTAGGGTAGTTCAAAAATAATAATATAAATTATTATAAAAAGTATCTAAAAATGATATTATAATAGCATGAAACAATAAAAAAGTATAAATACGTTTGAGACGTATCACCTAGCACCCTCGTTCGTCGAACATAGATAGGGGAATAACAGAGACTGTATTTAGTTGTGTCCATGGGAGCCCCTTTAATCGTTGTTGCGTCTATCCAGTAGGGAGGAACACTGGTGGCGTGCATGACACGGAATTGTGGTAGTATGCACATATCATTTTCCGATAAACCTCTATAAGAGTCAAATATCATTTTCCAAAGCTCTCTCTCGAATCGATACTTTTATTTCAAAAATGCTACAACTCAACCATATGCATTTGTAGGCCATCAGTTGCGCTCCTGCGGGATAGGCTATCGCCTGGTCTTGGAGGGCATGGTCTTGTGCAAGTGGCACATGTTGGCGTGTAAGCCGTGGGCCCCTCTCAAAGTCAAGCTTTTCGCATGGCCCTCCAAGACCTGTGCTGGACGTTGGATAGACTTGTGCACCGGGTCTGCCTCACCAAGCGTCGTGTCCGATGTGTGTGAAGGTATACGGGAGGACCAACACCATTCACATCACACGCGTCTACCCCCGCAAGGTCAGGTTCAAGGTTCTTTACAACGGAACGAATACGTTTATTTTTCAAGTGATTCGTATTGTCATGGTGTATCGGTTCCTCCCAATCGTCGCCCACCTCTGATGGTGTTTAGGAACTTATAATTCTTGATTGACGATTTTTAAATGAGCTCTCACATGACTGCACATATATAAAAAGATCACTCGTTCGCGCGGACAAACTAAGGATCAAAGTCAATCCGCGTTGAACGTGTGCGCGCAGGTTCCATGGACCGATTCGTACCGTGTATCTTTGATCCCACTTGTCGTCTCATGCATGCGAGAATTCATTTATCCAGAGGCAATTCCGGTTGAATTTCCCGTAGTTTGGCCGCGAATAGAACACACCCCAAAGTCCAGTGACCAAGGTTAAACAACTAACCTGTCACAAATCAGCCAGTCGCTACTCTCAGTTTGACCACCAGCGTCCTCCTTGATGCATATAAGAGGGTGCAATCAGTGCATCTCAGCACAAGAAAAGTGTGATGGAGAGAGCACGCGGAGCCATCATCCTCTTCCTGTTACTCGCTGTCGATTTCGGCGTCGCCCAGAACACCACCGGCAAAACAGATGGATTCCATGTCGGGGTGATCCTCGACCTGGGATCGCCGGTGGGAAAGGTGGCGCGAACCAGCGTTTTGCTGGCCGTTCAAGACTTCTACGCGGCCCACCGGAACTACAGCACCAAGCTTGTTCTCCACGTTAGGGACTCCATGGGCAGTGACATCAAGGCCGCATCAGCAGGTACATAGTACGTGTGTATGCACTAGGCAGTATGTCACGTCGTCAGGATTCGGAAATATCAAAGGATTTTATTTGCTACTACTTCGTAAATATAAAAATTGGCCTAAGAAAGAGATCATATACATATACATTGGCTTAAGAATCTAATTGATCAGGACTAGCCTATATCCTAAGGGCTTGTTCGGTCACTCCTCTCCCGAGAGGATTGGAGGGGATTGGCGTGGATTGGGACGTATTTTGACTTACAAGGGGTTTAAATCCTCTTCAATCCACTCGGATCCACACTCAACCGAACAATGCCTAAGGATAAATTGCTTGACTGTCCAACTACTAGTCATTTCTAGACGCTCATTCTAGTGTACGGATCGGCTGCTTCATGCGCCTCGTTAAAGTAAAATATCTTACTTTTATGAAAGCAGTATCTTTGCTCAAATGTACCAAGCTAGTTTTAGGGTTATCTTTCATTGCCTTTCGGATGTCAAGATCCATAAATACGATGCATCATCCGCGTACTATAGAATAGATAATCCGCCATCCACCAGATGAAGCACCATCCCATTAATAAGATCCGCTGACTTGGCTCTCTCGGTCAACTACATTAAAAAGGACAGGGAAAGAGGACCCCCCCCCCCCCTGACATAGGTCCTTTTCATTAGGAATGTGGCTCTAAATTATTGCTAACATTGGTGCCAACACTTCCTTCGGAAAAGTAAACCTTTTCACCAACTTGCAGCAAGATGGTGAAAATCCTTTCATCTGGAGGGTCTGAAGAAGAAAAGGTCACTTAAATTTATGGCACGCTTTGTCAAATCAATTTTAAAAATCACTCCTCCCATGTATGATGGAGCTCGCGAACAATCTCAAGAAGAAATAGAATTTCTCCAAGAATGTTTCTACACTTAATGAATATCATTTGAGTTGGACGAACCATGTGATCAACAGCCCGATTAATATTCTATTTGTTGCCAGTTTAGTGAATACTTTGAACCTCGTGTTTAGCAGGCAAATGTGTTTGTAGTGTTGAGAGCCTAATTAGTCTGACACCAAAAGTTGACATACCAGATTTTGGCATATGCCAAATTTTGGCTAGAGATTGGTTGGTTACCAATTTTCACTGTCAATCTCACAAAAGGTTGCCAATGTTGGCAACTTTTAATTTTGCCAAATCTTGGTAGCAAACCAATCAGCCTCTGAATTCGCACGGCCTCTTTAAATTTTGGAAGCAAGTTAATTACCCCAAAGTTGAGATTACACAGTGGTAGGTCACTGCTATGAAATGCATGGAATGGATCCATCAAATCAACTTTTATTACCTCCCAAAATACCTGGTAAAACTCGGCCAGAAATTCATCCGGTCCAAGGGCTTTATTATGTTCTATCCAAGAGATAGCATCCCAAACCCCACTTTTCATGCAAGGAGTAGTGAGGAATTTATTTTCTGCCATGAAAAGTTGAGGGACATCTTACCCAAAAGCTGTAGACATCATAATATTGTTGTGCTCAGACGAATCAAACAACCCCTTATAACAGTTTGTGATGTTATCTTTGAATCTAGCATCACTCACTACCGAGCCATCATCTCTTTTTAATTTGAAAATATGATATTCCTGATGCTTCCAGTTTAGTTGGGAATAGTTGAGAGATCTTAGACCAAATGCAAAATGTATGAAAATCATAATACAGAAAAGGTGTTTTTTAATTAAAAGGTGGTCTATTTCTAGCTGAAACCCCATTCTTGAGTGACATATTAACTTCTCCTAACAGGCTCAATCAAGCAATCCCCTATTATAGTATGGCCTCAAAATTGAAATTAAAACATGTTCAAGCTCTCCACACTCTCAATTGATAAGCAAAATTTAGAACCTCATCGTTGTTAATGTGTTACTAAAAACATGTATTGAAAACCTCCACAAGTCAATGATATAATTCCATAGGAAATAGAAAATTAGTACCTCGATGGAAAAACATATGGCATACTTGGCCTGTACAAAGACATGCACCAGCCAACAATTAATCCAATAATACATGGATTATGGTATATAATCTAGATGCAATTGGAATTTAGATTGCTATTTAAATGCATTATATTCTAATTGTAATTTTGTACTATAAATAGAATGTTGTAATACGAAATTTAAGTTCAAGATTTGAAACCGGACAGTCAAAATACACGGCAACCAACATCCGTAACAATCTAGAACCAATTGTGAGATGAGAGGTAACAACATACATGAGTTCTTTCTACCTATGTAACGATATGAAAGCTTTGCATTTTCACAGAAAAAGTGCAACGAAAGGAGTACATTTTACTCATGTCATTTCGCATAAGTTTGTTAATAGTTAGAATACCTCAGAAACTCGACTCTGGCATTTCTAATTGGGCGGGTTCATATTCTTGACTTGTATCTCGCATTTTGAATACAATTTGCTTGTAATCCCTCTGTTCCAAAATGCATTGCATATTGGTTTTGTCTTAAGCTAAAATATGTTAAGTTTGACTAAAATTATATTGAAAATATATAAACATTTGCAATACGAAATAAATACAATATGGAAATATATTTCACTATGGATTGATTTGGTATTGTAAATTTCTATAAACTTAGTCAAACTTTATAAAGTTTAGAGAACAGGCTTTCACCCTGCTCTATAGATATAGCTAAATTGTCGCCCGAGTTGCCCTATAGAGCATAAGGGTGACATTGAAGAGTGACATCTCAAACTTTATGAAGTTTGCTTACGAATATGGAATGTATTTTGGAGCGGAGGGAGTAAATATCTCTCCATGGTGTTACACTATTTTGTTCAGAAATAGGCTTTTGCCCCACTTTATAGATAAAGCATCAACCAAGTCCATACAAGTCATCCAAGTATGAGGAAAACAAATACTACCTTTGATCCATAATAGGTGCCACAGTTTTGAACTAACCCCAGTTCAAAACTGCGACACTAACTTTGGATCCAAGGGAGTAAGAGGTTTTTGGGTGTTACACTATTACCCTTATATTTTTAATATATGTGGAAAAACAGTAGGGTCTAGTTCCCTATTGTGTTTCCTGATAAGAGTTCAGATTTTTTTTATTTTCTTGACATGTTTGTATTGTCAAATATCAGCTTCGTGTAACATTATTTGGCTATTTGTTATGTCTGGGGAGTATAGAGGCAAGATTTTAAATTAGAGTATTGACTCAGAAAACTGGAAGGTCCAAAACTAAGTTTTTTCCAACCTTCTTCCAATTTTGAAATAGTTGATTATGTTGTTGAGTACTACAGACTATTCCATAGATATTATCTAACCATCATTTTCTTTGTTCTGCCCTTCCCAAAGCTATTGAATTACTAGAGAATTACAAAGTGCAAGCCATTATTGGTCCCCAGAAATCATCAGAAGTTGTGTTCATATCCAAACTTGGAAATATAACCCAAGTCCCCATAGTATCATTCACAGCAACAAGCCCCTCTCTCACTTGTGATAGTATGCCCTATTTTGTACGAGCAAGACCAGATGACTCGGCTCAGGTGAATAGCATTGCCTCGCTTGTACAAGCATATGGATGGAGAGAAGTGGTAGCAGTATATGATGACACTGACTACGGGAGAGGCATTGTACCATACCTCACTGATGCACTTCAAAACATTGATGTTCGTGTTCCATATCGTAGTGTTATCCCTTCATCGGCAACAAGTGAGACCATTATAAAAAAACTAAATGAGTTGATGGCAATGCAAACAAGGGTATTTATTGTTCATATGTCATCCACTATGACTTCCCTTCTTTTTATGAAGGCCAAAGAGGTAGGGATGATGAACCAAGGATTTGTGTGGATTACCACAAGTGGAGTGGCAAACATCATGGACACACTCAATCCAAGTGTCATTGAGGCAATGAATGGTGTGCTTGGAGTAAGGTATCATGTTCCCAGATCGCAAGAACTTGATAACTTATCCAAAAGGTGGAACATAATGTACTTGCAGGATAACCCAGATGAATCACCCTCCAATAAACTAAGCATTGTTGGGCTATGGGGCTATGATACAATATGGGCATTGGCACGAGCAGTAGAAAAGGTTGGAGTATCCAATATCACAAACAAGCCACCATTGTCCACTAAAAACTCCACATACTTGGAATCCATGATTATTTCCACTAAGGGTCATGAACTCTTAAAGACAATTGTACAAAATAAGTTCAGAGGTTTCAGTGGTGAGTTTGACCTTACAGATAGACAACAACATAAAACTTATGTGTTCCAGATAATAAATGTTGTTGGAAGAGGTTGGAGAGAAATTGGATTTTGGACTGTGAAAAGTGGACTTTCACGACAGTTAAAGCAAGATGGCTTCAAAAAAACAGGACAACACTCAATGCATGATCTAAATCCTGTAATTTGGCCCGGAGAGTCAACCAAAATACCAATGGGCTGGGAAATTCCTACCGTTGGCAAGAAGCTTAGAGTTGGTGTGCGTTCAAGCAAAATTCCGGAGTTTATAAAGACATACAAAGATCCTGTCAAAAATGAAACAACGGTGAGTGGCCTTACAATTGACATATTTGAGGAGGCAGTAAAGAGGCTACCTTTTCCACTTTCTTATGAGTACCTAGAATTTGACACAGCTGATACAGGGAGCTACAATGATTTTGTTTATCATGTTTATCTTCAGGTAAGAAATACTTTAGACAAGGAAAATTCTCAATTTATCATGTGCATACATTTCATTGTGAAAAAATAACTCTAGTAGCTCAAATATTTTATCACGTATTAAATCCATTCTGCATTTTCATTCCAGTGTTTTTTCTACTTTCACGCTACAATTACTTCAAGTATAGACAAAGGGAGGCCAACCATAAATGCTCACTCTAGTTTTCTTCCCCAAAGCACACCAAAAGTCTATATTGCTAAAATATTCTCTTTGTTAACAATTGAGCTTATATTGTTTAGTCAATCATAAAATATAGTTATTCGTCTTTTTCTCAAGTATAAAAGTCTGACTAGTGTCATTGTAGGAATACGACATAGCGGTTGCAGATATTACTATAAGATACAACGGATCATTATATGTCGACTTCACTGTACCATACACAGAGTCTGGAGTAGGGATGATTGTTCCAGTGAAGGAAAACGTGATGAAGGATGTGTGGCTTTTCTTGAAACCATTGAGCACTGAGATGTGGTTTGGCAGCATCGTATTATTTATGTACACCGGAGTTGTTGTCTGGCTGCTGGAGTATCTAAATGGCAATGAACATGTGCATGGTCCCTTTTCACTCAAACAACTGGCGACTACAATATTCTCCATTTTTGAAGAGAGTGAGTACTGTTATAGTTTCTTTGATCTTGGTAGAATTTTGAACAAGTATTTTAGTCGCATAGACAAAGCATGTGTTGCACTATGTCAAAATAAGAGGAATCATCAATAGATTACTACACTGAGCTGACTAAACATCTCTAGGAATCTATGGTACTTAATTTTATTTTAAAAATTCAACAACACAAAAACTTGATCTTCCTACTTAATAATGCTCAATAAACACAATACGAAGAATCAAGGTGGGGGGTGAACTAACCCAAGCTTGTATTTTCTAGAAAAAAAATCAACAATGCACATGTTCTTCTTAATTGCACTTCATTACAGATAAAATATAGACATTATTCGTTATTTGAATTAGTTAAAAAATGATGGCATAACTTGCACTAATCATATAAACAAATATTCATATACCTTCTAGCAAGTCCTGAAATGTCGTGCATTGCATTCCAGCTTCAAAATTTCTTATGTTTCTTAATAAAGAATGATTGTTATTTCTACAGAGGAGAAGCTAGAATGCTTTCTACCTAGAATTGTTTTGCGTGTATGGATGGTTGTACTTCTGGTACTTGCAGCAAGTTATACAGCAAGCTTTGCATCAATGCTTACTGTACATAAGCTTTCACCAACAGTGACTGATGTTCATGAACTCCAAAAGAATGGAGAATATGTAGGGTTCCACCAAGGTTCTTATATAGAGGGTCTACTGGTGGAAATTGGTTTTGATACATCTAAGCTCAGGGCCTATGCAACACTTGAAGATTTCTATAGTGCTCTTTCTAATGGAAGCATTGTTGCGGTTGTACTTGACGTCCCATACATCAAACTGTTCCTCGCAAAGTACAACAAAGGTTACGTAATGGTGGGGCCTATATACAAGAGTGCAGGTTTTGCATTTGTAAGTTTAACTAATCTCACTATTCTCTTCTAGTACCATATTACCACAAGATTGTAGTTTAAAATTCAAACTTGTAAATATATAAATATATGTTGAAAAATCAAAGATAAATAGATAGTATGATTATCTAATAGCGTCCCAATGGAATGATGGAATTTTATTACAAGAATTGTTGCAACCAATTTGGTAACAACAGATAAGAAAATAAATAGCAAAATGAACACAATAATCTTTTTAATAAATTTAGCTACAATACACGAACAACATATATATAAGAGGCTTGGCGAAACAATCACATATAACAACATAACTCCATATGTTTACTATCGGAAACATTAACCTGAGCTGATATTTGTAACTCATCACACTAAGGCTCTTTTTGGAATTGACCTGCATTATGATAAATAGTCTTTGTCGGTTGGTTTATTTTTGGATACCTAGGTGTTTGACTATCTCTCTTTTTCTAATCAAATAGCATATTTGCATTTGAAAACATATGAGATCTCATGTGGGAGATCAACTTTGATAATACTTCATCTAACTCTAATTTGATTTATCCCGCAAAAAAAACTCTGATTTGATTTACCAACAGATCAATAGACTTTTCACAACCTTTTTACACCAACTTTAAAAGTAAGTACATGATGCTCCACAACAATCACAAACTAAGCCTGAAAGAGTTTACTGGATTTTTGTGCTATTTAAGCAACTTTTTGAACGATTAATTGAGGGGTATGGCAGTGCTAAATAATAGAACCCTCATATTAGTTGCATATTATATTAGAAAAAAAGTTTTCAGGATTTTACCGAGTCAATGTTGTTAGTGGGACATTATATGTTAGCATGCACATCTTATAACAATTATCTCATTGCTAATTAGGCGCTTCCCAGGAATTCTCCACTATGTGCTGAGATGTCAAGGGCGATACTCAACATAACAGGAGGAGATACTATCATTCAATTTGAAAAGAAATGGATAGATCAAAATACCCATGAAAATGATGGCACACTTGATGGTTCAGGCGCTATCACTTTTGAAAGTTTTGGGGGATTATTCCTCTTAACTGGAGTTGTGACAACATGTTCCCCTTTTGTAGCGGTGTTGATGAACCGCTACAAAGAACATCAACAAGATCCAGGGAACAAATCAGATGACCAGAATGAATTTGAACACAAGCAAGTTAAGAAAAGGAGAAATGGGAAGAACAAAGAGATGAAAACGGAAAATGAATTGAGAGAGACAAACAACACTGTTATTGCCTCACAGTTCGAGCAGAAATGGTGACCGACTACACACAGTAGGTACTCACACCCAAAATAACAATGCAACATCACTGACTCATATCGGTTCACAAACCATTCTTGGGGAGACAAAAGTGGTAGGTGGCTCAAGTTATTTCCAAACTGAGCAAAGTTCACCTTTCAAGCTCAAAGATGAACAACTAACTAACTACGGGGGCAAAGCTGGTACAACCAAACTTGGGTACACTGTGCATTCAAAATCAAGTAAATTTTTAGTTTACTTATGCTTCAACCTTTCAGGCATCGCTTGGTCGACAACTGAAAAGGCTAATTGGTCCCATTATATAATGTAATTTTTCCTGAAAGAATCAAAGCTCTCTATGAAGTAGTAGGGTATATGCTCCTTTAGTAAGATCATTGAGATGGTAGTGCACAATATATTGTAAGGCATCCAACACTATCTATCCCCGAACAGAACTTTACAACACTATGTCAGTAATACAGTGTAGGGGAATGCAGTAATTTCAAAAAAATTCCTACGCACACGCAAGATCATGGTGATGCATAGCAACAAGAGGGAAAAGTGTCGTCCACGTACCCTCGTAGACCGTAAGCGGAAGCGTTGTGACAACGCGGTTGAAGTAGTCGTACGTCTTCACGATCGACCGATCCCTAGTACCGAACGTACGACACCTCCGCGATCTGCACACGTTTAGCTCGGTGACGTCCCGTGAACTCACGATCCAGTAGAGCTTCGAGGGAGAGTTTCGTCAGTACGACGGCGTGATGACGGTGATGATGATGCTACCGAAACAGGGCTTCGCCTAAGCACCGCTACGATATAACCGAGGTGGATTATGGTGGAGGGGTGCACCGCACACGGCTAAAAGATCAACTGATCAACTTTTGTGTCCATGGGGTGCCCCCCTCCCCCGTATATAAAGGAATGTAGGAGGGGGAGGGCCGTCCCTCTCTATGGTGCACCCTGGGGGAGTCCTACTCCCTCCAGGAGTAGGATTCCCCCCTTTCCTAGTAGAAGTAGGAGCCCTTCCAAGTAGGAGTAGGAGAGGAAGGAAGGAGGAGAGAGGGAGGAAGGAAAGGGGGGCCGGCCCCCCTCCCAATTCGGATTGGGCTTGGGGGCGCGCCTCCCTCCTTTCCCTTCCCTCTCCTCTATTCCACTAAGGCCCAATAAGGCCCATATACTCCCCGGGGGGGGTCGGTAACCTCCCAGTACTCCGAAAAAATGCCCGAACCACTCGGAACCATACCGATGTCCAAATACAGGCTTCCAATATATCGATCTTCATGTATAGACCATTTCGAGACTCCTCATCATGTCCGTGATCAAATCCGGGACTTCGAACTACCTTCGGTACATCAAAACACATAAACTCGTAATACCGATCGTCACTGAACGTTAAGCGTGCGGACCCTACGGGTTCGAGAACTATGTAGACATGACCGAGACTCATCTCCGGTCAATAACCAATAGCGGAACCTGGATGCTCATATTGGTTCCTACATATTCTACGAAGATCTTTATCGGTCAAACTGCATAACGGTATACGTTGTTCCCTTTGTCATCGGTATGTTACTTTCTCGAGATTCAATCGTCAGTATCTCAATACCTAGTTCAATCTCGTTACCGGCAAGTCTCTTTACTCATTCCGTAATGCTACATCTCGTAACTAACTCATTAGCTACATTGCTTGCAAGTCTTATAGTGATGTGCATTACCTAGAGGGCCCAGAGATACCTCTCCGACAATCGGAGTGACAAATCCTAATCTTGATCCATGCCAACTCAACAAACACCATCGGAGACACCTGTAGAGCACATTTATAATCACCCAGTTACGTTGTGATGTTTAGTAGCACACAAAGTGTTCCTCCGATATTCGGGAGTTGCATGATCTCATAGTCATAGGAACATGTATAGTTATGGAAAAAGCAATAGCAACAAAACAAAACGATCATCGTGCTAAGCTAACGGATGGGTCAAGTCAATCACATCATTCTCTAATGTTGTGATCCCGTTAATCAAATGACAACTCATGTCTATGGTTAGGAAACATAACCATCATTGATTCAATGAGCTAGTCAAGTAGAGGCAAACTAGTGACACTATGTTTGTCTATGTATTCACACATGTACTAAGTTTTCGGTTAATACAATTCTAGCATGAATACTAAACATTTATCATGATATAAGGAAATATAAATAACAACTTATTATTGCCTCTAGGGCATATTTCCTTTAGTCTCCCACTTGCACTAGAGTCAATAATCTAGATTACATTGTAATGATTCTAACACCCATGGAGTCTTGGTGCTGATCATGTTTTGCTCATGAGAGAGGCTTAGTCAATGGGTCTGCAACATTCAGATCTGCATGTATCTTGCAAATCGCTATGTCTCCCTCCTTGACTTGATCACGGATGGAATTGAAGTGTCTCTTGATGTGCTTGGTTCTCTTGTGAAATCTGGATTCCTTTGCCAAGGCAATTGCTCCAGTATTGTCACAAAAGATTTTCATTGGACCCGATGCACTAGGTATGACACCTAGATCGGATATGAACTCCTCCATCCAGACTCCTTCATTCGCTGCTTCCGAAGCAGCTATGTATGTCGCTTCACACGTAGATCCCGCCACGATGCTCTGCTTGAAAATGCACCAACTGAAAGCTCCACCATTTAATAAAAACACGTATCTGGTTTGTGACTTAGAGTCATCCGAATCATTGTCAAAGCTTGCATCGACGTAACCGTTTATGACGAGCTTTTTTTCACCTCCATATACGAGAAACATATCCTTAGTCCTTTTCAGATATTTCAGGATGTTCTTGACCGCTGTCCAGTGATCCACTCCTGGATTACTTTGGTACCTCCCTGCTAGACTTATAACAAGACACACATCAGGTCTGGTACACAGCATTGCATACATGATAGAGCCTATGGCTGAAGCATAGGGAACACCTTTCATTTTCTCTCTATCTTCTATAGTGGTCGGGCATCGAGTCTGACTCAACTTCACACCTTGTAATACATGCAAGAACCCTTTCTTTGCCTGATCCATTTTGAACTTCTTCAACACTTTATCAAGGTATGTGCTTTGTGAAAGTCCAATTAAGCGTATTGATCTATCTCTATAGATCGTGATGCCCAATATATAAGCAGCTTCACCGAGGTCTTTCATTGAAAAATTCTTATTCAAGTATCCTTTTATGCTATTCAGAAATTCAGTATCATTTCCGATTAAAAATATGTCATCTACATATAATATCAGAAATGCTACGGAGCTCCCTCACTTTCTTGTAAATACAGGCTTCTCTAAAAGTCTGTATAAAACCATATGCTTTGATCACACTATCAAAGCGTATATTCCAACTCCGAGAGGCTTGCACCAGTCCATAAATGGATCGCTGGAGCTTGCACACTTTGTTAGCACCTTTTGGATCGAAAAAACCTTCTGGTTGCATCATATACAACTCTTCTTTCAGATATCCATTCAGGAATGCAGTTTTGACATCCATTTGCCAAATTTCATAATCATAAAATGCGGCAATTGCTAACATGATTCGGACGGACTTAAGCATCGCTACCGGTGAGAAGGTCTCATCGTAGTCAACTCCTTGAACTTGTCGAAAACCTTTCGCAACAAGTTGAGCTTTGTAGACAGTAACATTACCGTCAGCGTCGGTCTTCTTCTTGAAGATCCATTTATTCTTTATGGCCTGCCGATTATCGGGCAAGTCAACCAAAGTCCACACTTTGTTCTCATACATGGATCCCATCTCAGATTTCATGGCTTCAAGCCATTTTGCGGAATCTGGGCTCATCATCAATTCCTCATAGTTCGTAGGTTCGTCATGGTCAAGTTGTTGGGGAACGTAGTAATTTCAAAAAAATTCCTACGCACACGCAGGATCATGGTGATGCATAGCAACGAGAGGGGAGAGTGTCGTCCACGTACCCTCGTAGACCGTTAAGCGGAAGCGTTATGACAACGCGTTGATGTAGTTGTACATCTTCACGATCGAACGATCCTCAGTATCAAACGTACGACACCTCCGCGTTCAGCACACGTTCAGCTCGGTGACGTCCCGCGAACTCACGATCCAGTAGAGCTTAGGGAAGAGTTTCTTCAGCACGACGGCTTGGTGACGATGTTGATGAAGCTACCGCAGCAGGGCTTCGCCTAAACACCGCTATAGTATGACCGAGGTGGATTATGGTGGAGGGGGGCACCGCACACGGCTGGGAGAGATCTTTGTGATCAACTTGTGTGTCTAGAGGTGCCCCATGCCCCTGTATATAAAGGAGCAATGGGGAGGCCGGCCAGCTCTTGTTGGTGCGCCAGGAGGAGGAATCCTCCTCCTAGTAGGAGTAGGATTCCTCCCTTTCCTACTCCTACTAGGAGGGGGAAAGGAAGGGGAAGAAAGAGAAGGAAAAGGGGGGCGCCGCCCCCCCCCCTCCTAGTCCAATTCGAACCAGAGGGAGGGGGCGCGATGCCTGCCCTAGGCTGGCCCCTCTCTCTTTCCCTTATGGCCCAACAAGGCCCATTAGCCCCCGGGGGGTTTCGGTAACCCCTCTGGTACTCCGGTAAAATCCTGATTTTACCCGGAACTCTTCCGATGTCCAAATGTAGGCTTCCAATATATCAATCTTTATGTCTCGACCATTTCGAGACTCCTCGTCATGTCCGTGATCATATCCGGGACTCCTAATTACCTTCGGTATATCAAAACATATAAACTCATAAAACCGATCGTCACAGAACTTTAAGCGTGCGGACCCTACGGGTTCGAGAACTATGTAGACATGATCGAGACATGTCTCCGGTCAATAACCAATAGCGGAACCTGGATGCTCATATTGGTTCCTACATATTCTATGAGGATCTTTATCGGTCAAACCGCATAACACTATACGTTGTTCTCTTTGTCATCGGTATGTTACTTGCCCAAGATTCGATCGTCGGTGTCCCAATACCTAGTTCAATCTCGTTACCGGCAAGTCTCTTTAATCGTTTCGTAATACACTATCCCGCAACTAACTCATTAGTTGCATTGCTTGCAAGGCTTATAGTGATGTGCATTACCGAGAGGGCCCAGAGATACCTCTCTGACAATCGAAGTGACAAATCCTAATCTTGATCTATGCCAACTCAACAAGTACCATCGGAGACACCTGTAGAGCACCTTTATAATCACCCAGTTATGTTGTGACGTTTAGTAGCACACAAAGTGTTCCTCCGGTATTCGGGAGTTGCATGATCTCATAGTCATAGGAACATGTATAGTTATGGAAAAAGCAATAGCAACAAAACAAAACGATCATCGTGCTAAGCTAACGGAATGGGTCAAGTCAATCACATCATTCTCCTAATGATGTGATCCCATTGATCAAATGACAACTCATGTCTATGGTTAGGAAACTTAACCATCTTTGATCAATGAGCTAGTCAAGTAGAGGCACACTAGTGACACTATGTTTGTCTATGTATTCACACATGTATTATGTTTCCGGTTAATACAATTCTAGCATGAATAATAAACATTTATCATGAAATAAGGAAATAAATAATAACTTTATTATTGCCTCTAGGGCATATTTCCTTTACAAGTAACATGACTTCCAGAACAGGATTACCGTACCACTCTGGTGCGGATCTTACTCTGGTTAACCTACGAGGTTCGGTAGTAACTTGATCAGAAGTTTCATGATCATCATCATTAGCTTCCTCACTTACTGGTGTAGGAATCACTGGAACTGATTTCAGTGATGAACTACTTTCCAATAAGGGAGAAGGTACAATTACCTCGTCAAGTTCTACTTTCCTCCACTCACTTCTTTCGAGAGAAACTCCTTCTCTAGAAAGGATCAATTCTTAGCAACGGATACCTTGCCTTCGGATCTGTGATAGAAGGTGTACACAACAGTCTCCTTTGGGTATCCTATGAAGACACATTTCTCCGATTTGGGTTCGAGCTTATCAGGTTGAAGCCTTTTCACATAAGCATCGCAGCCCCGAACTTTAAGAAACGACAACTTGGGTTTCTTGCCAAACCACAATTCATAAGGTGTCGTCTCGACAGATTTAGATGGTGCCCTATTTAACATGAATGCAGTTGTCTCTAAAGCGTAACCCCAAAACGATAGCGGTAAATCAGTGAGAGACATCATAGATCGCACCATATCTAGTAAAGTACGATTACGACGTTCGGACACACCATTACGCTATGGTGTTCCAGGTGGCATGAGTTGCGAAACTATTCCACATTGTCTCAAACGAAGTCCAAACTCATAACTCAAATATTCGCCTCCATGATCAGATCGTAGAAACTTGATTTTCTTGTTACGATGATTTTCCGCTTCACTCTGAAATTCTTTGAACTTTTCAAATGTTTCAGACTTATGTTTCATTAAGTAGATATACCCATATCTTCTCAAATCATCTGTGAAGATGAGAAAATAACGATACCCACCGCGAGCCTCAATATTCATCTAACCACATACTTTAGTATGTATGATTTCCAACAAATTTGTTGCTCGCTCCATTGTTCCGGAGAACAGCGTTTTAGTCATCTTGCCCATGAGGCATGGTTCGCAAGTACCAAGTGATTCATAATCAAGTGATTCCAGAAGTCCATCAGAATGGAGTTTCTTCATGCGCTTTACACCAATATGACCTAAACGGCAGTGCCACAAATAAGTTGCACTATCATTATCAACTCTGCATCTTTTGGCTTCAATACTATGAACATGTGTATCACTGCTATCAAGATTTAGTAAAAATAGACCACTCATCAGGGTTGCATGACCATAAAAGATATTACTCATATAAATAGAACAACCATTATTCTCTGATTTAAATGAATAACCATCTCGCATCAAACAAGATTCAGATATAATATTCATGCTCAACGCTGGCACCAAATAACAATTATTTAGGTCTAATACTAATCCTGAAGGTAGATGTAGAGGTAGTGTGCCGATGGCGATCACATCGACTTTGGAACCATTTCCCACGCGCATCGTCACCTCGTCCTTAGCCAATCTTCGCTTAATCCGTAGCCCCTGTTTCGAGCTGCAAATGTTAGCAACTGAACCAGTATCAAATACCCAGGCACTACTATGAGCATTAGTAAGGTACACATCAATAACATGTATATCAAATATACCTTTCACTTTGCCATCCTTCTTCTCCGCCAAATACTTGGGGCAGTTCCACTTCCAGTGACCAGTTCCTTTGCAGTAGAAGCACTCAGTCTCAGGCTTGAAGGAAATATGCCCTAGAGGCAATAATAAAGTTATTATTTATTTCCTTATATCATGATAAATGTTTATTATTCATGCTAGAATTGTATTAACCGGAAACATGATACATGTGTGAATACATAGACAAACGGAGTGTCACTAGTATGCCTCTACTTAACTAGCTCATTGATCAAAGATGGTTATGTTTCCTATCCATAGAAATGAGTTGTCATTTGATTAACGGGATCACATCATTAGGAGAATGATGTGATTGACTAGACCCATTCTATTAGCTTAGCACTTGATCGTTTAGTATGTTGATATTGATTTCTTCATGACTTATATATGTTCCTATGACTATGAGATTATGCAACTCCCGTTTACCGTAGGAACACTTTGTGTGCTACCAAACGTCACAATGTAACTGGGTGATTATAAAGGTGATCTACAGGTGTCTCCGGAGGTACTTGTTGAGTTGGCGTATTTCGAGATTAGGATTTGTCACTTCGATTGTCGGAGAGGTATCTCTGGGCCCACTCGGTAATGCACATCACTATAAGCCTTGCAAGCATTGTAACTAATGAGTTAGTTGCGGGATGATGTATTATGAAATGAGTAAAGAGATTTGCCGGTAACGAGATTGAACTAGGTATTGAGATACTGACAATCGAATCTCGGGTAAGTAACATACCGATGACAAAGGGAACAACGTATGTTGTTATGCGGTTTGACCGATAAAGATCTTCGTAGAATATGTGGGAGCCAATATGAGCATCCAGGTTCCGCTATTTGTTATTGACCGGAGACGTGTCTCGGTCATGTCTACATAGTTCTCGAACCCGTAGGGTCCGCACGCTTAAAGTTTGGTGACGATCGGTATTATGAGTTTTTGTGTTTTGATGTACCGAAGTTAGTTCGGAGTCCCGGATATGATCACGGACATGACGAGGAGTGTCAAAATGGTTGAGACGTAAATATCAATATATTGGACGACTATGTTTGGACACCGGAAAGGTTCCGGAAGGTTTCGGACATATACCGGAG
Source organism: Triticum aestivum (assembly GCF_018294505.1). Taxonomy (NCBI): domain Eukaryota; kingdom Viridiplantae; phylum Streptophyta; class Magnoliopsida; order Poales; family Poaceae; genus Triticum; species Triticum aestivum. The sequence goes on along the minus strand of NC_057806.1, from coordinate 40,614,435 downwards.
TACCGGGGGGGTTACCGGAACCCCCCGGGGGCTTAATGGGCCTACATGGGCCTTAGTGGAAATAGAGGGCGTCAAGGGGAGTGTGGGGCGTGCCCCCCCAAGGCCCAAACTGAATTGGTTTAGGGCAAAGGGGGTCGGGCCCCTCTTTCATTCTCCTCATCTCCCTTTCCTTCCCCCTCTCCTACTCCTACTAGGAATAGGAGGAGTCCTACTCCTAGTGGTAGTAGGACTCCCCCTTGGCGCACCTCTCCCTGGTCGGCCGCCTCCTCCCCCTTGATCCTTTATATACGGGGGCAGGGGGCACCCCATAGACACAACAATTGATCATTGATCTCTTAGCCGTGTGCGGTGCCCCCCTCCACCATAATCCACCTCGATTATATCGTAGCGGTGCTTAGGTGAAGCCCTGCGTCGGTAGCATCATCATCACCATCACCACGCCGTCGTGCTGACGAAACTCTCCTGTGAAGCTTTGCTGGATGGGAGCTCGCGGGACGTCATCGAGTTGAACGTGTGCAGAACTCGGAGGTGCCGTGCATTCGGTACTTGGATCGGTCGGATCGTGAAGACGTACGACTACATCAACCGTGTTATGACAACGCGGTTGATGTAGTCGTACGTCTTCACGATCGACCGATCCTCAGTACCGAACGTACGGCACCTCCACGTTCAGCATGCATTCAGCTCGGTGACGTCCCGCGAACTCACGATCCAGTAGAGCTCGGGGAAGAGTTTCGTCATCACGGCGGCGTGGTGACGATGTTGATGAAGCTACCATTGCAGGGCTTCGCCTAAGCACCGCTACAGTATGACCGAGGTGGATTATGGTGGAGGGGGGCACCACACACGGCTAGGAGAGATCAATGATCAACTTGTCTGTCTAGAGGTTCCCCCTGCCCCCGTATATAAAGGAGCAAGGGGGAGGCCGGCCGTCCCTAGAGGGCGTGCCAGGAGGAGGAATCCTCCTCCTAGTAGTAGTAGGATTCCCCTCTTTCCTACTCCTACTAGGAGGGGAAAAGGAAGGCGGAGAAGGAGAAGGAAAAGGGCCCCCCCTCTCCTAGTCCAATTCGGACCAGAGGGGGAGGGGGGGCGCGGCCTACCCTGGCCGGCCCCTCTCTCTCCACTAGGGCCCAATAAGCCCCATTAACCCCTGGGGGTTCCGGTAACCCCTCCAGCACTCCGGTAAAATCCCGATTTCACCTGGAACTCTTCCGATGTCCAAATGTAGGCTCCAATATATCAATCTTTATGTCTCGACCATTTCGAGACTCCTCGTCATGTCCGTGATCATATCCGAGACTCCGAAGTACCTTCGGTACATCAAAACATATAAACTCATAATACCGATTGTCACAGAACTTTAAGCATGCGGACCCTACCGGTTCGAGAACTATGTAGACATGACCGAGACATGTCTCCGGTCAATAACCAATAGCAGAACCTGGATTCTCATATTGGCTCCTACATATTCTATGAAGATCTTTATCGGTCAAACCGCATAATAATATACGTTGTTCCTTTTGTCATCGGTATGTTACTTGCCCGAGATTTGATCGTCGGTATCCTAATACCTAGCTCAATATCATTACCGGCAAGTCTCTTTACTCGTTCCGTAATGCAACATCCCGCAACTAACTCATTAGTCACATTGCTTGCAAGGCTTATAGTGATGTGCAATACCGAGAGGGCCCAGAGATACCTCTCCGACAATCGGAGTGACAAATCCTATTCTTGATCTATGCCAACTCCATGAACACCATCGGAGACACCTGCAGAGCACCTTTATAATCACCCAGTTACGTTGTGACATTTGGTAGCACACAAAGTGTTCCTCCGATATTCGGGAGTTGCATAATCTCATAGTCATAGGAACATGTATAAGTCATGAAGAAAGCAAGAGCAGTAAACTTAAACGATCAAGTGCTAAGCTAACGAAATGGGTCAAGTCAATCACATCATTCTCCTAATGATGTGACCCCGTTGATCAAATAACAACTCATGTCTATGGCTAGGAAACTTAACCATCTTTGATCAATGAGCTAGTCAAGTAGAGGCATACTAGTGACACTATGTTTGTCTATGTATTCACACATGTATTATGTTTCCGGTTAATACAATTCTAGCATGAATAATAAACATTTATCATGAGATAAGGAAATAAATAATAACTTTATTATTGCCTCTAGGGCATATTTCCTTCAATACGTTGTTCCCATTGTCATCGGTATGTTACTTGCCCGAGATTCGGTCGTCGGTATCTCAATACCTAGTTCAATCTCGTTACCGGCAAGTCTCTTTACTCGTTCCATAATGCTACATCCCGTAACTAACTCATTAGCTACATTGCTTGCAAGGCTTATAGTGATGTGCATTACCGAGAGGGCCCATAGATACCTCTCTGACTATCGGAGTGACAAATCCTAATCTTGATCCATGCCAACTCAACAAACACCATCAGAGACACTTCTAGAGCTCCTTTATAATCACCCAGTTACGTTTGTGACGTTTGGTAAAACACAAAGTGTTCCTCCGATATTCGGGAGTTGCATGATCTCATAGTCATAGGAACATGTATAGTTATGGAAAAGGCAATAGCAACAAAACAAAACGATCATCGTGCTAAGCTAACGGATGGGTCAAGTAAATCACATCATTCTCTAATGATGTGATCCCGTTAATCAAATGAAAACTCATGTCTATGGTTAGGAAATATAACCATCATTGATTCAACGAGCTAGTCAAGTAGAGGCAAATTAGTGACACTCTGTTTGTCTATGTATTCACACATGTACTAAGTTTCCGGTTAATACAATTCTAGCATGAATAATAAACATTTATCATCATATAAGGAAATATAAATAACAACTTATTATTGCCTCTAGGGCATATTTCCTTCATGCAGGACTATAGCCCTATGTTCCCTCAAAAAAGGCTATAGCCCTTTGAAATTGTAGTAATGAACTTACCATTTTTACATTTATAGTAGGCCCTAACACTTTATTTTACACATCACAAGATACAATATGATGATGGCGTGTTGTAGTTTTCCTATCAAAAATAAAGTTGTAGTTGATTATTCAGTCAGTTGCTAGCAAACCATCTCTATCAATCAGAGACAAACTGGACTCCTAAAGTATCGATTACCAAACCATGTGGAATCAAATAGATTGAATTGAAAGCAGAATCGCTCGAAGTAATGATCAAACTGAAAGCAAAGCAAAAATATAGCCCATATCCACATGTATCCTCTACGACAAGCCGACCATGAGGAAGCTTTGTATGATCCAAGGCATAGCAGCAGAGGTGGATTTAAGGTGGTGCTACTATTGGTGACGCACCACTACACAATTAAATTGCATTGCATAGTACAACATGACAATGAACAATTACTGGTCCATTTTTTTCTTACTTTGAGTCTTAAATCTGCTACAAAAGTTTTTATAGATAGTGTGTCATAAGATTCTTTGATAAGAATAAAAAATGAATAATTTCACATGAGCTATCTAGTATTCAGGATAGTGATGCTTCTTGAATTGACACAAAAGCAAAAATAGAGTATAAATACAAGGACATAATTATACTACTAAGAAGCATGACAATCCAACAGTACTTCAGCAAAGAGTATGAACTTATCTCAACCCTTGCTAGTGAAGAGCTGGAGGAAGAGATAAAGCTACAATATCTTAATTCAAAATATTTTAATTCCAAAAAGTAGGAGTTATAGCATTTCATTTATCAAACATAGATCATAGGAAATGACTCGGATCATTCATTTGAAATGACTCGGATCTCTATGATTTTGATTCAATAAAGAATGTTACACTAGCAGGCTATATAGATGATGACAGTTAAATAGTGAAAAGCAAGCATCATCATGATTATTTATGCAAGCTATGTTATTTAGGCTTGTGTCTAGTACAACCCATTGGTAGAAAGGTAGGTCGTATATAATGTAAGCGCACTTAAATGTAATAGATCAGAAGAAAAATAATCGTTGAAGACAATGGATTACCATATATCAAACACTACAAATATGTGGCCAAACAGACCAACAAGGCACAATGTTCTAAGATATTGTACAAAACTACAATTCTACCCAAGAAGTGTTGGGGAACGTAGCAATAATTCCAAATTTTCCTACGTGTCACCAAGATCAATCTAGGAGATACTAGCAACGGGAGAGAGGGAGTGCATCTTCATACCCTTGAAGATCGCTAAGCGGAAGCGTTCAAGAGAACGGGGTTGATGGAGTCGTACTCGTCGTGATCCAAATCACCGATGATCCTAGCGCCGAACGGACAGCACCTCCGCGTTCAACACACGTACGGAACGGAGAGACGTATCCTCCTTCTTGATCCAGCAAGGAGAGAGGAGAGGTTGATGGAGATCCAGCAGCACGACGGCGTGGTGGTGGAAGCAGCGGGATCTCGGCAGGGCTTCGCCAAGCACCAATGAGAGGGAGAGGTGTCACGGAGGGAGAGGGAGGCGCCAGGGACTTTGGTGTGGCTTCCCTCCCTACCCCCCCCCACCATATATAGGACCCCTAGGGGGGCGCCGGCCCTAGGAGATCCAATCTCCAAGGGGGGGGCGGCGGCCAAGGGGGGGACTTGCCCCCCAAGTCAGGTGGGGCGCCCCCCACCCCTAGGGTTTCCAACCTAGGTGCAGGGGGAGGCCCATGGGGGGCTCACCAGCCCACCTGGGGCTGGTTCCCCTCCCACTTCAGTCCATGGGGCCCTCCGGATAGGTGGCCCCACCCGGTGGACCCCCGGGACCCTTCCAGTGGTCCCGGTACAATACCGATTACCCCGGAAACTTTCCCGATGGCCGAAACTGGACTTCCTATATATAAATCTTCACCTCCGGACCATTTAGGAACTCCTCGTGACGTCCGGGATCTCATCCGGGACTCCGAACAACTTTCGGGTACCGCATACTAATATCTCTACAACCCTAGCGTCACCAAACCTTAAGTGTGTAGGCCCTACGGGTTCGGGAGACACGCAGACATGACCGAGACGACTCTCCGGTCAATAACCAACAGCGGGATCTGGATACCCATGTTGGCTCCCACATGTTCCACGATTATCTCATCGGATGAACCACGATGTCGATGATTTAATCAATCCCATATACAATTCCCTTTGTCTATCGTATGATACTTGCCCGAGATTCGATCTTCGGTATCCCGATACCTCGTTCAATATCGTTACCGGCAAGTCTCTTTACTCGTTCCGTAACACATCATCCCGTGATCAACTCCTTGGTCACATTGTGCACATTATGATGATGTCCTACCGAGTGGGCCCAGAGATACCTCTCCGTTACACGGAGTGACAAATCCCAGACTCGATTAGTGCCAACCCAATAGACACTTTCGGAGATACCCGCAGTGCACCTTTATAGCCACCCAATTACGTTGTCACGTTTGGTACACCCAAAGAATTCCTACGGTATCCGGGAGTTGCACAATCTCATGGTCTAAGGAAATGATACTTGACATTAGAAAAGCTTTAGCATACGAACTACACGATCTTGTGCTAGGCTTAGGATTGGGTCTTGTCCATCACATCATTCTCCTAATGATGTGATCCCGTTATCAATGACATCCAATGTCCATGGTCAGGAAACCGTAACCATCTATTGATCAACGAGCTAGTCAACTAGAGGCTTACTAGGGACATGGTGTTGTCTATGTATCCACACATGTATCTGAGTTTCCTATCAATAAAATTCTAGCATGGATAATAAACGATTATCATGAACAAGGAAATATAATAATAACTAATTTATTATTGCCTCTAGGGCATATTTCCAACAGTCTCCCACTTGCACTAGAGTCAATAATCCAGTTCACATCGCTATGTGATTAACACTCAAGGTCACATCCCCATGTGACTAACACCCAAAGAGTTTACTAGAGTCAATAATCTAGTTCACATTACCATGTGATTAACACTCAATGAGTTCTGGGTTTGATCATGTTATGCTTGTGAGAGATGTTATAGTCAACGGGTCTGAACCTTTCAGATCCGTGTGTGCTTTACAAATCTCTATGTCATCTTGTAGATGCAGCGACCACGCTCTTTTGGAGCTATTCCAAATAACTGTTCTACTATACGAATCCGGTTTACTACTCAGAATCATCCAGATTAGTGTCAAAGATTGCATCGGCGTAACCCTTTACGACGAACTCTTTAACCACCTCCATAATCGAGAAAATTCCTTAGTCCACTAGTTACTAAGGATAACCTTGACCGTTGTCCTGTGATCCATTCCTAGATCACACTTGTACCCCTTGACTGACTCAAGGCTTAGCACGCTTCAGGTGCGGTACACAACATTGCATACTTTAGAGCCTACGTCTAAAGCATAGGGGACGATCTTCGTCCTTTCTCTCTCTTCTGCCGTGGTCAGGTCTTGAGTCTTACTCAATACTCATACCTTATAACACAGCCAAGAACTCCTTCTTTGCCGATCTATTTTTGAACTCCTTCAAAATTTTGTCATGGTATGTGTTCGTTTCAAAGTACTATTAAGAAATTTTGATCTATCCTTATAGATCTTGATTCTCAATGTTCAAGTAGCTTAATCCAGGTTTTCCATTAAAAACACTTTTCAAATAACCCTGTATGCTTTCCAGAAATTCTACATCATTTCTGATCAACAATATGTTAAAAACATATACTCATCAAAAATTCTATAGTGCTCCCACTCACTTCTTTGGAAATACAAGTTTCACATAAACTTTGTATAAACCCAAAATCTTTGATCATCTCATCAAAGCGTACATTCCAATTCCGAGATGCTTACTCCAGTCCTTAGAAGGATTGCTGGAGCTTTGCATACTTGTTAGCATCTTTCAGGATTGACAAAACCTTCTGGTTGTATCACATACAACCTTTCCTCAAGAAAAACGTCGAGGAAACAATGTTTTGACATCCTATCTGCAAGATTTCATAAATAATGCAGTAACTGCTAACATAATTCCAACAGACTCTTAGCATCGCTACGAGTCAGAAAGTCTCATCGTAGTCAACTCCTTGAACTTGTCGGGAAACATTTTAACAACAAGTCGAGCTTTCTTAATGGTGACACTTACCATCATTATCCGTCTTCCTTTTAAAATCCATCTGCACCCAACAGCCTTACGACCATCAAGTAGTTCTTTTCAAAGTCTATACTTTGTTTTATACATGGATCCTCTCTCGGATTTTATGGCCTCGAGCCATTCGTCGGAATCCGGGCCCACCATCGCTTTTCCATAGCTCGTAGGTTCATTGTTGTCTAGCAACATAACTTCCAAGACAGGATTACGTACCACTCTGAAGTAGTACACATCCTTGTCAACCTATGAGGTTTGGTAGTGACTTGATCCAAAGTTTCATGATCATTATCATAAGCTTCCACTTCAATTGGTGTAGGTGCCACAGGAACAACTTCATGTGCCCTTCTACACACTAGTTGAAGTGACGGTTCAATAACCTCATCAAGTCTCCACCATCCTCCCACTCAATTCTTTCGAGAGAAACTTTTCCTCGAGAAAGGACCCGTTTCTAGAAACAATCACTTTTGCTTCCGGATCTGAAATAGGAGGTATACCCAACTATTTTTGGGTATTCTATGAAGATGCATTTATCCGCTTTGGGTTCGAGCTTATCAGCCTGAAACTTTTTCACATAAGCGTCGCAGCCCCAAACTTTTAAGAAACGACAGCTCAGGTTTCTCTAAACCATGGTTCATACGGTGTCATCTCAACGGAATTGTGTGGTGCCCTATTTAAAGTGAATGCGGTTGTCTCTAATGCCTAACCCATAAACGATAGTGGTAATTCGATAAGAGACATCATGGTATGCACCATATCCAATAGGGTGCAGTTATGATGTTCGGACACACCATCACACTATGGTGTTCCAGGCGGTATTAGTTGTGAAACAATTTCCACAATGTCTTAATTGTGTGCCAAACTCGTAACTCAGATATTCATCTCTATGATCATATCATAGACATTTTATCATCTTGTCACGACGATCTTCAACTTCACTCTGAAATTACTTGAACCTTTCAATAATTCAGACTTGTGTTTCATCAAGTAAATATACTCAGCATCTACTCAAATCATCTGTGAAGTAAGAACATAACGATATCCACTGCGTGCCTCAGCACTCATTGGACTGCACACATCAAAATGTATTACTTCCAACAAGTTGCTTTCTTGTTCCATCTTACTGAAAACGAGGTCTTTCAGTCATCTTGCCCATGTGGTATGATTTGCATGTCTCAAGTGATTCAAAATCAAGTGAGTCCAAACGATCCATCTGTATGGAGTTTCTTCATGCATATCTACCAATAGACATGGTTCGCATGTCTCAATCTTTTCAAAAACGAGTGAGTCCAAAGATCCATCAACGTGGAGCTTCTTCATGCGTTTTACACCAACATGACTCAAATGGCAGTGCCACAAGTACGTGGTACTATCATTACTATCTTATATCTTTTGGCATGAACATGTGTATCACTACGATCGAGATTCAATAAACCATTCATTTTAGGTGCAAGACCATTGAAGGTATTATTCAAATAAACAGAGTAACCATTATTCTCCTTAAATGAATAACCGTGTGGCGATAAACATAATCCAATCATGTCTATGCTCCACGCAAACACCAAATAACAATTATTTCGGTTTAACACCAATCCCGATGGTAGAGGGAGCGTGCGATGTTTGATCACATCAACCTTGGAAACACTTCCAACATATCGTCATCTCACCTTTAGCTAGTCTCCGTAGCCTTTTATTTCGAGTTACTAACACTTAGCAACCGAACCGGTATTTATTACCCTGGTGCTACTAGGAGTACTAGTAAAGTACACAATAATATAATGTATATTCAAAATACTTCTGTCGACCTTGCCAGCCTTCTCATTTACCAAGTATCTAGGGTAGTTCTGCTTCAGTGACCGTTCCCCTCATTATAGAAGCACTTGGTCTCGGGTTTGGTTCAACCTTGGGTTTCTTCACTAGAGCAGCAACTGATTTGCCGTCTCATGAAGTATCCCTTCTTTCCCTTGCCCTTCTTGAAACTAGTGGTTTTACTAACCATCAACAATTGATGCTCCTACTTGATTTCTACTTTCATGGTGTCAAACATCGCGAATTGCTCAAGGATCATCATGTCTATCCCTGATATGTTATAGTTCATCACTAAGCTCTAATAGCTTGGTTGCAGTGACTATGGAGAACTATCACTATCTCATCTGGAAGACTAACTCCCACTTGATTCAAGCGATTGTAGTACTCAGACAATCTGAGCACATGCTCAACGATTTAGCTTTTCTCCCTTAGTTTGTAGGCTTTAGAAACTTGTCAGAGGTCTCATACCTCTTGACGTGGGCACTAGTCTGAAATCCCAATTTCAGTCTTTTGAACATCTCATATGTTCTGCGATGTTTCAAAAACGTCTTTGGTGCCACAATTCTAAACTGTTAGTATTACGCACTGAACTATCACGTAGTCATCAAAACGTGTATGTTAGATGTTTCCCAACATCTACAGACGATGCTCGAGGTTCAACGCACTGAGTGGTGCATTAAGGACATAGCCCTTCTGTGCAGCAATGAGGACAATCCTCAGTTCACGGACCCAGTCCGCATAATTGCTACTGTCAACTCTCAACTAAATTTTCTCTAGGAACATATCTAAAATAGTAGAACCAAAGCGTGAGCTACGACATAATTTGCAAAGACCTTTTGACTATGTTCATGATAATTAAGTTCATCTAATCAAATTATTCAATGAACTCCCACTTTGATAGACATCCCTCTAGTCATCTAAGTGATACATGATCCGAGTCAACTAGGCCGTGTCCGATCATCACGTGAGACGGACTAGTCATCATCGGTGAACATCTTCATGTTGATCGTATCCACTATACGACTCATGTTCGACCTTTCGGTCTTCCGTGTTCCGAGGCCATGTCTGTACATACTAGGCTCGTCAAGTCAACCTAAGTGTTTCGCATGTGTAAATCTGGCTTACACCCGTTGTATGCGAACGTTAGAATCTATCACACCCGATCATCACGTGGTGCTTCGAAACAACGAACCTTCGCAACGGTGCACAGTTAGGGGGAACACTTTTCTTGAAATTTCAGCGAGGGATCATCTTATTTATGCTACCGTCGTTCTAAGCAAATAAGATGTAAACATGACAAACATCACATGCAAATAACAAAGTGACATGATATGGCCAATATCATCTTGCGCCTTTTGATCTCCATCTTCGAGGCGCGGCATGATCACCTTCGTCACCGGCATGACACCATGATCTCCATCATCATGATCTCCATCATCGTGTCTTCATGAAGTTGCCTCGCCAACTATTACTTCTACTACTATGGCTAACGGTTAGCAATAAAGTAAAGTAATTACATGGCGTTTTCATTGACACGCAGGTCATAAATAAATTAAGACAACTCCTATGGCTCCTGCCGGTTGTCATACTCATCGACATGCAAGTCGTGATTCTTATTACAAGAACATGATCAATCTCATACATCACATATATCATTCATCACATCCTTTTGGCCATATCACATCACATAGCATAACCTGCAAAAACAAGTTAGACATCCTCTAATTGTTGTTGCATGTTTTACGTGGCTGCTATGGATTTCTAGCAAGAACGTTTCTTACCTACGCAAAACCGCAACGGTGATATGCCAATTGCTATTTACCCTTCATAAGGACCCTTTTCATCGAATCCGATCCGACTAAAGTGGAAGAGACAGACACCCTCCAGCCACCTTATGCATCAAGTGCATGTCAGTCGGTGGAACCAGTCTCACGTAAGCGTACGTGTAAGGTCGGTCCGAGCCGCTTCATCCCACAATGCCACCAGATCAAGATAATACTAGTAACGGTAAGCAAATTAAACAAATCATCGCCCACAACTACTTTGTGTTCTACTCATGCATAGAATCTACGCATAGACCTAGCTCATGATGCCACTGTTGGGGAATGTAGCAATAATTCCAAATTTTCCTATGTGTCACCAAGATCAATCTAGCAGATACTAGCAATGAGAGAGAGGGAGTGCATATTCATACCCTTGAAGATCGCTAAGCGGAAGCGTTCAAGAGAACGGGGTTGATGGAGTCGTACTCGTCATGATCCAAATCACCGATGATCCTAGCATCGAACGGACGGCACCTCCGTGTTCAACACACGTACGGAACGGAGAGACGTCTCCTCCTTCTTGATCCAGCAAGGGGAGAGGAGAGGTTGATGGAGATCCAGCAGCACGACGGCGTGGTGGTGGAAGCAGCGGGATCTCGGCAGGGCTTCGCCAAGCACTAACGAGAGGGAGAGGTGTCACGGAGGGAGAGCGAGGCGCCACGGACTTTGGTGCGGCTGCCCTCCCTCCCCCCACTATATATAGGACCCCTAGGGGGGGCCTAGGAGATCCATACTCCAAGGGGGGCGGCGGCCAAGGGGGGGACTTGCCCCCCAAGTCAGGTGAGGCGCCCCCCACCCCTAGGGTTTCCAACCCTAGGCACAGGGGGAGGCCCATGGGGGGCGCACCAGCCCACCTGGGGCTGGTTCCCCTCCCACTTCAGCCCATGGGGCCCTCCAGGATAGGTGGCCCCACCAGGTGGACCCCCGGGACCCTTCTAGTGGTCCCGGTACAATATCGATTACCCCCGAAACTTTCTCGATGGCAGAAACTGGACTTCCTATATATAAATCTTCACCTTCGGACCATTCCAGAACTCCTCATGACGTCCGGTATCTCACCCGGGACTCCGAACAACTTTCAGGTACTGCATACTAATATCTCTACAACCCTAGCGTCACCGAACCTTAAGTGTGTAGACCCTACGGGTTCGGGAGACACGCAGACATGACCGAGACAACTCTCCGGTCAATAACCAACAGCAGGATCTGGATGTTGGGGAACGTTGCAGAAAACAAAAAATTTCGTACGGTTTCACCAAGATCCATCTAGGAGTTCGTCTAGCAACGAGTGATCGGATTGCATCTACATACCTTTGTAGATCACGCGCGGAAGCGTTCAAAGAACGGGGATGAGGAAGGCGTACTCGACGTGATCCAAATCACCGGAGATCCTAGCGCCGAACAGACGGCACCTCCGCGTTCAACACACGTACGGTCAGCGTGACGTCTCCTTCTTCTTGATCCAGCAAGGGGGAAGGAGAGGTTGAGGAAGATGGCTCCAGCAGCAGCACGACGGCGTGGTGGTGGTGGAGCTGCAGTACTCCGGCAGGGCTTCGCCAAGCACTATGGAGGAGGAGGATGTGTTGGAGAGGGAGAGGGAGGCACCAAAGGCGTGGGGTGAGAAGTCCTCCATCTCCCCATTATATATAGGAGGGCCAAGGGGGGGGCGCCGGGCCTAGGAGATCCAATCTCCTAGGGGGGCGGCGGCCAAGGGAGGAATCCCTCCTCCCCAAGGCACCTAGGAGGTGCCTTCCCCCTTTGGGACTCTTCCCTTCTTGAACCCTAGGCGCATGGGCCTCTTGGGGCTGGTGCCCTTGGCCCATGTAGGCCAAGGAGCACACCCCTACAGCCCATGTGCCCCCCCGGGGCAGGTGGCCCCACCCGGTGGACCCCCGGGACCCTTCCGGTGGTCCTGGTACAATATCGGTGACCCCGAAACTTGTCCCGATGCCCGAAATAGCACTTCCTATATATAATTCTTTACCTCCGGACCATTCCGGAACTCCTCGTGACGTCCGGGATCTCATCCGGGACTCCGAACAACATTCGGGTTACTGCATATACATATCCCTACAACCCTAGCGTCACCGAACCTTAAGTGTGTAGACCCTACGGGTTCGGGAGACATGTAGACATGACCGAGATCGCTCTCCGGTCAATAAACAACAGCGGGATCTGGATACCCATGTTGGCTCCCACATGCTCCTCGATGATCTCATCGGATGAACCACGATGTCGAGGATTCAATCAATCCCGTATACAATTCCCTTTGTCAATCGGTATGTTACTTGCCCGAGATTCGATCGTCGGTATCCCAATACCTCGTTCAATCTCGTTACCGGCAAGTCACTTTACTCGTACCGTAATGCATGATCCCGTGACCAGACACTTGGTCACTTTGAGCTCATTATGATGATGCATTACCGAGTGGGCCCAGTGATACCTCTCCGTCATACGGAGTGACAAATCCCAGTCTTGATCCGTGTCAACCCAACAGACACTTTCGGAGATACCCGTAGTATACCTTTATAGTCACCCAGTTACGTTGTGACGTTTGGTACACCCAAAGCACTCCTACGGTATCCGGGAGTTACACGATCTCATGGTCTAAGGAAAAGATACTTGACATTGGAAAACTCTAGCAAACGAACTATACGATCTTGTGCTATGTTTAGGATTGGGTCTTGTCCATCACATCATTCTCCTAATGATGTGATCTCGTTATCAATGACATCCAATGTCCATAGTCAGGAAACCATGACTATCTGTTGATCAACGAGCTAGTCAACTAGAGGCTTACTAGGGACATGTTGGTGTCTATTATTCACACATGTATTACGATTTCCGGATAACACAATTATAGCATGAATAAAGACAATTATCATGAACAAGGAAATATAATAATAATGCTTTTATTATTGCCTCTAGGGCATATTTCCAACAGTCTCCCACTTGCACTAGAGTCAATAATCTAGTTACATTGTGATGAATCGAACACCCATGGAATTCTGGTGTTGATCATGTTTTGCTCTAGGGAGAGGTTTAGTCAACGGATCTGCTACATTCAGATCTGTATGTACTTTACAAATTTCTATGTCTCCATCTTGAACATTTTCACGAATGGAGTTGAAGCGACGCTTGATGTGCCTTGTCTTCTTGTGAAACCTGGGCTCCTTGGCAAGAGCAATAGCTCCAGTGTTGTCACAGAAAAGCTTGATCGGCCCCGACGCATTGGGTATGACTCCTAGGTCGGTGATGAACTCCTTCACCCAAATTGCTTCATGCGCTGCCTCCGAGGCTGCCATGTACTCCGCTTCACATGTAGATCCTGCCACGACGCTCTGCTTGCAACTGCACCAGCTTACTGCCCCACCATTCAATATATACACGTATCCGGTTTGTGACTTAGAGTCATCCAGATCTGTGTCGAAGCTAGCGTCGACGTAACCTTTTACGACGAGCTCTTCGTCACCTCCATAAACGAGAAACATTTCCTTAGTCCTTTTCAGGTACTTCAGGATATTCTTGACCGCTGTCCAGTGTTCCTTGCCGGGATTACTTTGGTACCTTCCTACCAAACTTACGGCAAGGTTTACATCAGGTCTGGTACACAGCATGGCATACATAATAGAACCTATGGCTGAGGCATAGGGGATGACACTCATCTCTTCTATATCTTCTACCGTGGTCGGACATTGAGCTGAGCTCAATTTCACACCTTGCAACACAGGCAAGAACCCCTTCTTAGACTGATCCATATTGAACTTCTTCAATATCTTATCAAGGTATGTGCTTTGTGAAAGACCTATGAGGCGTCTTGATCTATCTCTGTAGATCTTGATGCCTAATATATAAGCAGCTTCTCCAAGGTCCTTCATTGAAAAACTCTTATTCAAGTAGGCCTTTATGTTGTCCAAGAGTTCTATATCATTTCCCATCAAAATTATGTCATCTACATAATATGAGAAATGCTACAGAGCTCCCACTCACTTTCTTGTAAACACAGGCTTCTCCATAAGTCTGCGTAAACCCAAACGCTTTGATCATCTCATCAAAGCGAATGTTCCAACTCCGAGATGCTTGCACCAGCCCATAAATCGAGCGTTGGAGCTTGCACACCTTGTCAGCATTCTTAGGATCGACAAAACCTTCCGGCTGCATCGTATACAATTCTTCCTTAAGGAAACCATTAAGGAATGCCGTTTTGACGTCCATTTGCCATATCTCATAATCGTAGAATGCGGCAATTGCTAACATGATTCGGACGGGCTTTAGCTTCGCTACCGGTGAGAAAGTCTCATCGTAGTCAACCCCTTGAACTTGTCGATAACCCTTAGCGACAAGCCGAGCTTTATAGATGGTCACATTACCATCCGCATCTGTCTTCTTCTTAAAGATCCATTTATTTTCTATGGCTCGCCGCTCAACGGGGAAGTCAGTCAAAGTCCATACTTCGTTTTCATACATGGATCCTATCTCGGATTTCATGGCATTTGTCGGAATCCAGGCCCGCCATCGCTTCTTCATAGTTCAAAGGTTCACCGTTGTCTAACAACATGATTTCCAAGACAGGGTTGCCGTACCAATCTGGTGCGGAACGTGTCCTTGTGGACCTTCGAATTTCAGTAGGAGCTTGATCAGAAGTATCCTGATCATCATCATTAACTTCCTCTCTAGTCGGTGCAGGCACCTCAGGAACATTTTCTTGAGTTGCGCCATTTTCCGGTTCAAGAGGTAATACTTCATCAAGTTCTACTTTCCTCCCACTTACTTCTTTCGTGAGAAACTCCTTCTCTAGAAAGGATCCATTCTTGGCAACAAAGATCTTGCCTTCGGATCTGAGGTAGAAGGTATACCCAATAGTTTCTTTAGGGTATCCTATGAAGACGCATTTTTCCGACTTGGGTTCGAGCTTTTCAGGTTGAAATTTCTTGACATAAGCATCGCATCCCCAAACTTTTAGAAACGACAACTTAGGTTTCTTCCCAAACCATAATTCATACGGTGTCGTCTCAACAGATTTCGACGGAGCCGTATTTAAAGTGAATGCGGCAGTCTCTAAAGCATAGCCCCAAAAAGATAGCGGTAAATCGGCAAGAGACATCATAGATCGCACCATATCTAATAGAGTGCGGTTACGACGTTCGGACACACCATTACGCTGAGGTGTTCCAGGCGGCGTGAGTTGTGAAACTATTCCACATTTTCTGAAGTGCGTGCCAAACTCGTGACTCAAGTATTCTCCTCCGCGATCTGATCGCAGGAACTTGATTTTCCTGTCACGTTGATTCTCAACCTCACTCTGAAATTCCTTGAACTTTTCAAAGGTTTCAGACTTGTGTTTCATTAAGTAGACATACCCATATCTACTCAAGTCATCAGTGAGGGTGAGAACATAATGATAGCCACCGCGAGCCTCAACACTCATTGGACCGCACACATCAGTATGTATGATTTCCATTAAGTTGGTTGCTCGCTCCATTGTTCCTGAGAACGGAGTCTTGGTCATTTTACCCATGAGGCATGGTTCGCACGTGTCAAATGATTCGTAATCAAGAGACTCTAAAATTCCATCAGCATGGAGCTTCTTCATGCGTTTGACACCTATGTGACCAAGGCGGCAATGCCACAAGTATGTGGGACTATCATTATCAATCTTACATCTTTTGGTACTCACACTATGAACATGTGTAGTATTACGCTCGAGATTCATTAAGAATAAACCATTCACCATCGGAGCATGACCATAAAACATATCTCTCATATAAATAGAACAACCATTATTCTCGGATTTAAATGAGTAACCATCTCGAATTAAACGAGATCCTGATACAATGTTCATGCTCAAAGCTGGCACTAAATAACAATTATTAAGGTTTAAAACTAATTCCGAAGGTAAATGTAGAGGTAGCGTGCCGACGGCGATCACATTGACCTTGGAACCATTCCCAACTCGCATCATCACCTCATCCTTCGCCAGTCTCCGCTTATTCCGCAGCTCCTATTTTGAGTTACAAATGTGAGCAACCGCACCGGTATCAAATACCCAGGAGCTACTACGAATACTGGTAAGGTACACATCAATTACATGTATATCACATATACCTTTCATTTTGCCGGCCTTCTTGTCCGCTAAGTACTTGGGGCAGTTCCGCTTCCAGTGACCACTTCCCTTGCAATAAAAGCACTCAGTCTCGGGCTTGGGTCCATTCTTTGGCTTCTTCCCGGCAGCTTGCTTACCGGGCGCGGCAACTCCCTTGCCGTCCTTCTTGAAGTTCTTCTTACCCTTGCCTTTCTTGAACTTAGTGGTTTTATTCACCATCAACACTTGATGTTCCTTTTTGACTTCTACCTCTACTGATTTCAGCATTGCAAATAATTCAGGAATGGTCTTTTCCATCCCCTGCATATTGAAGTTCATCATAAAGCTCTTGTAGCTCGGTGGAAGCGACTGGATGATTCTGTCAATGACCGCGTCATCCGGGAGATTAACTCTCAGCTGAGTCAAGCGGTTATGTAACCCAGACATAGTGAGTATGTGCTCACTGACAGAACTGTTTTCCTCCATCTTACAGCTGAAGAATTTGTCGGAGACTTCATATCTCTCGACCCGGGCATGAGCTTGAAAAACCATTTTCAGCTCTTCGAACATCTCATATGCTCCATGTCTCTCAAAACACTTTTGGAGCCCCGGCTCTAAGCTCTAAAGCATGCCGCACTGAACGAGGGAGTAGTCATCAACACGTGTCTGCCAAGCGTTCATAACGTCTTGGTTCTGTGGGACGGGTGCGTCACCTAGCGGTGCTTGTAGGACATAATCTTTCTTGGCAGCTATGAGGATGATCCTCAGGTTCCGGACCCAGTCCGTATAGTTGCTGCCATCGTCTTTCAGCTTGGATTTCTCTAGGAACGCGTTGAAGTTAAGGACTATGTTGGCCATTTGATCTACAAGACATATTGTAAAGATTTTAGACTAAGTTCATGATAATTAAGTTCATCTAATCAAATTATACAATGAACTCCCACTTAGATAGACATCCCTCTAGTAATCTAAGTATAACATGATCCGAGTTAACTAGGCCGTGTCCGATCATCACGTGAGACGGACTAGTCAACATTGGTGAACATCTTCATGTTGATCGTATCTTCTATACGACTCATGCTCGACCTTTCGGTCTTCTGTGTTCCGAGGCCATGTCTGTACATGCTAGGCTCGTCAAGTCAACCTAAGTGTTTGCATGTGTAAATCTGTCTTACACCCGTTGTATGTGAACGTTAGAATCTAACACCCGATCATCACGTGGTGCTTCGAAACAACACACTGTCGCAACGGTGCACAGTTAGGGGAAACACTTTCTTGAAATTATTATGAGGGATCATCTTATTTACTACCGTCTTTCTAAGTAAACAAGATGCAAAACATCACATGCAATCAAATAATAATAGTGACATGATATGGCCAATATCACATAGCTCCTTTGATCTCCATCTTGGGGCTCCATGATCATCTTATCACCGGCATGACACCATGATCTCCATCATCATGATCTCCATCATCGTGTCTCCATGAAGTTGCTCACCAACTATTACTTCTACTACTATGGCCAACGCGTTTAGCAATAAAGTAAAGTAATTTACATGGCGTTTCTCAATGACACGCAAGTCATACAAAAATAAAGACAACTCCTATGGCTCCTGCCTGTTGTCATACTCATCGACATGCAAGTCGTGATTCCTATTACAATAGCATGAACATCTCATACATCACATATATATCATTCATCATTCATCACAACTTTGGCCATATCATATCACAAAGCACTTGCTGCAAAAACAAGTTAGACGTCTTCTAATTGTTGTTGCAAGTTTTACGTGGCTGAAATAGGGTTCTAGCAAGAACGTTTTCTTACCTACGTGAAATCCACAACGTGATTTGTCAACTTCTATTTACCCTTCATAAGGACCCTTTTCATCGAATCCGCTCCAACTAAAGTGGGAGAGACAGACACCCGCCAGCCACCTTATGCAACTTGTGCATGTTAGTCGGTGGAACCGGTCTCACGTAAGTGTACGTGTAAGGTTGGTCTGGGCCGCTTCATCCCACAATACCGCTGAAGCAAGATAAGACTAGTAGCGGCAAGAAAGTTGACAACATCTACGCCCACAACAAATTGTGTTCTACTCGTGTAAGAGAACTACGCATAGACCTAGCTCATGATGCCACTGTTGGGGAACGTTGCAGAAAACAAAAATTTTCCTACGGTTTCACCAAGATCCATCTAGGAGTTCATCTAGCAACGAGTGATCGGATTGCATCTACATACCTTTGTAGATCACGTGCGGAAGCGTTCAAAGAACGGGGATGAGGAAGGCGTACTCGACGTGATCCAAATCACCGGAGATCCTAGCGCCGAACAGACGGCACCTCCGCGTTCAACACACGTACGGTCAGCGTGACGTCTCCTTCTTCTTGATCCAGCAAGGGGGAAGGAGAGGTTGAGGAAGATGGCTCCAGCAGCAGCATGACGGCGTGGTGGTGGTGGAGCTGCAGTACTCCGGCAGGGCTTCGCCAAGCACTATGGAGGAGGAGGATGTGTTGGAGAGGGAGAGGGAGGCACCAAAGGTGTGGGGTGAGAAGTCCTCCATCTCCCCACTATATATAGGAGGGCCAAGGGGGGGGCGCTGGCCCTAGGAGATCCAATCTCCTAGGGGGCGGCGGCCAAGGGAGGAATCCCTCCTCCCCAAGGCACCTAGGAGGTGCCTTCCCCCTTTGGGACTCTTCCCTTCTTGAACCCTAGGCGCATGGGCCTCTTGGGGCTGGTGCCCTTGGCCCATGTAGGTCAAGGAGCACACCCCTACAGCCCATGTGCCCCCCCGGGGCAGGTGGCCCCACCCGGTGGACCCCCGGGACCCTTCGGGTGGTCCTGGTACAATACCGGTGACCCCGAAACTTGTCCCGATGCCCGAAATAGCACTTCCTATATATAATTCTTTACCTCCGGACCATTCCGGAACTCCTCGGGACGTCCGGGATCTCATCCGGGACTCCGAACAACATTCGGGTTACTGCATATACATATCCCTACAACCCTAGCGTCACCGAACCTTAAGTGTGTAGACCCTATGGGTTCGGGAGACATGTAGACATGACCGAGATCGCTCTCCGGTCAATAAACAACAGCGGGATCTGGATACCCATGTTGGCTCCCACATGCTCCTCGATGATCTCATCGGATGAACCACGATGTCGAGGATTCAATCAATCCCGTATACAATTCCCTTTGTCAATCGGTATGTTACTTGCCCGAGATTCGATCGTCGGTATCCCAATACCTCGTTCAATCTCGTTACCGGCAAGTCACTTTACTCGTACCGTAATGCATGATCCCGTGACCAGACACTTGGTCACTTTGAGCTCATTATGATGATGCATTACCGAGTGGGCCCAGTGATACCTCTCCGTCATACGGAGTGACAAATCCCAGTCTTGATCCGTGTCAACCCAACAGACACTTTCGGAGATACCCGTAGTATACCTTTATAGTCACCCAGTTACGTTGTGACGTTTGGTACACCCAAAGCACTCCTACGGTATCCGGGAGTTACACGATCTCATGGTCTAAGGAAAAGATACTTGACATTGGAAAACTCTAGCAAACGAACTATACGATCTTGTGCTATGTTTAGGATTGGGTCTTGTCCATCACATCATTCTCCTAATGATGTGATCTCGTTATCAATGACATCCAATGTCCATAGTCAGGAAACCATGACTATCTGTTGATCAACGAGCTAGTCAACTAGAGGCTTACTAGGGACATGTTGGTGTCTATTATTCACACATGTATTACGATTTCCGGATAACACAATTATAGCATGAATAAAGACAATTATCATGAACAAGGAAATATAATAATAATGCTTTTATTATTGCCTCTAGGGCATATTTCCAACACTGGATACCCATGTTGGCTCCCACATGTTCCACGATGATCTCATCGGATGAACCACGATGTCGAGGATTTAATCAATGCCGTATACAATTCCCTTTGTCTATCGGTACAATACTTGCCCGAGATTCGATCGTCGGTATCTTGATACCTCGTTCAATCTCGTTACCGGCAAGTCTCTTTACTCGTTCCGTAACACATCATCCCGTGATCAACTCCTTGGTCACATTGTGCACATTATGATGATGTCCTACCGAGTGGGCCCAGAGATACCTCTCCGTTACACGGAGTGACAAATCCCAGTCTCGATTCGTGCCAACCCAACAGATACTTTCGGAGATACCCGTAGTGCACCTTTATAGCCACCCAGTTACGTTGTGACGTTTGGTACACCCAAAGCATTCCTACGGTATCCGGGAGTTGCACAATCTCATGGTCTAAGGAAATGATACTTGACATTAGAAAAGCTTTAGCATACGAACTACACGATCTTGTGCTAGGCTTAGGATTGGGTCTTGTCCATCACATCATTCTCCTAATGATGTGATCCCGTTATCAATGACATCCAATGTCCATGGTCAGGAAACCGTAACCATCTATTGATCAACGAGCTAGTCAACTAGAGGCTTACTAGGGACATGGTGTTGTCTATGTATCCACACATGTATCTGAGTTTCCTATCAATAAAATTCTAGCATGGATAATAAATGATTATCATGAACAAGGAAATATAATAATAACTAATTTATTATTGCCTCTAGGGCATATTTCCAACAAGAAGAGGATGTCTGGACTTTGGTGGTAGACTAGCTCCTAATGAATTTGAAAAGATCTTGTTTAGGCTTTAAAACCTCCAGCATCTTAACAGCTTCCAGCACCCTGAAATGCATAATTGTTCCAGCATCTACAAGAGGAAGCATCGGATACACGTTTAAACTATTCCAAATGATTAGATAATTAGACTAACATTACTAGCATAAAAGTATCATAGAAATATCACATAACTGCTGGAGTTGTGCATACCCTGCGTTGCTTATACTTTTGTCTCGAATTGCTGGTAAAGATGGGCCCTTTCTATTGAGCCGCAAATCTTGTATGGCTATAATGCAATCCTTCAGCTCTGATGCCTTGTAGCCTATCGGTTTTGCATTTCCTTACTCTACTACACAAAATCACAGGATTGTTTAGCCTTGAGAGCACAAAATATCAAAGGCAAAAAAATGAGCTTTCAGAATCTACCTCTTAGCTCTTACCCGAGGATTAGTATCTAGCCCAGTGGTCAACCTAGAAAGAAAAAATGATGAAGCAACAATATTGATGGCAAGAACGGGAAACAACTCTAGTCCAAACGACTCGACTCAGCACAATAGCTACCCAGGAACTCAAGTAACAAGCTGGAGCACCGCGACAAAGCATGCAAGAATAACTTCAGGCGTCGACACAAAGAAGCAATGGAGGAAGGATTAAATGAAGTTGGTCCAATATAATGAAAGGATTGGTAGTCACCTTTTGTCTCTTGGGCTAGATCTTGTAAACCACATGACATTATTAGCGAGACAAAGGTAAAATACACAAGGACTTAGTTAGACACAATTCGGAACATACACATCACAGAATTGGCAAATGACGCAATATGATACCACCAAGCAATAGTTCTTATATAAAAAACAAAGATGCATTTGATTGTTCAGTTAGTTGCTAGCATACTATCTCTGTCAATCATAGGAAAACTAGTACTCCTAAAGTGCCAATTACCAAACTATATAGACTCCTAAACTTCTAAACTACCAATTACCAAACCATATGTTCATATTATCCTCTACGATGAGCCGACCATGAGAAAGCTTCATCTGCTCCAAAAGGCAGAGCAATAGAGATGGATGTTAGGTGGTGCTACTGTTGGAGATGAAGCACTATACAATTTAATTCATCACATGGCATAATATGGAAATGAGCAAACACTAGTCCATTTATTTATCTTACTTTTGAGTCTAAAATATGGTACAAAGAATTTTCTTAGCAGTGTGTCATAAGCTCCTTTGAGAAGGAAACATAATGGTTTCTCATGAGCTAGCTAATATCCAGGCTAATAATGGCTCTTGAATTGACATCAAAGCAAAAAACAGATCATAAAATAGGGACAAAATTATCCAAATCATGAAAAAAATACAATGCATCAGCAAAGAGTACGAGCTTTATCTCAGCGCTTGCGAGTGTAGAGCAAGAGAAAGAGGTAAAGCTACGGCCATATGAATTCAAAAGTTTTAATTCTAGAAAGTATGAGCTCTAGCATTTCATTCGTCAACCATAGATAGAAAAATGTGTAAGAATAGGTCAAAAAGCACAAAACGGGTTGGCAACCAGGTGTTAGTATCAAGGCAATCTAACTATAAACAAAGAAAAACGCTTTGCATTTCCTAAAGGGGTGATCTTCTTCTAATTACTTGGTTTTATGTTTTAAAACAAAAAGATACAATGAACATTACAAAATATAAATGGTATGGCGGTCCCTCCTCTTTTTACCCGGACTTGGGATTGGCTACACATAGCATAGGCAGAGTTACCCACCCACCCTCCAAAGTGAGCAAAACAATCCTTAATTTTGGGGAGAGCAAATTTTCTCTCCCCTACTAGTAAGGATTGCCTCGCCCTTGAGTAGCATTAAGCAGCAAGGATTTCCTCTTGCATAGGCTTTTTTTAACCAAATGATCAAGGCAAACGTTAGTTTTGATGGAGAGCAAAATTTGCTATCCACCAATAGCAAGAATTGCCTTGCCCCTTCAGTAGCCTTAAGTGAGCAAGGTTTTCCTTGGTTTTGAGGGAGGCCAAATGGCTCTCCTTCACTATCAAGGATCACCTTACCCCTTGCTTAGATTTACATTTGTATTAATTAACCAGAGTCTTCCTTCAATTTTAGAAGTAAAATATGATATTCTACGTAGCCAAAATTGATTTGCCTCTTGCATAGCCTTATCTTTGCGCCAAATAAACAAGCCAGTCATTGTTTTTTATGAAAAGAAAATTTTGCTTTCCTCCACTAGCAAGGATTGCTTGAGTAGACTTAAGTAATCAAAGATTTCCTTGATTATAAGAAATGTGAGCAAAATGCTATCCCTTTTTTGGAGGGGTCAATTCTCTAGAAGCGAGGATTAAGCTATCCATACTTTTGAGCAAAGTGAGAAAAAAATCCCTTATTATGGGGAGTCAATCCTCAAAGAGCAAGGATTTCTATTTACCTAACCAATTTTTTGTGCAATGTACACAAGACTTTGTTGCATACGTACGAAGTCAACCCTCCATGAGCAAGATGATTTTGCCACTTGTCTGATAGGCACCATACTTTCGGGGACAATGCGCAGGTGCAATGTTGTATGAAGCATCGGTTCAACGAGTGCAACATGTACACCACTACCTGTTATCATGAAACAATTATCGTGATAAGAATCAACATCATATTTCATAATAAAAGTGCATTGAGGTTCAAGTAATAATTATGAACTGTGTAAACCCTGCTATTTTACTAAAGCATGAGCGCCAGACCAACATAGAGATTCACTTGGGGTATCCAGTATACATAGGAAGTAGAAACTACATCCATACAACATAGCGTCACGCTCTAAAAGATCAAAGGATCAACTGTATCAAAAAGAAGAAAGGGCTCCCTCATAAAGTAGCAAAACTACAGAAACAGAGTATTACTCATAGGAATAGAAAAAAAATGAAATGTTTGCTTAATCATGACACTTGTTTGTGGTAGGAAAATGACCTAATAGTGGAGATAATAAATAAATAGGATAATTTATGTGATCAAACGTGTATCTATTATCACCAACAGTAAAGAAAGTTGCTATTTCAGAAAGTAGGTGTAGAAATATTTGGAAACCATGTTTCAAAGGAAATGAAAATATATTCATAAATGGATAGTTGCAGGTACAAACTTATGGATTCGATGCAAACAACAAGGAAAAATTATGACTCATTAAGCTCATAGAATTGACAACATATTTTTCGTAAATAAAGAAAGTTCAACAATGTTATAGTAATAATTATGAACTATTGTATGTAGACCCAGCCTCGTTATCATGACCCAGCTTAATTCTCACACATATTTGTGGTACGAAACCGACCCAATTAATAGTGGGGATAATAAATAAGTTGGATAATTTCTGTGGTCAAACTTGTGTCTATTATCATCGAGAATACAAAAAATTGCTATTTTAGAAAGCCTGTGCAGAAATATTTGGAAACGAAGTTTCAAAGAGAATGAAAAGATTTTCATATATGAGTAGGTACAGTATACAAATTAAACATATGGACTCAAACGACGAATGATAAGAAAAAAAAACATTGACTCGTTGAGCTCATGTATGATCCGAGAACGAATGGGTTCATCAAGCACTACCACGGCGCACCGTGCGTGAAGAGGGATCGGATGAAAGCTTGGGCGTGCGTGAAGCACAAGCCGGCGTCCGAGTCTAGCCTCCCGGCGGGCAAAATTAATCCAGCCAACACCATAAAAAGTGTGGGCGAGCTGAGGTGGGGGAGAGGCATGGAAGCTAGTCTGGAGAAGAGTGCGTGCGGTGAGGGACGATGAAGAAGGGGGCTGGACGGCGCTACCGGTTTGATGCGACGAACGGTCAGCGCGGGTCAGAGTTGGATGGGTGTGATGCTTCTTTCTCCACTTTCAAAGTGCTAACCAATCGAGTAAGTTTAAATAGTTTAGTCACAATCAAGTAGCTCATGCTTAATAGGCATTCTTTCCTTTGCAATGCCGCCGTTAGGATATTCAGGAGAGGGGCCAAAAAATCAAGCTACTACTACATGCTCATATCCTCGTCAACATTCTGGATGTCTCTTTTTTATAAAAAGTTGTATTTCTGGGTGTTTCGAATGAACAAAGCAATGTTGGTTTCCTGCGGGCAGAAAAGGTGATACCCACCGCACACACACAAAAATAACATGTATTTGAGTGATAAGTAATTCTGGACAAAGGTAGTAGTGGATTTTTATATCTGACATTTCTAAATACCCAAAAAAACAAGTTGAGAAAAATCTATGCATTGGCGGATTACTCGTTTCATGGAGGGTTGCGGTGGCTTCTATATTTCAATCTACGGTTTTAGAAATTTATAATTCTTTTTTTTTTACTAGGCGGAATTTTAACCAATCAAGTTTTTTTCTGAAAAAACCCTCGGATCTATTAGCAACACCAGCAGTACAAACAACCGCAACAAAATAGAAATCACAAAGAGATCCAAATGGAGTCAACCACCTCCATCTTAGCTAGCTAAAACTGTAAAGCCATGGTTTTTCCATAAAAAAAAAAGGCAATAGAGGGATATAGCTACCGCGGGGAGTTAAATGTGACGATAGATGGCCACCGAATAATACTGGTGAGGATAGTTGATTGTGATGCCCGTTTGCACCGAAGTACCAAGAATGGGGCGGCGCACCAAGCGATACTACAACAATGATCATATGGACTAATGATGGACAAGGAAACCAACATTTATATTAAGCATTAGGTGGAACGTCCACTAAAATTTTCACTAGATGGCTTAATGCTTATTGTAATTTTGAGCATCGTCGATGTCGAAATTGAGTCGTTGCTGAAATCATCGTCGTCAAAATCATCCTCATCCTCACCTGCGTGCTTGTGGTCGTCTTCACCATCACCTCCGTGCTCACCCTCGCCACGTTTGTGACCGACGGCATCGACCCCGTCGCCACCGGCATGCTCTGATATATGTCACACTTGCCATTTGGTCCACTATTGTTGGTTATTTGAATATGCAATTTTAGTCTAATTGAAGAATAAGTATGTAGCTAATGATATACGGGTCTCGTATATAAAAAAATTATGAAGGCTCGGATATGGAAACTCTAAATTTCCATGCCTTCAAAAGCAGCAGGACAGGGACGAAAGATGTTGAAGAGTGAAGACCAATGCTCATCGCGCAGGAAAGTCCATTTCCGAAACCTGCTCTTACATACATTATGCCATGTATTTTCCATCATTTTTCTTGTGAGCTTGGTCATATTTCTTGTAGCAGTTCGCTGCAATAGAACAATAGAGAAAGTCGCAATCTCTTGTACTCCAACTCGGTTCCTGATTAATGAACTGTATTGCACTCATTTTATAATAAAAAGGGCAGCCCGATGCACGTAGCTCCTGCTTGTGCAAGTTTCGGAGAAGGGTCCAGCCACTTTGGGTCTTTTGTACGTAGGTTTTTCCTACATTTCTACAAGAGGCTATTTTCAGGATTCGAACCCGTAACCTCATGATCACAAGGCAACAGCTTTAGCACTGACAATAAAATATAAGATAGAATATATATAAAAAAATTAGCCATATAAGAAGATAGGCGCGAGTAAAACAAACGTTGAAATAGCAAAATCTGGTGGAGCAAGCAGAACTTTGGTGATCTGCCAAAAATGCCAAACACAACCTCAGTGTTGTTGTCTCTTGAGAAGGAGTTCCGCTTGAGAAGAGGTGACCTTGCACTTCACGGCCAAGAGCCCAATACCACGCGAGGTGCAAACGGTTTTTTTTTTCAGCCACACAGACACAGGACCTCAGATGTGCTCTGACACGCACTGTTTGCCTTTTATATAACAACAGTTACATACAAGAATGCAAACAAGTCTTAAAATGGCAATACAGTTACTTTGTGGCATGAATTTTACAGGAAAAGAAAAACAGGGGTTCAATGAAGCTTTACATCCTTGCGTTGCATGCTCGGTAACATTTCACTCCTCGAAATACGTATATTTAGGTAAAAAGGTAAACCAAGTCCATTAGTCTGAGCTAAATAAATACTCCCACCATGGGACGGAGGGAGTATTTGTTAATTGAACTAAAATCACGACATTTTTTTGGATCGGAGGGAGTATTATTAACCTGGACTGATCGCATAGCAAAACAGACACGAGAAAACTATATTCAGGCGGTCAATTTTAATTTTATTTAGTTGAAGTTGCCGACCTGCCGGATTCGAACCGACCAAAGGAGAGCACGGGGGATTTCCCATCCCTGTGCTGCCACCCACGCTCTTCCGACCGAGCTCAAAGCCGGTGACACAAACAACCACTTGTTACACCTACTAGTAGGCTTAATAAAGACAGGACATTAACAAAGGATTATTTAGTTAAGTATGTTGTTTGTTTATATGACATGAAATGGCTAGTGTCACAAAATATATTTTTAAAAACAACTACTAATAATTGTGATTTTGTATAGAGAAACCACATGTTAGCACAAGGATTTGGCGTACGAACATCTGCTGCTTTTATACGTGTGTGTGTGTGTGTCTATATATATATATATATATATATATATATATATATATATATATATATATATATATATATAGTATACTATACTACTAATAACACCCACAATAAAATCAAAATATAATCCACAGATCTCCTTGGGTTTGGTGTTCACTTTCCTTGCTCTCTCTTGTCCAAGCGATTGGGCCCGAATTTTTTTAAGTTTTCCTCACATAAATAAATCTTTGGTCCATGGAATGGGCCCAGCAAGGCAGATCAGCGTTTCCTAGGCGCTCAAATACAAATCATACGCTTGCAAATGCTTCTAGATGATTGACGTTTGATGGATGATCCAACATTTATCCACGCTTCCAGTGGACATGGTTACATTTACAGTGTACCATTAAAATGTAATTTTTCTCCACTTGACATAAATTTTCTCCACGGTTGATTTTGTCCTGGAAGTCTACAGCATGCACGAACAGGTGGGCCAAGGCTAACGGGACAGAGAACCAGAGGCCATATACCAACAGTGTGACGCAAGGGTCTGATGTGTTCTGTCATACTAGTGACTTTATTTGGGGGCTCAACCCTTCACACGTCATGCAAAAAAAGGAACTTCCTACGTCGGTTGGTCATTAGAGCTGCTATGAAAAATATACTGTCTGTTTATGTATTGACAGTGAAAATAGCGGTTAGTTTGGTTGTAAATAGGATCAATAAATCTAGCATAGCCACAAACGATTGCACGCTCACGTCACACCCCAAAATGCCAAGCGGAGCCATGTGGCTTCACTGAGCTTGAGCTTCCATGGAAAGATGGTAACAATGGGCGTACGTGTTCGGCCTGTGCCCAAACTAACCATGAATTTTGTCCTGCTGGCAGAGCCTAAAAGCTTGTCACATGCTTGGATGATTGCCAAAAGCTTGGTCTTTTCTCGCATGCCACAACTATGTATTGGCTTGGCTATCCATGGGCACAACTCCTGGCTTAAGATCTCCTTTTTTCCGGGTTTGTCTATCTATGTCTAAGTCGACTGAGATTTTCAGTTCAGAAGAGTGCATTTTTAGTTTAGTGAAGTAGCGCAACTTACATTTTATTTTTCACCAAAAGTTGCGCTTCTCTAAGAGAATCTCAGTCGACTTGGAAGTAGCAACGCCGGGTTTTTTTCTTCTTCTTTTTCTTGGCAAAGCCAGCTGATTTAGCAACGCACCAAACTCGAATCACCCATTATTTTCTTTGGGATATGCCGAGCCTGAGACCTGCGGGCCTCTTCATATTCTTGCCTGCTTTGGACTATTTCCCCGTTCCTGCTCGCTTTTGCAGTGAGATTAGCATGCACACCTGCATCACGGGTTGGGGCTACACAAGCAAACAGATTAAGAATGCACTTACTTACACTGGTGGATTATGCATGTCTCGGGCGAGAAATCAAGCAACCTGCAAGAACGCCATCCTGTGGTTAACACAGAAGTCAGACCAAATATAAGCAATGCAATTAGGGGAAATAATTGGTGGCTAATACAGGCAGGAGATGAACACATACCACACTGGTTCCGAATAGTTTGTGGATAGAAGCATATACATTCACATTCATACAGGGCGTCTCTACATACAAACCCCACGGATGACAGATAGAGATATATATGTATGTACCTGCAACAAGACGAGCAGGTCCATGAATAAACAACACGGCTTACCCAAAGACAGGATACAACTGCGCCCAAGAAAACAAATTTTATAGTGTGATTTATAACATATTAAAGCATGTGTGCAATGGCTCTGACAGAATTTCTTGTCAATCCCAAGAAAATGGGTCTGACGAGAGTTGTATCATCAAAAGTTCCAAGCGACAGTGTTTCCCTGCTCAAAGCAACTAAAGCCAAAGCAAAGAAAAGGCCCAAATCTGATTCATGCTGATCCGGGTGCAAAAGCTGGCCATGTTGGTAGGTACATCTTCCGTATGTAGGGGATACACGGAGAAGGCATCACACCACAGGCCCATCAAGCAGGAAAGGAGATTCCCTGCCATGCATGTGCAAGCAAGCGACAAGGCTATTTCCTTCCATACTGACATGCACGCAACTAATATGCATACTTCGTTCAAGTTGATCAAACACAGCAGGGGCAATGCATCCGTGACATTCTAGCATTGGGGCAAAGAGCATAATCCTCACAAGATGAAGGCAAAACTTCATTATTGCTTGCCTTTCTGTGTTTCATCTTTTACAGGCTACTAGTTAGATTTACTTCTCGTCCAATAACCACAATGTAATCTCTATATCTTTCAATCGGTCAAATGTAATTAATCATAGTGTTGGGCTGTTTGGCAATGTACAAGATTGTGGGTTTTCCAAATCTATCCAGATATGAGCAAGAACATTAGTATTAACCTTGTCAGCAAGTAACCAACCATCCACTAGCTCCGCCCACGCTGAACTCACTTGTCCTCCTCTTCACTCTCACCAGACCAGAGGGAGAAAGCTCACTTGCAGTCTTCCACAAGGCAGTGGCGAGCTGGCAACCAATAGTCGGCGATTGTGCCTTACTCTGGATAGCCTGAATTAGCAGCTCATCTAGCCTAAAATAGTGTAGTTTGTTCTTCATCACAGGGTAAGAAACTGTAATCTCCCCAAAACAGCATGTTCCACCATCCTGTACTTTAGTGTAAAATCCTGCCCAGGGACAAAAGGAAGACAATAAAAAACTCTAGATCTCCAGCAAGTCGTTTTCAAGTTAAAGATTCAAAAGAAACTCCAAAGTTGCCAGCAATGCAGATATAATGATATGGAAATAAAATGATGGCATTAGCCCACTAGAAGTTGGCCGCTGGTGCTGGATCAAGCCTAAAGGTACATGTAAGTAGCTCAGTACCCAACCATATATGAATATATGGAAGGTCATCCATATACAGGTAAAAGTTACATTACACTCTTACAAAGTACTTGGGTTGCTGAAGTCTAAAATAACTGATTTTATCAATCGGGATCTTTATGTCAGAAATATTAACAAGAAGGCATGCAATTGCGCGAGCTTGGACTACAAAGTAACTCGTTGACATTCCGTGTTCCATGTCATCTCTACACTATTAAAGGGGGATCTGCTGTCGTCGTGATGGTTCCACCTCCTTACCACGTACGATTCCCTCACCCATCATTTTTCCCATCCCAGGGATCTGTCGTCATCGTGATGGTTCCACCTCCTCCTTACCACATACGATCCCCCTTCCCATCGTTTTTCCCATCCCCGCCGATCCCCACCAATTTTTTCCGTAACAAAAAGGAAACAACCCAACCCACGCACACACGTCTCGCCTATGTGATCCCTAACTGCCACAGGCCACTTACCTCTACACATGCACGATCTGCTAGGGCGAAAGAAATTGCTACCCTACTGTCGCCTCCTATCGCACTCCCTTCGTCGTCATGCTCGCCGTCGTGCCAGCCGCCTTATTGCCATGGTGTCCCTCCCTCCCTCCCTCTCACGATGGTTGTGCGGAAAGCGATCGGAGGGCATGGCCGGCAGCAGCACACGGAGGCTCGCAGCGGCACTTGTGGTTCATGCTTGCGGCGGCTGCGGAGAAACGTGCACAAGCCCAGGCAGGCAGCAGCCAGGAGCAGCGGGCGAGACCGAGGACAGGCTGTGCTCATGTTCGTCTCTCCCCTTCTCTCCCTCATATGCGATGTGCTTCCTCCTGTACACTACTCTCTTTACCTCTTGTATTTTTACTTTTCAAGCAACCTCTTTGCCTCTTGTATCCTGTAGCCCTAAGTATGACTTGTGCAAATCAAGATGAAAAATCTAGGTGGAGAGTTTGATGAAGGTATTTTTTTTCTGGTCAACAAAAATCAAGTTTGTTCCTACACTTTGATATTATGATTTGTGGTATAGTAAACACCATTGCTGCTTATTCAGTAAATATGAGAATATAAATGGGTAGCATGGTCTAATAAATAGATTATGGTACTTTTCTGCAAGTTATTTTATGAATGATAAAGATACAAAATTTATCATGTAATATTCAGATCTCACATTTATCTCTATACACTTATGGCATCAAAGGTCTTTGTTTCCTAGAAACCGAAAATAGATACAAGATCAAGGGGCTGTTTGGTTTGTGACTAAGATTGCCAAACGTTGCCGCATCTAATTCTAAGGTTAGGCAAGTTTGACCAACTTAGGTGAGTGTTTGGTTGAAGCCACACCTTAGGCAAGCCACAATATGGCCCCACGTGACATACACACGAAAAGTGTGGCAAGATTCCCTCAGGCTTGCCAACTTGTGGCTCTCATTTTGTTGAACTAATCTAAGGCAAGCTTGGCAAAAATGTGTGGCAAAATATGAATGCAAGGCCTAGAACCAAACAGCCCGCAAGTATTTTGTATGTTTTTTTCAAACTGAAAATTCTAATATTTATCTAGCAATCTTTTGCAGGTTGTGAGGCTGCTCCATCATTCCATATTGTCGAGCTTCCTAAAAATGGAGGGGACTTGTTGCAGACTCATAATCTATGATCTCACGTGTTACGTTTTTGGTACCATTTATTTGTCGAACATTTTTAAGAAATTTGACTCTTCGCACTACTAGATAAGTGGCAGCATTCAATATGTAGTTCTACATGAGTTTATCATCATTATGTAAATATGGTTTTGGAATCTTTCACAAGCGCAACAAAACAAACATGATAAGCTCTGCTAAGCTTTCATATTAATGCTACTTATTGTAGACATGCTAATAAACTACTAAGCTTTCATATTAGAATTTTAACGTTCCGTAAGTACTTTCCTTTACTCCCAGTTTTGTAGGTATAATGATCAAGGTCCAGATTCACTAATTAACTGATGGATTTGTGCAAATATTTTGAGGTCAAGCGAAAAGAAAATCAACTTCTTGATTTCACGATTTAGCGAACATGATCAAAGAGTTGTGTAGTCATGAGGACGCCAACTTCACACTGGAATACTTAACGTAAGGAGTCATGAGGCTGGAATATAACACTTCTTTACCTTCTACTTATATTTGCTACAGTGAAGGAGAAACTATCTATCTTGAACACTATGTGTCATTGTTGTATTGTGTAAATTGTAGCCATGCACCCGTAAGTATTAAAGCTAGGAAGGCATGAAGCAGACTTTTATTTTATGTACTCCATTCTTCCCAACATGTAAAGCACTTACTTTGGAGGACACGACTTTGACCTGTTGTATATGCCAAAGTACGTGGATTGAACATGTTTAAAAGGTATGGTAGTATTTCTCTTGAAAAATAATTTTATTCCATGTGTGTATACTAATTTTATAGCCATACACTAAGTGAAAATAATAGTCAAAGTTGTGTGACGAGGAACATAAAAAGGCAAGCGGGCCCTACATTTTGGAAGGAGAGAGAATACTATACATTTTTGGAAGAAGGGGGTATTAGTTTATTGGTGTCACTTAATATCTAATTGTTTTGTTTCAAATATAAGTGTCAAATTGAGTGATTAATTTTGCTTTCCCATGTCATGCATGTGCCTCTAACCTTTACTTGTTCTGATGTACCTGGACCGTAGAACCTTAATGTTCTACACTCCCAACTACACCATGCGACAGGTTGCTTCAATAAGGCTTTTGTCGGCAACGCCAAGAAAATGTTGTGACTTATACAAGAAATGAATTCTAAAAGTAATGGTCTTGTCACTAAAGTTTTAGATGTAATTTAACTTTTCAAAAGTTGTTATCCAAAAATATATTTTTGAATGCTTCAATCTCGTAACACTTCTATGATACAGTTCAATAAACAATGCATTAGCTATAACTAAATGGATCAAATAACCTCATACACCAAAGTAAGCACATCAAACATTGAGTACTTCCATCATCTGATCGATAAATCGTCACTATTTTATATCCTCCCATGGCAACACACGGGCGTTCAACTAGTCTCTGTAATAACACAATATGACAGAATTGCATTTGATTATCTGACTGCACAACACCCCCATACGGCTTCAGTAATGGAGTTAAACTGATCTCAGAAATGGAGATATATAAAATGAATGAGGGGACTGTGAACCATTGCTAAACCAATCGGATTACTTCCCCATTGACCTAGATTTCTCGAACCCACACCGAAATGCATGTAGTTTGTATTAGAAGAGGAACGCTGAGAAGGGGACAACATTGCCCATTGTCCTGGAAATTAAGTTCATTATAGCAATCAGCTGAGCATTTGCAGTTCCATATAATGAAACCTATATATGCTGTCCAACTCTGGCAAAAATTCTAACCCAACGATAATACTAACACCCAAATTTAGGGCACACAATAACGTAACACAATGATTTGCCACTTCAAAGAATGTCTACTGATGATATGGCTATGCTACATTTTTTCTTATCGAGGAATACCATATCAAATTCTTTGGAGCAGATTATTGTCGGCTTTCAGCTTTTCACCAATAAGAATGATAGCTAAACAGACGACAAAGTATAATGTAAATGCTAACTTCTGAGCCTAACATGGAAATACTTGTAACTGTAGCATTACCTCAGTAATAAGCTTGACTTCTTAGTTCATTGATCCACGGCACCTAAACAGCCAGCACGTAGTTAGCAAGTGAATGAGTAAAAGAGAAATATCCTAAAAATGGCACAAACAACTATCTCGATAAAATAAGGATAAGATTAAAATAAAACAAAATTTAATGGTAGCATAAATATTGTATCAGATGAATAAACACATGAAATTATTCTACGGGCACTCTCAAGCTCCAAAAAAATTGAATTTGAGTACTGGCTATTTGTGCTCAGGTCCACATGACGGTGGAACAGTCAGTGGCAAGCGCAGAATTTCGGAACACATCCCAAGCAAATTACAGGAAATAGCACGACAAAGAAAATCAATGAGAAAACAGACGTCATTCAATTTAGCAACATATGAATTCATATGTATGTAGATCATAGTTTAAAATCTTGTTGGCTAATCAAAGTGGATAGCAGGAGTATCAGTTCCTGGTGAGAGTGTCATTTCCAGCTGTCAATTGTTTTGTAGTTTATTCTCTATTAGATCATACTGAAACTTACATAATACTGAAAGTTTAAAAGAAGAATGAAGGTTCACAGCAATCAGAGCAGTAACCAATCCTGTGGAGGTGTAGATTTTTTTTGGGGGGGGGGGGGGGGGTGTTGAGTGAAGTACAGAAATGGTATCGATTCTGTAGCTATCAACAGTTCAGTGAAAATTATTCCTGTGCAAGCAATTCCTTAGCATTCATATATAATTAACCAGGGGGGGGGGGGGGGGGGGGGGGTCAGACCTAAAATAAGTAGAAACTATAAAAAAAACGCATTAACTTCTACAGAAGATGTCATGTAAAATATCTAAGCGATTACCTTTGGGAACCACAGTGGCATGGTATCTTCTTTTCCTCCAATGGAAATTTGTAATTGTACGTCAATTCTTCGCCAGCATATATACGCCTCTTTGCGTAAATGAAAATCTTCTTGTGGCCCTCAACAGTAATTACTTTTGTATAACAATTCGGCTGGCAAGGAAATAATGAGACTGCTATTCAGCATGTTACAGACATCACAGTTGAATGTTTATTGTTAAGCAGTTTACCTCACACGAATGGTTGATAAATCTTGCTAAACCACCACGCTTAGTAGCATCAACCTGTGTAAATTAAGAAAAAATGGAGGCAATGAACAGAGTTGCGCAAGGTGCAGTCACAAAAACTGGCAAAGATTAAACATGATTTCAATCAAAGGTTTGAGACTACCAAGCATCACAAGGACCCCAACCCATTAAAAGATCACATTTATGCTTTACATTATTATATTGTCACATAGCTCCATCATTTTCTGTACTGCTTCAACATTATCCAATTCTTCTATTGTCTAAGAAGCAAATATCAGAAATAAAGACATGTATGCAGCACACCATTTTAGATAAAGGCAGATAGGAATAATCTTCTACACCTACCACATAATCATCGTCCAAGCGAAAAAGGTAACTGCTTCCAATTCCACTCTTCTCATATTGATCCTCACGTATGTCTGAGACCTGCATGGTACAGATATATCAATAAGCTTCTTATAAAAACTACGTACTACATTGATGAAGGGATTGTTGATTTCAAGATAACAAAATTACCGGACGGCGAATCAGTTCACCAACATATTCAATAACGAAATCTTCTGCATCAATTGACTCAAGGGCCACCAGACCCCATTCATGGATCTTGCTCCTTTGAAAACGTAACCGCTTCTTCCTTGCCTGTATGCCAAAGATAGAGTCAGTGGTCATCCAAACTGTCATGGCAAGAGAAACTTGTGTACATGCAATGATTTATTTTACCTTCGATTGGGTAATTTTCAGTAGCTCAGTGCCTTCAGAAGCAGCTAACAGGTTTCGTAACTTTACGCGATTTGTTCGCGCAGATGTACCTTTAACTTGCGGATTTTTCCACACATTATTAGCTGAAGTTGAAAGAATACTCCGAACATGGTACCCTCTCACACGAGTCCTTTCTGATGGAGTGGCGGTGCGTGCCCAATTACGCCACTCCCACCCATTGGAGGAAGCTCTTGCACAGCCATCTGACTCTGGACACAAAATCAATGGCTTTGCCTTCTGACTGGAGTCAGTAGACATGTTCTTATTCTTTCTTTTCTTTGCGAGCTTTGTGGGCACACTAATGTTCTCAAAAGGAACCTCATTATCAACCAGAGGCGTCCTAGTAAGATGAGAAGTCCTTTGTCCTACAAAAGAAGGATGATGCATGTGATAAATCTATGCAAATTTACAGGGGATGAAGCAAACAGGATTAAAATGCTTACTCTTTGGCACATCATTGGAAAGCCGCTTCAAGTCTTGTTCGATATTCAAAGGGTTTACAACATTATCAAGAGTTTTGGTACGACTCTTGGAGGTCTTTGGCACATCACTGGAAAGCCGCTTCAAGCCTTGTTCAATATTCGTAGGGTTTACAGCATTATCAAGAGTTTTGGTACGACTCTTGGAGGCTTTTGGCACATCATTGGAAAGCCGCTTCAAGCCTTGTTTGATATTCAAAGGGTTTACAGCATTATCAAGAGTTTTGGTACGACTCTTGGAGGCCTTTGGCACATCATTGGGAAGAAGCTTCAAGCCTTGTTTGATATTCAAAGGGTTTACAGCATTAGCAAGAGTTTTGGTACGACTCTTGGAGGTCTTTGGCACATCATTGGAAAGCCGCTTCAAGCCTTGTTCGATATTCAAAATGTTTACAACATTATCAAGAGTTTTGGTACGACTCTTGGAGGACTTTTTCGACTTCCCGGCCTTCCTTGGTTCCTGGACATTTTTAAGATGAACCTTGCGCTCAACAAGCTCGCGTAGAGGCTTGGAAAGCTGCTCATCCGTTGGAGTTCCCACTGCTTTTTTGGATGACACTGCTTCACAGTTGTTCCTTAACTTTCTCTTTTTGTAGTACGCATATTCTTTATTAGGTCTCAATGATTCGTCGATGTTTTTAGGCACAAAAGTCTGCTTGGTATACCATGAATCAAGGCACTCGCTGATAGTATCTGACAGGAGAGATGCCCACTCTTCTATAACATTCGTATGCAGTGTCTGCCTGCAGATAGCCACGCTGATATGTCTAGATATTCCGGGCATAGAGTTAATTGATTTTGAAGGTCGGTATTTGTTTTTGTCCATGACCAGCACAGAAGCTGAGCCAGTCTCCACACCAGGAGGCACCTCATCAAAACTCTCATCCGATTCAGCTGCCTCAGATACATCCAGCTTTTCAAATATACTAGCATAAGATGAAGAAGGGGATTGATGCTCCACTGCATGCAAATTAAAGGGGTTAAAAATAATATAACCAAGCTCAGGTAAGACAAAATGCAATAGAATAATGGTCATTTACCATGAGAAGTGAGCATTTTATCTGTTGCCACATCAGATACAGATGATGTTGCGCCTGCCACCATGTCAGCAGGACTGGGTACAGTATCAGTAGCTATTTCAGCGGTAACCAACACTTCATCTACAGCCATTTCAGCCGGACTGGTTATTGCATCTACAGCCATTTCAGCCGGACTGGTTATTGCATCTAGAGCCATTTCAGCCGGACTGGTCATTGCACCTAGAGCCATTTCAGCCGGACTGGTTATTGCAACTGTAGTCATTTTAGCAATATCCAATGATTTATCTTGAGCCATTTCAGGAGGAATGGGGGGTGTTTCAAGAATGTCCATTGCAGCAGAACTAGGCGAGTCCGGTGCATGAACAGGAGTACGAATTAGTTCCTGCAATACACATGTCCAACATGAATCATGTAAATTTCAAAATCTCAGTAGTCATAAGAGAAATTATTTATCATTGATATCTCACTTGTTCAGTGATGTCTTCAAGTCCAAAGCACAACCAGTTTGTTATCTCCTCTGCAATAACCTCCCTGAAATGGTGAAACAAAGTTTCCTTTGCTGCCACGTATAGTTCATTCGCCAGCATTACCTGGACTCCTGATGAGGGGTCAAAATACATGGTGGAACTTGATTCACGCCACCAACTATTTTTGTCATTGCAAGAACTAATGGCTAACAGCGGCGGAGAGACGGGGCTTGCACACTCCAATGTTGGCCCAAATCCAGGTGGGAAATCCATGTCGCACTCAAGAGCTACTGAATCACATATTACCTGCAAAGACATGGAGGTATAAGAACCCATTATATATGACGAAAGAAAGGATATGAACGACAAATTGCCCCCCTCCAAGAAATAGATACACTTGGTGTCAGAGACAAAACCTTCAATCCATCAGCTTCTTGCTTGTTTGCGTTATCAGACGCACCAGGAATACTCGTACAAGGAAGACTTGAATGGTGATTTCTCTTAATCCATGAACCACAGTAGTCCATAACAGGATCATACAATATCCCATCCCAGATATTCTTCATGGATTCATAATAAAGAGTTTGCCAAACTGCTGATAATATATCAGAAAATTTGGCATGCACCGCAGTTGACTGAACAGCCACAGGAGAAGTTGCTCGTACTGTATTATATGAGTTTCCTTTTTTGTGATTAGTAAATTTTGCATGAGCCTTGCCCTTTAATGCTGAAGCCTTCTTGCTGTCAGGCTGCCAATGTCAAAACCATGAGGGGGAGATTATGAAAAACTGAAGAAGGACCATACAAAGAGGTGCTCTTATTAGAAACACTTTGTGCCAAATAATACACACCTTAACAGCTAGGAGTTTCGATTTTGCAGCTAGCTGCTTCTCAGTCTTCCTACAGGCGATAATTTCTGGAAGCACACAGCTGAAAATTTCATCAACAAAAATCTTGCGGGCTGATTTCACTATACCGGCATGGAGCTGATGACTAATATCATCGACTATGTCACCCATCACGTCACTGGCTGACCCAGAATCATTCTCTGAAGCTTCTGAATGCTCTGTGTGACCTCCACTCCACCAATCAACTAATGATACAAGTGTAAATGGACCAAATTTGCTATCAACATGGTAAACCTACAATAAAAACAGACTTCATTCAGATTGCAGACTAATAATGAGATAAAGAAAATAGTTCACAGCTATACACGCAAGATGTGTAAGTATGGTATTATAAAAAGGATCTAGTAGCACAGCACGTCAACTTTTTTGTTTAACTTGATTCACGGGAGAACAACAAAAACTTACAGATAGAAGTTTCATTGACATTTAATGAATTTAACCGTTTGTACGCAGAAAATAGCTTGTGCTATCAATTTGGTATTCAACCTCACTGAGTTACCCAGTATTTTGCACTTGACAAGGCGAGAAGAGAAATGTAAATGAAATAATTTATCAAACGGTTTACAAGTGGTGTTAATCTAACACATAAGTGCAAGGACACTCAAGCCAATAATGCAACGAATTTCAAGAGGTCTTCACAAAACCAACAGCATAAATAGTGTATGTACCAGACTAATATTCTTGAGCTTTGGCTAGTTATGACCAGATATGTAATTGCCTTCTAATAATTGCAGACCTGCCATTATGTAACTTGAATTGAAACATTGCAGTAAGCCAGTAACAGGGTAACAAGAATGAATTGTTGCTCGAATGGATAAAGCATATGCCAACATAACTCAAGAGGATGGGATTTACAAGACATGGTTTTGATTGCTCAATATTTTTTACCATAGAAAGATCCTGGAGATAGCTGCTATGAAGCCAATAAGAAAGTTCAGCAAGAGAATGTGGCCCATGACGGCTGCCATCGCTGTCCTCGAACATCCAGCATGACTCATCGCTTGAGAGAGCCTGGTGAGAGAACAGAAGCTAAACAAATCAGGGAGGTAGACAAGCGGCTGGACGGTGTGCAGAAACATAGGTAAAAAATGCTCAGCGTACATTTGGAAGCGCCAGTTTATCAGTACGAGCCACTGTCTTATTCTCCTTCGGTTCATTCGGAGTGGTGACCGCGCCAGCAGAATTCCATTGTGAAAGAAACTGCTCCAGAGAACTCAAGGCTACAGGATTGAGCATTTGCCCACCAACAAGAGCATAAATAGCAAGATCTTGAGGCAAGAAACCACTGGATAGCCCCTCATAGAGCTGCTTGGGTGCGTAAGGCCCACACATCTGGCCATGCTCATTCACATACATACAGCCTTCAAAAGGCTGATGTTGCGGATATGCACCGTATGTCCCATTTTGACCATTTGAATGGCCCGTGCCAGACTGCGAATAGATCCCACCGCCGTTATTGACAGGACAAACATTCCCCTGCATGGCAACAAACATGCCAGAGCTCTGCGGTTGGTCGCCACTACAGGAAGCAATCTGCCGCCTCTCCGAACACCTGGTCAATCAGAGCCCGTGATCAGCTCCAGCTTTAATTAAGTAAAAAAGGAAGGAAACAATAATGTGACCAAAACAAACAGAGAGGATCAACGGAAGGTTGTACCGGTCAAGCATGTTCACGCGTGCACCACTGCAGGCCGACACGGAACAATCAAGCGGCTCCCTGTCAGACCACTTTGTACGCTTCGTTCTGGGGAAAGAGCTGGGGCTGCGGAAGCTCGACGACTCTGCTGGCGAATCATCCAAGCCCTGCTCACAAGGAAATTGCATAGGGGTCACTAACAACAACATAGTATTTCTCAAGTTCAGAACAAAAACCGACGCCGTGACCCTTCCACGCAACACGAAATTCACCATGCTATGTAACAGAACTCGCAAATTCAGGACGATCTCTAGGAATCGACCACCGTCACGTCTACGAGAGCAATCGCAAAAGTTCT
Source organism: Triticum aestivum (assembly GCF_018294505.1). Taxonomy (NCBI): domain Eukaryota; kingdom Viridiplantae; phylum Streptophyta; class Magnoliopsida; order Poales; family Poaceae; genus Triticum; species Triticum aestivum. The sequence goes on along the minus strand of NC_057806.1, from coordinate 40,573,211 downwards.
CTCCGTCCTCGCCTCGCTCACACGCTACCAGCGGGCGCTATCGCCATAAACTCCAAAACCACGCTGTAATCCAAACCACCCACACGGCCGCGCAAGAGACATAATCCCCGGGGCCCAGTGGGCAGATCCCCGACGGCGGGACGAGGGGGCCCCGAGCCCGCCTCGCGGCGACGACCACGCGCGCGGGCCGGCGAGGCGGATCCGGTGACGGGGAGAGAGCGGGAGCGAGAGCTCACCAGATCGGAGCGCGCGTGCGGCATGGCTTGCTGGCGGGGGATCGGGCGCCCTCCGGAGTCGGGTCTCCGCCGCGCCGCCGGCGGGTAGGGTTAGCGGTTGTGGGGGGGGGGGGGGGGGGGGGGGGGGGGGGGGGGTGGAGAGCGTGCCGGGCAAGAGGAGAGAGAAGACGGGGAGGAGCGTTTCGGACAGCTGGCCCGGCCAGTAATCATCATCATGATCGGAAGAACAAAATTACTCACCTCTGATTATTGATTTCCAAACTGGGCAGAACATGAAGTTTCTATAATTTTTGTGTTCCTCTCCCTTGCTTCTCTGAATCCCGCGATGGCGGAGGCGGGGGCGACGGTGGGGACGAGAGCCGCCTTGACGACGAGTTAGGGATTGGGGCGGAGGGGTTTCGGAGTCTGGGGAGTTTGGGTAGAACGCATGAACCGAAGATGGAGGCGGCAGCGAGAAGGATGAAGTTAGGTTTTAATTCTGGGTGTTTGTATGAAGAGGGTGGATATAAGGTCTATGGATGAAGATCTACGAGTTGGCGGTTAGGGCAAAGGTATTCACCTGAGTCAGGAGAGTCCCCGTGATCCAGGATGAAGGTCGCCGGAACCGTGGATGATGAAGGTGGTGGGTGCGAGTAAGGTGGGAAGCGGATTGATCCAGTGAGGAGGCTGCAAAATCGAGGAGGACGAAGGCGGCGGCGGCTGTGGGCGGGTAGGATGAAATTAGGGTTTCGATTTGGGGTATTTGTACGAGGAGGAATGGGTTTAGGTCGTTGGATGAAGATCTCCAAATCTACAAAATTCTAATTTTTGGCAAATAAAAAATAGTTAAGTACTAAATAATGCACCCCATCCCAAAAAGGGGAAAAAAGAACAATTTTGATCTCTTCCCCTTTCGTCTTCATAACCAGGAACTCGAACGATATTGTTGAGACAAGATTCACCTCGAGTCAAAGCTAATAGCAAGGTAAAGGCTAGGCGATGACAAGTTAGAGGTTATGATGATGAGTTTCATCAGAGTCGGGAGAGTTTTGAGGAAGCGATTGATCCGTGGTGGAGAAAAAAATAGGGAGGATGGAGGTGGTTGTAGTGGGTAAGGCATGAAGGGTGAAGTTAAGTTTTCAATATGAGAGTGCCTATACATTAGGTATCTGAAAATTTCATCCGCGTCGGTCACTTTCGTCAGGACCGCTATATCTTTATCCAACGGCCAAAAACATATCGTGCATTGTTCATCTTTAACCCCATCTTCTTCTTCCTCACACAATCACCCCCGCCTACCCCACCTCAACCGTCTACCTCCGCCACATGCGGCCGGCAAGCGCTGCCACACGCCACCCCGCCCTTCCCTCAGTGTCCCCCCCCCTCCCCCCTTCGCCATTGCTTGAAGCTATCGCGACCATCCCTCTGAGCTCCCCAACTACATAAACTCTAGCGACCCCCCCCCCCCCACACACACACACACACCACACCACCACCCTCTTTGCGCCCATATCAAGTTTCGGACTCACTATCGCCGGTTCATGCTCGTGCACGACTCGGCCTTGCCATGGTCGGCATTCCTCACACCATCCGCGCAAAATTGCACCTTCAACCTCACGCAAAGCGGAAATTGTCCGACGCTCAAAAGAATTTCAGGTGCCTGACAATTAGCAAACACATTTGAGTATTCCTATCAAAGATGAATACAACAAAGATCATAGAAAAATCTATTTCAGCCAACTGAAAAACATATTACTACGAAAAACTAACATTCCTGTGTTTCTACAACTCTGATGGTTCTCAATTGACGCCATGAGCCAGAAGATCTTCATCCCACGCTAAAACTATGCTATTCCGAGAGAAGATGACAGAAATTGATTAAAGGAGTAGACAAAAACAGAAAGCAGAGATGAATTCCAGCATACACCAAGTGCTTTACAAGCTGAGCAATGTAACAAATCCACAGAGCATTTGGGCAGGGCTTTGAAAGACTTTCCCTAAAATACACTCACAGTTGATCACTGCCTTACAACTGCTGCTACTTCAGTGAGACATCTACTTGACTCATGAACAACTCGACTCCTTATCTAGAGATGCAGCAGGGGTAGGGCAGTGCAACTCTCTAGCTAAATCATGGCAACCAAAAGGTGTTTGTGAATGCCTGAAATCGAACCATTTCCCGCGAAACCCGCGCCTCGGTCACTCTTGCTCCAGTTCTTAGTTACTACTGCTACAACATTACATTGCTGGTTCCATCTGCACCGCTAGTACCACCCAAAACATCACAATGGGTTCAGAAGTCATCAGTGACAGTTTCACCTGAAGAACTCTTGCCACTGCACTATCAGCCCTGAAGCTCTCCGCAGGAAAACCATGGAAGCCAAAAGGAGTTCCAGGCCAGGGTAAAAGCTTCAGAGCTCATGCATCAATGGTGAGGTGCTTCTTGTGACTGGACACCTTGGCCTGCAGCTTCTCCAGCTTGGCGCTGGCGCTCCTGTGCCGGTCGTTCATCTTCCCCTCCTCGGTGCTGCACATCTGCAGCTTCATCTTCAGGCTGAACATCCGCTGGACCCGCGCCGCCCACCCGTCCTTCCCCGCGGCACCGCCGAGCTTCCGGATGTCCTGCCGCATGCCAGAGCACTCCCTCTCCAGCTCCGCCAGCCGCAGCCGCATGCTGTCCATGCCGGCCCTGAGCGCCTGGTTCTCCCTCACCGCCGCCGACGTGACCCAGCGGGCACCGGCTTCGCCGGACGTGGCGATGGTGCCACTGCCATGGAGGGGGCGTGAGGATCCTTCCAGGTTGTCGGAGACCATAAGGCACCCGGCGATGGATGTCCGCAGCTGGAGCTGCTCGAAGAAGAGGACCTGCACCACCACACGCAGCGGCAGGCGCTCGTTCTGCGCTGCGTGGGTGCATGCCTCCAGGGACAGCTTCTGGCAGTCGATCAGCCGGCAGAGATGCTCGCGCTCGGATTCCGGTAGACAAGAATGTGCCTGTCAGCATTGCAGAACAAGACTAAACAGCATCAGCAATGGTAAAGTTCAGAATTTAGCAAGTCAAGCGGCTAAGAGTGACGATGTGATTATTATGGAAAACAATAAACAGCATTAACAATGTGTATGTGAAAAAAAATGCAAATGTGTCTTCATTTCTTGGCAGAAAAACTTAAACATATATGGACATTAGTGTCACCATGCCTTTGGAAGAAGTATCAATTTTACAAATTACAACACTAGGGCATGTTTGGTTGGCTTCCACACTTGGCCACATTTTTGTGCCACCACAAAAACTGTGGCACGCCACTTGTGGCAAACTATGGATGGCAACCAAACATGCCCCCTTTGAAGTGGAGATGAAGAAACTGCATGGTAACTATTTTCAGATAAAAAACAGACTCAAAAGTTTACCTTCAAGTATACATCAATGGCGCGGTAAAGTCCATCGTCTAGAGGCCGGGCATATTCAGGCAAAGCAGTTGCAAGAGATTCAAATTTCGGTGGCTTCAGGTTGATATCTGGTGCAATCTCTGCAAGGTAGCCATCAATCAGCTTGGCGACAGCGGTGATTGGTGCAAGTGAAGGAGAACCCATCACATCATCCAAGCACGGGGAGCCACCACCCATGGTCTGATCCATCGCCAAGAAGTGATCAAGGATCCTGCGCACACATTCGACATTGTAGAGCGTGTCCATTGTGTACGAGAAGTTCGGCAGCAGCAGATCCTCCAGTGTGGCTTCATCTAGTTGCATGCCAACCCTTTTCTCCAAGTTGGAAATGCAAGCACGGCTGACTTTCAGAATCATGGCAGTTCGAAGCAGCCAGAGCAGAACATTTGTGGATATCAGGCCTCTCTGAAGAGGCAGCATCCTGTCAATGTCCTCAAGCAAATGCCTTTGTTCTTCCTCGGATAAGGTAGCAGCAGCAGAAGTCAGGGGCACCGGTCCCATGCTTTGACGCCTATTCAGTCCTGGGAGACACTTCTTGGCATAGTACGTGAGTGAACCGGCGACGATCTCCTCCTTGGCGCCTCTTGACTCCATGGTGGAGATAAGCCTCTTGTATGTAGGGAAGCTCAATGATGAAGCATCATCATACCACCAATCTGAGCTGAAGTTCCCGAGCTTTGCGCCCGTGCTAATACCATTCCACAATACACTGCCACCAGGGCTATGCATCGCACCGTGCTCTGATACTGGCCAGCCAAAGAGGTCTGGGTCGATGCTAGCCTTGGCGGCCAACGATTCGACGCACCTCTTTGCAATGTGAAGGTCTTCGGCATGAGGGAGAAGGACATCACATGTCTTGAGTGCTTCCAGGGAATCTTTCCAGCTGCGGAGAACGACTTGGTTGAAGAACATTTCTGCCTGGTGGATGAGGTTATCCTGAGCTGTTTCTTCTGTCATCTCGAGATATTCGGCGGCGCAACGAAGGTGGACAATATTTGCTGGAGAGAGCTCTATCTTCAAACCATAACAGAACCTTGCCACTAACTCGAACGATTTTGCACCTCCAGGGATGTCAGACAGTTTGATGGTACATTCATCTTGGTCTGAATTCTCCTCAATCAACCTTCCCAAGATGGCACTCTTTGAAAGCAGAGGGAACTGCAAGGAGATAAGGACCATTTGGAACAAAAGGACAGCCAGTAAATATCAACCTCACACATTGAAGGCGAACATCGAGAGGAAGTAATTTGTAAGTGCTCTTTCTTTCATTCTTCTCCTTGAGAATCACTTTGTTAATGTATAACTATTAAGGACTACACTAATTAAGTACAGGTGTACAACTCATCTAAGAAAAGGTAAGGAAGCAGAGATGATGTTTTTTCTTCGAGCTTGTACCTAACGGTCTAAATACAAGCGCGGGCTAAGCTACAATATCTTGCTTCAAATCATCACAAATTTACAGTGGGCTACTAATACTGTAGTAGATTGAAAAGGCAAATTACCTTGTGGAGGTGGAAAGACATCTCCCCGACCTGAACGATAACGTCGCTGGGAAGTCCAGTTGTGCAGAACCTGCAAGGCCCACAAGAAGACGGTCATCAGTGAATCACTAACCACATATATTTCGGCTTGCACAGTTTTAGTGAAGCAAGTGAGGTAATGGGTACGAGTAGTAGTGTAAAAGAACAGCTTCCCTGTTTAACTTAGATGCTAAAGAGAGAACTGATAAGGCATTGTTTCATATCCTGACCATCTCTTTAAACAGAATCTATAGACAGACCGGCATTGCTTCTACAGAAGCTACTATAAAAGAGCAGGAAGGTCGCTGTAGGCTAGACTCTAAAAATATCCACCCTGAAGTACTGGAAGGGGACACCTGCATTATCTGGCATTTCAGCCTCACCAAACCTTAAAACTGGCCCTGTACATGAAAGCGAAAGGGGAAACAAAAACCCTAGCGCTTCATAAAGCACAACAAGAAGAGGAAGTAGTAGCAATGTGGGTGCAGACTAGACTAAATCACACAAATCGCCATGCCAGAAAATTGGGCAAGAAAGAAAGATCCTGGAGTTCACGTCATGTGCCCCCAAATCCCCATTTGAAACACATTATACTCTTTCTACCTTTTCTAATTTTCAGACTATACATAGTAAACTAACAGCAGGAGGCCAGGAACAGGACAAGCGCGCCCAATTGTTTAATGTCGGCCACGAAGCTTCCAAATCGCACACATTTGCATGCATGGCAGCACAAGTCTGAAAGAACTGAAGCAAATGGCAAAGCCATGGCTGGTAAAAAAAAAGGAAGGAGCAGAGCATGGAGCATACCATGCTTGGCCTCGCCTGGTGAAGGCGTCCGGCTTGGAGCCCAGCTTGACGGAACCCATGGATCCTTGGAGGGATGGAGCGAGGGAGGAACGGATCTGACTCCCGTGCGTCCAAATCCGGGGAGCACGCACGGCACGGGCAGCACACCCCAGCCAGGTAACCGCCACTCCAGAGTTCTCTCTCTCTAATCAACGCCCCGGTCCCGAGATGGAGCAAGAAAACATCACCATTGCAAAGGGCGAGGGAATGTGGAGGCGCAGAGGCTAGAAACTCCTCACGATTCCTGGGGCTGGAGCTCTAGCAATGGGGGATGGGGAGCGGGAGCAAGGCGGAGCAGAAGGGAAGGAGCGGAGAGTCCAAGAAACGATGGGCCGGCGACTGCGGTGGGGGCGAAGGAGAAGGCGAGAGAGCGGGCGGCTGCAGCCGGGGACAAAGAAGAAGGGTGGATTGGTGCGAGAGGGGGCTGCGTGCTGACAAATGGTGCATTGATGTGGGTTTTGGAGACCTGGGGTGGGAACGAAGAGGGGAATGCTCCAGAGAGAGAGAGAGAGAGAGAGAGAGAGAGAGAGATTAATTTTTTGTTGGAGGAGATCTACCTCTCCTCTACTCTAATCCAATCTGGGGCGTGGTGCAGTGCAGTGAGATCCTCCTGTAGTCCTGTTGATTTCCACAGAGTGGACCCGGTAGCGTCCAGCGTACTACTGCAGTGCAGATCCATGGCATTAACAGTCTGCACACAGCGTTTCGTTCACATCGTCTGTGATCTACGGTACAGATAACAGATCCATGGCATTATCTTACTAGCACTCTTATCACAGCATTCATTCGTTCACGTTGTTTGTGTGCTCGGCATTATCAAGGCTTTGGCATCTGCTTGCACATGACCGGAGCCCGGCCGCTTTGCTTTTGCTTTGGGACTGCAGCGGCAGGGAGCACGTAGTACGTGGTACTAGTAGGGAGATAAACAAACGAAGCCGGGCGTTGGAAACGGAACGGAATGGACGCTTGCTTGCTTGCCTTCTGGTCCACGCCGAGGACCTTTGGCAGGCGCCTTCCCCCATGCAGCTGCAAAGAGCCGGCGCGACAGTCAGAGCAGTGACCAGGAAAAGATAAGATTCCTGCTCCGCGCTGCGCCCTCACCGACAGAAAGTAGTACTGTGACTGGATTTGCTTCCCGTTGATTCTTCTTCTCCTTCACAAGGATGAGAAGGCACGTGTGTACTCATCCAACAAGTGTTCGTCTTTGGGTGAGTGAATAACTTGGAATTATTTGAAAATGGAAGTTGGAACGTGGAGACGGTCCCTGGCAAAGCGTGGTCAGAGCCAGGTATGAAATCACCGGTGGGATTAAGCGGACGAGGCATAAAACGAAATGAGTGAATCTACACTTTAAAATATGTCTACATACATCCATATGTAGTAGTTATTTGAAATGTCTAGAAAGACAAGTATTTAGGAACGGAGGGAGTAGAAGGGAAGGAAAATGGTAATAGGGAATGGCCAACAAACTGACTTTTCCATAGATGCATTGTGTGGTGACTTTTCCCCTCGGTGAAAAGTCCCCACAATTTTATGGAACTTAACTGATCCGGACTACGATAGTTAAGGAGCAACAAACTTGAGAATCTTCCTGGGCTTTGGCAATACATTGTCTTGAAACAGGCTTTCGCCCCGCTTTATATATAAAAAAACTACATTGGCAATACATTGTTAAAGTCAAGTATTTTTTTTTTGGGGGGGGGGGGGGGGGGGGGGGGGGTGCACTGTTCCTACTGTTAAATCTAAATTTACTGATTCTCCAGCTTGGAAATCTCTATTGAAAGTAAATGAGGTAAACTTCAGCTGAGCAAGGCACTAAAAAGGAGAACATTTACAGTAGATATGATTTGAATAATCTTATAATCTAAGAGGCTGCGGTACCTAGGAATGCATAAAACATTCAGCACCACAGCTTAATTTTCTTGGAATAGATACTTCTATTCCAAATAAGTTGTTGCACATTCATGACTATATGCCAGAAGTATGAGCACTATATACTTGTTAACAGATACGCGAGCCATTATAATGACCAGAAGTGGGCACTATTATTATTTTTGAAGTATAGGAAGGAGAGATTTGTTCGGTACCGCTCACATTATCCATTATCCATATCAATGGACCAGGATAACCATACACAAAATCTGGACGAATGATCTAACTCATACAGTTATAAAGCAAAATCATAGTATTATCTTTTTTTTAGTACTCATCCTCGTGAAAAAACAAATAAAGCACTTTGTCCTTCTCCTTAGGTGAACAACACCAGCTTGGCGTTGGGGACAAAAGCCCGCTGGTCTTTGCAGCTCACATAAAAATCATGAATGAATTATTGGAGAAACATTGATTCCTGAAACAAAATGAGCTTGTTTTTGCTGTATGAACCAGGAAATTAAACAAGGAAAAAATCATGCATAAATCATGGTCGGTCTAATCGAGTCAAACAAGAACGGACATCTTTACCATATCACTCTTGCTACAGAAGGAATCCATTGCATTGCAAAGTCTTCTCCACGGTTGGAGAAGATTCAACACTAGTTCATGAGATCAAATACCAACAGTTCAGCAGAAAACAAATTGCCAATAAAGTAGCCAAACAAGCAAAGCACAAGTTGAACGATCCTGACTCGTCTTGCAATTCTGTCGCCTCCAAATCTTGGCTCTCTCTCAACTCTCGGGTGTGGGTGGTTTTCTCATCGGTGCCTTGCCTCTTTTGGGGTAATATGCACCATAGCTAGAAATCTATGCAACAGCCAAGGGGGGCAATCAATATCATCAAGACAATCATTTTCTTGATTTATTTAAGCATTCAATGATCATGAATTCATCCTATTTGTAAGTCCAAGAAGAAACAGCAATGAATCAGAACTGTGGTTGCTTTGTTCATGCCAAACCAAGTCACCTCCCTCAGGTGGTTGCTTTGTTCTTGCTAATTCTTAGTCAATCGAGCTTTGATTTAAATATGTTTCCACTCATGTTGCACAACGTCTACTACCAGAGAAAACCTAGTCCGCTCACTCACTAAGGCTTACTATTTGCATTATTACTATATATGGATAGCACATTGTGGTCCAACTCGCTGACAAGGAAGGCGATCAAAATTCCTGGAGGCAGCTGCAGTGACCCTTTATGCAAGGAGGCATAGGCCTACGATCCAAAGAAGCAACTCATCAAATTACAAATCTCAAAGAATGTCATTGTGGGACAGGGTTGTGGCCTATATAAAAAAAAGTATATTAAAGGATAGGGTTGTTTTTAACATGTTATATGCAGCAGGCTATAGTTGACATAATGTGCTCTGAAAAAAAATTCAAAATGTTGATTATCTAGTTTTATGCTGGGAAAGAAAAATCACAAGTTGCTCTAACCAAGTAAAATATAGTCTACCATTTCATAGAACAAAAAACAGTCTATTTCTAGAAGTATAATCTGAATTTAACGAAGACTGATAAAAGTAGTAGTTCATTAGATGTTCAGGAGCCACTGTTCATGGGACAAAATATCGACAATTTATAGATTGCTAACATAAGCACAATAGTACTAGCAAATTCCTTGTACACACCTGTTCAACCACAACCGTGCTGCACACACAAAAAACCGGCCTGCTATAACTCCTCGACAACAACAAATAATACTGCCTTTCGTGTCAAGAATGCAGAAAAGATATCAGGAAAAAAAAACTGACAGACCTCAACAATTATTAGCTTCTCTTAAAGATGCTTCAATCTCATCTGGATGGCCTACTCTACTCATAATTCTCCATCTCAACACATAACTGTGTTTTGTTCAACTGAGGGATCACAATAGTCTGCTAAGTGACTTAATCAGCAGCTTGATGTTCTGTCGTGTCGCCTCATCGCCAGTGAAACCAGAGATGTCTGAGCTGATGCTCTGAAAGTAACCAAGGACACATGTAAAAACCTTGCTTGCCTCCAGTTCCAGAAATAACTAAAGATACAGATAACAGACCTCAATGTTCTTCAAAGTAAATATAAGGGTGAAAATAGACTGCTTGATTAGATCACTGTTCTCAGGGGTAAGCATGGAAGACTTCAACCTTCTGCAAGGTGGCATAAGGACAAGTAAGATAAAGAGTGCCATAAATTTTGCACTTCCGATGCTATAATAGAGCAGAAACAGCAGTTGGTAGGATTAATCAAGTACCTTAAATCGCCGGATGCCTCAGCCAGACCTTTAGCTATGGTTTCCACATCCTTCACCAGATCACTCTCACGCACCTCCGAGAGCAAAGGTTGAACTTCTTCAGCTAATGCTTCAATCTGTTCCATCACTAACATTTAAGTTGATGCATATGACATTTAATGGCACAACTAGTGACCACTATGTTCCTCTATTGTCTGCAAATAAGTTGAGATCCAGGAAACTGCATATATGTGGAGAAGGCATCAGCCACCCTGTTTTTGCAAACAGAAAATAAAAACCTAACAACATATGCCAACTGAGTGGAGGTCTTTCCCCTTGATGATGGCCCTGAAACAGTTAGCCAAGCATACTAGCCAGTGGCCGGGGTAGGTATGCAATAGCAACATGATGGACCTAATCTTGGAATTTTCAGCAGTTCAACCCAAGTCCCACGGAAGTATGCGAAACTTGTATCAGTTTTGACAGAGTTAGTTTTGAGCTCTAGTATTGTAAAGATGACCAAGTTTTTTTTAGCAGTATTAAAACAGACTATGTTACTTGGTATGCTGCCCAATACCCATCATATGCAGGACATATATGGAAAACATGTTGACGCTCAGAGATGAGTATCAATAGTCACAAAATTAGGACATAATATATGCCATCACTTGACAAGAAATGCTATGAGGTAATGCAGAACCAGCCCCCTATATAGTACCACATGCATTTGGCAAACGAGTCTTTCTTCACAAATAAAAAGAACTGAGGTTTGGGAAACACTACTGCAAGAATGCAGACCTGCTTCGCAGAACTTCATCAGGTAGGGGTCATTTTAATTTTGTAAAATGAAATCCTATTCAGAAGTATCGAGTAAAACGGAGTGGTTTCACAGATAATTCATTAGCTAAATGTGGCAAACGTATCAAAGGATGCAAAATGTCACACAAGAATTAGTCAGAAAATTGTACCCGTGAAAGGAGAGGTTGTGCTTCTTCCATTATAGATGCAACCTTTTCTGCCAACTTGAAGCTTTTTTGAACACCAATTTCCTCCATGTCTCTTCCTAAACGGGTAAATATACCAACCAGTGCATCTAAGCTTACTCCTTGATGTCCTTTCATTCTCTCTTTGTCACAAAGGATTAAGCCTTCTTTGGAACAGTCTGCGTCAAGTGGACCAACTGAAGGTGTAGGGAGTGGATCTTTTGGTGTAATGTCAATCATTGTCTCCATTAAGAGACCAGATTGATTCACCTCAACCAATGAATTACGGGGCACAATAATTTTATCATCTTCAACCTGCCATATAGAAGAATTCATCTATCAGAGATTGAGTCCAAAAAAGGGAAGTCTTCTATCGTACAGCAAAGAAACTGCAGCACAGGAAAAAACAAGGGAACTATTGATAACAACTTACTAGCATGCCACACCCACTCACTATCATAATGGAACAGGAGAAATGTGACAAAATGATTTATTGGGCAAACTAAATTATGGTTCAGTATTGAAAAATGCTTACACGAATTGCAAGCACTCAGGAAGAGAAGGCAAAGCAACACCTTCCAGAGTGAATTTTGTCAGAGTTCGGGACTAACAACTTTATTTTGTGTTCAGTTTCCACATACTACATTCTACACAGTACAGTGAGAAATCTATGGATACCAGTAAAAAGGGAACTATTGACATGAATTATTGATGAAAAAAGAGGAGAGAGCAAGAAGTGTTGATGCGCACCTCAACATATGCATCAATACTCTTGAGCGAAGAGTCGACACGGACGACGTTCCCAACGGTGACCCCGCGTATCCTGAGGGGCGTGCCCACGCAAATCCCGCACGCCTGGCTGAACTCGAACACGGCATTATACTTGCGGAACCGCGACCGCAGCTGGAAACCCCGGAGCCACGCAAGCGCGAGCGCCAGCAGGACCGCCCCGGAGACCATGAAGAGTCCCACACCGCCTTCCCACACGCTGCGCTTCCCGAATCCATAATCCCCTAGCGGTTGCACCGTCCGTTGCCACAGCTCGACGAGTGGGGCCAACAGGTTATTGCCGCCATTAGTCGAAGGCGAGGGCTCGCCGCCGCTCGAGGCTGCCGCATTGGTACAACACAAGAATCTGCGCCCCCCAAGAAAAAACAAGAAACAGCAAGAATATGACTATTTGCTAGGCTTCCTCAGTATGCATAGCAGCAGAAACATACTACTACAAGCTCCACAGGATATAAGTCTAATCTCACTGTCATAGTGGAAACACAGGAAAAGTTCTACAGCCTGACTCCCACCCTTGTCGTGATTATTACAACGTTTCTATCACAAACCATCACCGCAGCCCAGAACCTTAGAGAAAGCGGAGGAAGAGGAATCAGAGTGGCTTACCTATGGCGGAGTGGAAGAAGAGGCCGCCGCGCGGAAGGCGTCAGGGCGAGCGCCGGCGCGGGCAGAGCTCCTTCGCCGGCCAAACTGGTGGCCGGACGGCGCCGTCTCCGTGCCGCGGTCGCCCAGGGCACTCCCGCCAACAGCGCTGCTCCGCGCTGTGGCCCTGTCGGTGGCCCAGTTCCCGACCGCACGCCTCGGAGGGCGGCGGCGAGCAACGTCCCACGCCGGCCCCGGTTCCCTCCGGCCGCGCAACGGAGGAGGCGTGGAGGGAGCAGCAGGGGCGCGGGAGCCGCGCCCGTGACCCTAGGATTCGCCGCCGCGGCCATCGGGCCCCCACCGCCGTGGATCCGTGGAGTCCGTCGCTGGAGAGGTGGAGGAGCGAGGGCGTGGCCTGTGCGGTTGGTTGGGCCCGATGGGGATATTGGGATGGTTGGGCCTACTGAAAATTCGGGGGCTATTCTCCTCTGCAGGAAAAAAAATCTCTCACTTACGCTGATGGCGGACGCGAACGTCGTTGTTGACCATTTCTCGTCAGTGTCGCTGTGATGCAAAAACGTCTGGGTTCGTTAGAGCATCTCCAACAGGCGCGGGACGCGCCGCGCGCAAAAAACAGATTTGTCGCACGCGCATCGTCTGATTTGACGCGGCGCGCAGCACTGGCTCCAGCAGCCGCGCTAAAATGCAGCGCGCGCGCCGCTCCAGCAGCGCGCTAAAATGCAGCGCGCGATAACATTTTCGAAAGCATAAAAATAAAGATAAAATTGCATAGATAAAAAATAAAGATAAATTACATAGATAAAAAAACGATACAAAGGTATTTTACATCGGTACAACTAGATAGATAGTTCGAAAACATAGATAGATAGAACTACGGTGCAAGTAGATAGAAACTACTATGGCATACTAGATAGAAACTACTCCAAATCGCTACCATCATCATCACCATCATCATCCTCGTCGGTGTCGTCCGAGGTATCGAGCCACATGTCGTCCCAACGTTCGTCGTCTGTCGTGAAGATCGACCTCCCACCTGCTGCAACGATATCGGACTGCGCATTCGCCAATGCCTTCCGCCGACGCCGGTCCACCCGCTCCGCGCGGCGCCTTGCCGTCCTCTCCGCCCAGTAGGCACGCTCATCGGCGACGTCCTCCAGGTGGCGACGGCGCCACTCCGCCATGGCTCGCTCGTCCTCCTCGGCGATGAGAAGGCGGCGGCAGCGCCGAGCGTGGTCGGCACGGTCCATGTCGGTGATGAGACACGGCGGAGGGGCGACGCGCTGCGCCTGCTCGCGCGTGAAGACGTCCCTGAAGTTCATCTGCGTCCGGGGCCTATCCAACCGCCACGCCGCCGCGTCGTACGCGCGGGCCGCCTCGTACGTGCTCCGGAACGACCCGAGGCCGAGCCGGACGTCGCCGGACCGGATCTCGGCGGAGTACCAGCCGTTGGGGCACTCGCGGACGCCGCGGTAGCCCGACGAACCCCGGCGGCGCGGCGGCATGGTGGCGCGGTGGTGGCGCGGAAAGCGGCGAAGCGGCGAGGTTGCGAGGTGAGGGCGCGTGGCTGTGTCTATGCGCGTGGCGAGCGCGGCATTTTATAGGCGCGCGCGAAGCGGCGCGCCAAATCTACCGCGCCGCGTGCCGCTTTCTCCCGCGCGCGCATACGCTTCCCGCGCGCGGTAACTTCCCGCCACCGCTGGAGCGCGCGGAACCAGCTGGCGCGCGCTAAACGCAAATTTTACCGCGCGGGCGCGTCTTTTGCAGCACCTGTTGGAGATGCTCTCAGGCCTGTACCTGTACAAGGAGGTGTTTAGAAAAATAAATCGGGTTTTTGTGAAGCATTGGTGTCTATTTTTATATGAGAGACGTCTAATTAAGCGTCTACCTTGTACAAATAAGCCCCAGTGTTTAAGAAAAATATGGTTTATTTCTCCAAGCATCTCTTCTATGCATCTTGCATTGTACACGGCCTTAGAGCATCTCTAGCAGTAGGGATGAAAACGAAGCGGAAACAGACGATACTGTGTGCTATCATATTTGTTTTCATTTTTTTAGAAACGGAAACGAATATAGAACTCCAAAAATGAATACGGAAATAGATACTACTGAAAACGGATATGGAGCGAATACATAGCGGACACATAAACAGAAGTGTGTGTTGACCGGAACTTAAAACCCCCTTGAATAATAGAGAAACACACAGAAACAAATTTAATGAATTGTTAACATGGATACAAAATAATATGGTTGTGTTAGCAACTTAGGGTAGTATTGTAGTACTAATGGACAAGTTCATAAGGGAATTTTATTTCTGTGCCCCTGGTTCTTAGTTCTACTCATTCATACCCACGATTTTAACTTTTGCTCACTTTTCCCCACTTCCTTGGCTGAAACCCTCAGAATTGGTCAAAGCGGACGTTACCGTCGGGTCAATGGATTGACCGTTAACTCTGAGAGTGGGGCTGCGTAGGGCCGAGTCCACATTTTGACCGTTACGTGCTAACCAGTGGGGCCGCGAAACTGACACTCACTGTAGGTTCCCCTCACTGTAACCTGAATCAGATCGAGTTGCTTCCGCGCCGCCCCCTCCGTCGCCGTCGTGCCGCCTCTGCCACCGTCGTGCCGCCTCCGTCGCAGTCGTGCCGCCTCCGCCGCATCTACCCTCTCTCCCCATCTAGGATTAGGAAGCGATGTCGGGGGAGCACCCCGTCTGGTACATCGACCGTGTAGATGACTGGGTCGAATCAGAGGCGGATAATTCATGGATTCCACATGGGTAAGCATCGTTTTGCTCTCAAATTGATTAGGAGATCCGTAAATTAGGTTGTATTTGACCAACGTTAGCATGAATCAGTGCAATTTATCTGAAAAATTTCGGCCTAACTGTGCCCTTTATCTTATCTCAATCGAATAGGGTTGATCCTGCACTTGCTTTTCGGCTGGCGGTTAGAATGGAAACTAGCGAGCTACGTGGAACTAAACCGTGTCTGATCTCTGGGTTTTTCTATTCTAAAGTGGTAGAAACCAGCGTTTCGTTCACAGATTTCCGCGACACACTCTGTTGTGAGTATCCGTGGAGCCCTGCCGATGCTGTTGAACTGGGATATTTCAACAGTACCGAGCAGAGATTTGTCCCATTAACTTGTGATGAGCATCTGGGATTGCTATTTAGTTTGAATGCTGACAGTCGTTTCGGTAAAATCCATATTTGGCGTGCTTCAAGCACGCAAACAACGTATCCTGAAGGGGAAGGGTGTTCAGACATCATCTGTCTCTGCTAATAGCGAGCGTCCTCGCACTCCTTGTAGGTCGAGACCAGGTAAACCTAGTGGTTCTGAAAGCCACAACATGTCGGCTGCCACTAATTCTGCCACTTCTCCTCCCCCTTCTGCACCTGATGTAGAAGTAGATGCAGAGCCCGACGAGGAAGTTCCTCGACATGATGATGAGGATGAGATCCTATTCCCTGAACTGGTAGATAGAGTTAGTCAACAGGCAGTGGAAGATGAATATGTAGAGGAGCCTAGCAGTTGTGCTAGATTTGATGACACTGGCGATGAAGAGAGGGAGGAGAACATCGACTCCTTAGTTTTATAAGAATATGATGGTGAGGACATGCCAAGAATTGAGTGGAACAGAGAGAATCCTGAGCTTACTCCAGGAATCGTATTTGCATCGATGGTGGACTGTCGTAATGCAGTGACTACATATTGCATTCTCACTGAAAACTCCTATGAGGTTGATAGGAGTGAGCCAAGAAGATTCACTGTTCATTGCCCTTATGATAGGTGTAGGTGGAGGTTTCATGCATCCGTTATGCTAAAGAGCAAATTGATTCAGGTATTACAACAGAATATTTTCATCAGATTATTTATCCATTCTATATTCAGATCGTGTGTACTGTTTCTTAATTGTATTTGACATCATTTTTCATTTTGTTTCAGATAAAAAGCAACCCACACGGGCACACTTGCCCACCTGGGGAGGGGGGGGAGGACAAATCTAAGCTTGCAAAGAATAGGTGGGTGGCAGATGCAATCTTGGATTGGGTGAGGGAAACACCAACAATTGGTCCAACAACACTCCATGGGAAGCTATTTGAGAAGTACAAGATTAATATACCTTACATGAGGATTTTCTATGCTTAGGAAAGGGCTCCTGATAGGATTAATGGTCCATGGAATGAGAGTTTTCAGTTGCTTTACACCTTCAAAGCTGAAGTGGAGACGGCTGATGACTCACAAGTATAGGGGATCTATCATAGTCCTTTCGATAAGTAAGAGTGTCGAACCCAACGAGGAGCAGAAGGAAATGATAAGCGGTTTTCAGCAAGGTATTCTCTACAAGTACTGAAATAAGTGGTAACAGATAGTTTTGTGATAAGGTAAATTGTAATGAGCAACAAGTAACAAAAGTAAATAAGGTGCAGCAAGGTGGCCCAATCCTTTTTGTAGCAAAGGACAAGCCGGAACAAACTCTTATAATAGGAAAAGCGCTCCTGAGGACACATGGGAATATCATCAAGCTAGTTTTCATCACGTTCATATGATTCGCGTTCGGTACTTTGATAATTTGATATGTGGGTGGACCGGTGCTTGGGTCTTGTTCTTACTTGAACAAGCATCCCACTTATGATTAACCTCTATTGCAAGCATCCGCAACTACAACAAAAGTATTAAGGTAAACCTAACCATAGCATGAAACATATGGATCCAAATCAGCCCCTTATGAAGCAACGCATAAACTAGGGTTTAAGCTTCTGTCCCTCTAGCAACCCATCATCTACTTATTACTTCCCAATGCCTTCCTC
Source organism: Triticum aestivum (assembly GCF_018294505.1). NCBI lineage: Eukaryota > Viridiplantae > Streptophyta > Magnoliopsida > Poales > Poaceae > Triticum > Triticum aestivum. The sequence continues at coordinate 40,555,858 of NC_057806.1, read as the reverse complement.
TAGGCCCAAATAATGGTGAAGTGTTATGTAGTCGACGTTCACATAACCCTACTAGAGGCTAGAAAACATACATCTTATCAAAATATCGAACGAATACCAAATTCACATGACTACTAATAGCAAGACTTCTCCCTTGTCCTCAGGAACAAACGTAACTACTCACAAAGCATATTCATGTTCATAATCAGAGGGGTAATAATATGCATATAGGATCTGAACATATAATCTTCCACCAAATAAACCAACTAGCATCAACTACAAGGAGTAATCAACACTACTAGCAACCTACTAGCACCAATCCCGGACTTGGGGACAAGAATTGGATACAAGAGATGAACTAGGGTTTGGAGATGAGATGGTGCTGGTGAAGATGTTGATGGAGATTGCCCTCTCCCGATGAGAGGAGCGTTGGTGATGACGATGGTGATGATTTCCCCCTCTCGGAGGGAAGTATCCCCGGCAGAACAGCTCTGCCGGAGCTCTAGATTGGTTCCGCCAAGGTTCTGCCTCGTGGCGGCGGAGTCTCGTCCCGAAAGGTTGCTTCTGATTTTTTTCTCATCGAAAGACTTCATATAGCAGAAGATGGACGTCGGAGACCCACCAGGGGGCCCACGAGGTAGGGGGCGCCCTAGGAGGGGGGGGGGCGCCCCCACCCTCGTGAGCAGGGTGTGGGCCCCTGGACTTCATCTTTGGCGAGGATTTTTCTTTATTTATTTTAAGATATTCCGTGGAGTTTCAGGACTTTTGGAGTTGCACAGAATAGGTCTCTAATATTTGCTCCTTTTCCAGCCCAGAATTCCAGCTGCCGGCATTCTCCCTCCTTATGTAAACCTTGTAAAATAAGAGAGAATAGCCATAAGTATTGTGACATAAAGTGAAATAACAGCCCATAATGCAATAAATGTCGATATAAAAGCATGATGCAAAATGGACGTATCAACTCCCCCAAGCTTAGACCTCGCTTGTCCTCAAGCGAAAAGCCGATAACAATAAATATGTCCTCATGTTTAGAGGTAGAGGCGTCGATAAAAATAAAATACAGACATGAAGGCATCATGATTATTCTCATAACAGCAACATATATAAATTTTGTCACATGATTACTTATGTTCAAGTGATGATCAATTCACAAAGCGAAAGTATGAATCAGAAACCTTATTGAGCCCCAACAAACTATAACCTCAGTCATTGAAGCAATTGCAATTTATCATAACATCATAAAGAGTCTATGTCAGAGCTAAAAAGCAAGTCCACATACTCAACTATAACCTAATCCTTCATAATTGCTAACACTCACGCGATACTTGTGGTTATGGAGCTTTAATCAGACACAGAGAAAGATAGGGGCTTATAGTTTTGCCCCACAACCTTTTACCTCAGGGGTAATGTCAACAATAATGGTTCATGCTCCCCTACATCCAATTTTATATATATATATATATATATATATATATATATATATATATATATATCATGTTCTTTCCAACATGCTGAGCTTGCCAAAGGATAAAGTGAAAAAGGAAAGGTGAAGATCACCATGACTCTTGCATAAGGTAGAATATAATAATAAGGATAGGCCCTTCGCAGAGGGAAGCAGAGGTTGCCATGCGCTTTTATGGTTGGATGCATAAAATCTCAATGCGAAAGAACGTCACTTTATATTGCCCCTTGTGATATGAACCTTTATTATGCAGTCCGTCGCTTTTATTACTTTCACATCACAAGATCGTATAAAGCTTATTTCTCCCCCACCTATAAATCATACATATTTAGAGCAATTTTTATTGCTTTGCACCGATGACAACTTACTTGAAGGATCTTACTCAATCCATAGGTAGATATGGTGGACTCTCATGGCAAAACTGGTTTAAGGGTATTTGGAAGCACAAGTAGTATCTCTACTTGGTGCTGAGAATTTGGCTAGCATGAGGGGGAAAGGCAAGCTCAACAAGTTAGAGGATCCATGACAACATACTTTATCTCAGATATAAGAAAGACATAACTCATTACGCTGTCTTCCTTGTCCAACATCAACTCTTTAGCATGTCATATTTTAATGAGTGCTCCCAATCATAAAAGATGTCAATGATAGTATATCTATATGTGAAACCTCTCTTTCCTTATTACTTCCTATTAATTGCAACGATGACCAAAGCTATGTCTGCCAACTCCCAACAACTTTTAATCATCATACTCTTTCTATGTGAAGCCATTACTCTCAATAAGATCAATATGAACTCTTTGTTTCTTTTTATTCTTTTTCTTCTTTTCTTTTATTCACCCAAGATCATGGCAAAATAATCAAGCCCTTGACTCAACACTAATCTTTATTATATATATAGCTCACGGACTCGATTACATAGAGAGATCATAAAGCAAAACTCAAAACTAGATCATGCCATAAACTTTATTCTACTAAATCAAGATACTACTAATAGGGTCGAATAAGAAAAACGGTAAAGATAGGAGTTGTGATTATGATACGATACCGGGGCACCTTCCCCAAGCTTGGCAGTTGCCAAGGGGAGTGCCCATACCCATGTGATTATGTCTCCTTCTTTGTTGTTGATGTAATATTATTGGCGATGATTCCCTTCAGGATACAGTTGACTTGCTGCTTGAGATCCATTATTCTCTAACTTATTGGAAGGGATTCCCTTCAGGATTATTCCCTCGAGCTTATTGACTTGCTGCTTGAGATCCATTATTTCCTTACGGAGCTTCCCTATGACGGCCAAAGCTCCTTAAACCCAAGGGTGTTGCATAGCTGCGGGAGAATAAGAGACACTCCTCCTCATATTTTCGTAAGAAAGAAATCTAACATTGGAAGGGATAACTGAGTTTGGAATAGCTGAGCTCTGTAGTTCCCCCATTGTGAACCCGGCTCGGAAACGAGAGGTGACTTCTTGATCCTCCATGGCATCTACCCTCAGCAAGTCAGCCTCCATCTCCTCCTCCGTTGCTGGCCCAAAGTGGTCAGCGTCTCTGTTTGCCCTTGGTTCCGGTGCCGGGTTAGATACCCGACTCTCCCCGACTGACTCTTGAGAAGACATCTTGCTCTAATCTACAGCAGGACAGCTCGAAACAAAAACAGAGGAAATTTGCGTGATACGGGAGTCAAAACCTTTGGGAGGTTATATAATGAATTTTTACCGACCAAAATACGTATCGTACAAGAAAACGGAGTCCGGAGGGCACATGAGGTAGGGGGGCGCGCCCAGGGGGGTAGGGCGCGCCCACCACCCTCATGGGGCCCTCGTGTCCTTCCCGGACTGCTACTTATTTTTCTATTTTTCTAAATATTCCAAAATGGAGAAATATTGCCTTAAAAATTGTTTTGGAGTCGGTTTACTTACCGTACGACATACCTATTCCTTTTCGGAGTCTGAAACATTCTGGAAAGTGTCTCTTATGTATTCCTCCGGGGTCACGGTTTCAATAATATTGGTTTCAACATTTATGGGATTACCTGAGATATAATGTTTGATTCTTTGACCGTTTACCACCTTCGGGTTAGTGCCTTCGAAGTTGTTGATTTTTATGGCACCGGAACGATAGACCTCCTCGATAACATAGGGGCCTTCCCATTTAGAGAGAAGTTTTCCTGCAAAAATTCTTAAACAAGAGTTGTATAGCAATACATAATCACCTACATTAAACTCACGCTTTTGTATCCTTTTGTCATGCCATCTTTTAACTTTTTCTTTAAACAACTTGGCATTTTCATAAGCTTGGGTTCTCCATTCATCAAGTGAGCTAATATCAAATAACCTCTTCTCACCGGCAAGTTTGAAATCATAGTTGAGCTCTTTAATAGCCCAATACGCCTTATGTTCTAGTTCGAGAGGTAAGTGACATGCTTTTCCATAAACCATTTTATACGGAGACATACCCATAGGATTTTTATATGCAGTTCTATAAGCCCATAATGCATCATCAAGTTTATTGGACCAATTCTTTCTAGACCTATTAACAGTCTTTTGCAAAATTAATTTGAGCTCTCTGTTGCTCAATTCTACTTGACCACTAGACTGCGGGTGATAAGGAGATGCAATTCTATGATTAACATCATATTTAGCAAGCATTTTACAGAAAGCACCATGAATAAAGTGTGAACCACCATCAGTCATTAAATATCTAGGGACTTCAAACCTCGGAAAAATAACTTGCTTAAGCATTTTAATAGAAGTGTTATGATCAGCACTACTAGTTGGAATAGCTTCTACCCACTTAGTAACATAATCAACAACAACTAGAATATGTGTGTATCCATTAGAGGCAGGAAAAGGTCCCATATAATCAAAGCCCCAAACATCAAACGGTTCAATAACAAGTGAATAATTCATAGGCATTTCTTGACGTCTACTGATATTACCAATTCTTTGACATTCATCACAAGACAAGACAAACTTACGGGCATCCTTGAAGAGAGTAGGCCAATAAAAACCGGATTGCAATACCTTATGTGCAGTTCTATCTCCAGTGTGGTGTCCTCCATAAGCTTCGGAGTGGCACTTGCGTAGGATCTGTTCCTGTTCATGCTCAGGTACACAACGTCTAATAACACCATCTACTCCTTCTTTATAAAGATGTGGGTCATCCCAAAAGTAATGTCTCAAGTCATAGAAGAACTTTTTCTTTTGTTGGTATGTGAAGCTAGGTGGTATAAACTTAGCAACAATATAATTGGCATAATCAGCATACCACGGAGTACTACGAGAAGTACTTATAACATTTAATTGTTCATCAGGAAAGCTATCATTAATAGGTAGTGGGTCATCAAGAACATTCTCTAACCTAGACAAGTTGTCTGCAACGGGGTTCTCAGCTCCTTTTCTATCAACGATATGCAAATCAAATTCTTGCAGCAGGAGAACCCACCTAATAAGTCTAGGTTTAGCATCTTTCTTTTCCATAAGATATTTGATAGCAGCATGATCCGTGTGAATAGTTACTTTAGAATCAACATTATAGGGTCTGAACTTATCACAAGCAAATACAACTGCTAAAAGCTCTTTTTCGGTAGTAGCACAATTTCTTTGAGCATTGTCTAGAGTCTTACTAGCATAATGGATAACATTTAATTTCTTATCAACTCTTTGCCCTAGAACAGCACCTACAACATAATCACTAGCATCACACATAATTTCAAAGGGTAAATTCCAATCAGGTGGCTGAACAACAGGTGCAGAGACTAATGCTTTCTTAAGTGTTTCAAATGCTTCTACACAATCATCATCAAAGACAAATGGTATATCTTTTTGCAATAAATTAGTCAGAGGCTGAGAAATTTTTGAGAAGTCCTTAATGAACCTCCTGTAAAATCCAGCATGACCAAGGAAATTTCTTATACCTTTGATGTCCTTGGGACATGGCATATTTTCAATAGCATCAACTTTGGCTTTATCAACTTCAATACCTCTTTCGGAAACTTTGTGCCCCAAAACAATACATTCATTAACCATAAAGTGGCACTTTTCCCAATTCAAGACAAGATTAGTTTCTTCACATCTCTGCAAAACTCGATCAAGATTGCTCAAGCAATCATCAAAAGAGGAACCATAGACGGAAAAGTCGTCCATGAAAACCTCACAAATCTTTTCACAAAAGTTAGAGAATATAGCCATCATGCATCTTTGAAAGGTAGCAGGTGCATTACATAAACCAAAAGGCATACGTCTATAAGCAAAAGTACCAAAAGGGCATGTAAAAGTAGTTTTTGATTGATCTTTAGCTGACACGGGTATTTGAGAGAAACCAGAATAGCCATCTAGAAAGCAATAATGTGTATGTTTGCATAATCTTCCTAGCATTTGATCAATAAAAGGTAAGGGGTAATGATCTTTCTTAGTGGCTTTATTTAATTTGCGGAAATCAATTACCATCCTATAACCTGTGATAATTCTTTATGGAATCAATTCATCTTTATCATTAGGAACAACACTAATACCTCCCTTCTTAGGGACACAATGGACAGGGCTTACCCACTGACTATCAGCAACGGGATAAATTATACCTGCCTCCAGAAGCTTGAGTATTTCTTTTCTTACCACTTCTTTCATTTTAGGATTCAGACATCGTTGAGGATCACGAACTGGTTTGGCAGCTGCTTCCAAATTTATTTTATGTTGACATAGAGTGGGACTAATGCCCTTAAGATCATCAAGAGTATATCCAATAGCAGCCCGATGCTTCTTTAGAGTTTTCAATAATCTTTCTTCTTCATGCTCTGAAAGGTTAGCACTAATAATAACATGATATATCTTCTTTTCATCAAGATAAGCATATTTAAGATTATCAGACAAAGGTTTAAGCTCAAACACGGGATCACCCTTGGGTGGAGGGGGATCCCCTAAAATCTCAACAGGTAAATTGTGTTCCAGAATAGGTTCCTGTTTAAAGAATACTTCATCTATTTCCCTTCTTTCATTCATGAACATATCATTTTCATGGTCTAGCAAATAGTGTTCTAAGGGATCACTGGGAGGTACGTCAATAGAAGCAAGACCAATAATATCATCCTTACTAGGAAATTCTTCTTCACGATGTTGTTTACTAAATTTAGAGAAATTAAACTCATGAACCATATCATCCAAGCCAATAGTAACAACATTGTTTTTGCAATCTATCTTAGCATTAACAGTGTTCAAGAAGGGTCTACCAAATATAATGGGACAAAAGCTGTCTTGTGGGGAGCCAAGAACAAGAAAATCAGCGGGATATTTAGTTTTCCCACACAAGACTTCAACATCTCTAACAATCCCAATTGGTGAAATAGTATCTCTATTGGCAAGCTTAATTGTGACATCAATATCTTCTAACTCAATGGGTGCAATATCATGCATAATTTCTTTGTATAAGTCAATGGGTATAACACTAGCACTGGCACCCATATCACATAAGCCATGATAACAATGATCTCCTATTTTAACAGAAATAACAGGCACGCCTACCACAGGTCTATGTTTATCTCTATCACAAGGTTTAGCAATTCTAGAAGTTTCAGCGTTGAACTGAATAACATGCCCATCAATATTATCAGACAAGAGATCTTAACAATAGCAATATTAGGTTCTACTTTAACTTGCTCAGGGGGTACATAAGTTCTGATATTGCTTTTATGAACAACAGTTGAAGCTTTAGCATGATCCTTTACTCTAACAGGGAAAGGTGGTTTCTCAACATAAGAAGTAGGAACAATAGGATCATTATAAGTGACAGTCTTTTCTTCAACTTTAATAGGTGCAGCTACTTTTACTTCTATGGGAGGATGATATTCAAACCACTTCTCCTTAGGGAGATCAACATAAGTAGCAAAAGATTCACAGAAAGAAGCTACTATCTCAGAGTCAAGTCCATATTTAGTGCTAAACTTACGGAAAATATTGGTATCCATAAAAGATTTAACACAATCAAACTTAGGTGTCATACCTGACTCCTTACCTTCGTCGAGGTCCCAATCTTCAGAGTTGCGTTTAATTCTATCCAATAAATTCCATCTGAATTCAATAGTCTTCATCATAAAAGAGCAAGCACAAGAAGTATCGAGCATGGTGCAATTGTTTTCAGAAAGCCGAGCATAAAAACTTTGCATAATTATTTATCTCGAGAGCTCATGATTGGGGCATGAATATAACATTGATTTAAGCCTCCCCCAAGCTTGAGCAATGCTTTCTCCTTCACGAGGCCAGAAATTATATATATAATTGCGATCACGATGAACAAGATGCATAGGGTAATACTTTTGATGAAATTCCAATTTCAATCTTTTATAGTCCCACGATCTCGTATCACATAGCCTATACCATATCAATGCGTCTTCCTTCAAAGATAAAGGGAAGACCTTCTTCTTAGCAACATCATCGGGTACACCTGCAAGCTTAAATAATCCACAAACTTCATCCACATATAATAAGTGCTCATCAGGATGCTTTCTTCCATCTCCTGTAAAAGAGTTAGCTAGCAGTCTTTCCATCATACCCGAAGGAACTTCAAAAGGAGTTTCATTTTCAATAAGTTCAGTAGGTTGAGGAGCAACTCTTTGCTCTACTGGATGGGGCGAAGATACCCCGAACAAGCCCCTCAGAGAATTACTTTCCATAGTAACAAGTGACAGTAAATTTTAGCACACTATATAAATTTTTCCTTACCAAATTCCACCTACCAAAGGCGCTACACTCCCCGGCAACGGCGCCAGAGAAGAGTCTTGATGACCCACAATTATAGGGGATCTATCGTAGTCCTTTAGATAAGTAAGAGTGTCAAACCCAACGAGGAGCAGAAGGAAATGATAAGCGGTTTTCAGCAAGGTATTCTCTGCAAGTACTGAAATAAGTGGTAACAGATAGTTTTGTGATAAGGTAAATTGTAACGAGCAACAAGTAACAAAAGTAAATAAGGTGCAGCAAGGTGGCCCAATCCTTTTTGTAGCAAAGGACAAGTCGGAACAAACTCTTATAATAGGAAAAGCGCTCCCGAGGACACATGGGAATATCGTCAAGCTAGTTTTCATCACGTTCATATGATTCACGTTCGGTACTTTGATAATTTGATATGTGGGTGGACCGGTGCTTGGGTGCTGTTCTTACTTGAGCAAGCATCCCACTTATGATTAACCTCTATTGCAAGCATCCGCAACTACAACAAAAGTATTAAGGTAAACCTAACCATAGCATGAAACATGTGGATCCAAATCAGCCCCTTATGAAGCAACACATAAACTAGGGTTTAAGCTTCTGTCACTCTAGCAACCCATCATCTACTTATTACTTCCCAATGCCTTCCTCTAGGCCCAAATAATGGTGAAGTGTTATGTAGTCGACGCTCACATAACACTACTAGAGGCTAGACAACATACATCTTATCAAAATATCGAACGAATACCAAATTCACATGACTACTAATAGCAAGACTTCTCCCTTGTCCTCAGGAACAAATGTAACTACTCACAAAGCATATTCATGTTCATAATCAGAGGGGTAATAATATGCATATAGGATCTGAACATATAATCTTCCACCAAATAAACCAACTAGCATCAACTACAAGGAGTAATCAACACTACTAGCAACCTACTAGCACCAATCCCGGACTTGGGGACAAGAATTGGATACAAGAGATGAACTAGGGTTTGGAGATGAGATGGTGCTGGTGAAGATGTTGATGGAGATTGCCCTCTCCCGATGAGAGGAGCGTTGGTGATGACGATGGTGATGATTTCCCCCTCCCGGAGGGAAGTATCCCCGGTAGAACAGCTCTGCCGGAGCTCTAGATTGGTTCCGCCAAGGTTCCGCCTCGTGGCGGCGGAGTCTCGTCCCGAAAGGTTGCTTCTGATTTTTTTTTCTCATCGAAAGACTTCATATAGCAGAAGATGGACGTCGGAGACCCACCAGGGGGCCCACGAGGTAGGGGGGCGCGCCCTAGGAGGGGGGGGGGCGCCCCCCCACCCTCGTGAGCAGGGTGTGGGCCCCCTGGACTTCATCTTTGGCGAGGATTTTTCTTTATTTATTTTAAGATATTCCGTGGAGTTTCAGGACTTTTGGAGTTGCACAGAATAGGTCTCTAATATTTGCTCCTTTTCCAGCCCAGAATTCCAGCTGCCGGCATTCTCCCTCCTTATGTAAACCTTGTAAAATAAGAGAGAATAGCCATAAGTATTGTGACATAAAGTGAAATAACAGCCCATAATGCAATAAATATCGATATAAAAGCATGATGCAAAATGGACGTATCAACGGCTAGTTCAGGGAGTGTTGTAGAGATTGACAAGCATATAGTTAAGTACAAATTAAAAGGGAAGGCACTGGAGAAGGAGTGCTTCAGGAGGGCTTTTGTTTGTTTCAAGGCTTGCTGGCACTGGTTTCTGAATGGTTGTAGGCCCTATTTGGCTGTTGATGCAACTGCTTTGAATGGAAGATGGAGAGGCCAGCTAGCAGCAGCTTCTGCAGTTGATGGACACAACTGGCTATTCCCAGTTGCATTTGGTGTGTTGGAGGTAGAGTCCGAGGAGAGTTGGGTCTGGTTTCTGCAGCAGTTGCACAATGTCAGGAGCAAATGCAGAGGAGAATGCAGCAGCAGAGGAGAATGTAGCAAGTATAGAGGAGAATGCGGCAGTAGAGGAGAATGAAGGAACTGAAGTAGCAGCGAGGTACGTGTGCAACATTTCCCTTTATTTGCATTTGTTCTCTTTTTTATCAATGACCAAGCTCAATTTGACCCAGGTCTAGGTTAATTAGAGGCACAGGACAGAAAAGACCAAGAGAGGAAGAAACTTCATCGGTTGAACCATCATCTGATGCAGAATTTGAAACCATGGATTATGAAGGTTTTGAAGCTATAAGAGAGGAGGAAGTTATTTTGTATGAAGTTTCTTTAAGGATGAGTGAACCCACAGATGACCGTCAACTGGTCATCACTTGCTCGGTCAGTCAAAGCTCAGCAAAACCGCCACCACCAGAAGTGAAGATCAGAAGCAACAAGACAAAGCTTTCAAAAGCACAAAATATCCCAGCCAGGGAAACCAGAAGCAAGACGGTTAACCCATCCCGGAACACAGGGAGCAAGGCAAAGATTTGAATTTGAACTTGAATGGAAGTCATAAACTTTGAACTTTAAGGATTTGTAATAAGGGTGAAAACTTCTAAGGTGTAATAATTCTATTTTGTAATTTGATGTGAAATTTGAGGTAGAATTTGAATTTTAGGCAAACTTTGAATTTTAGGCAAACTTTGAATTTGAACCAACACTTGAAGTCCATTCCCCCGTGGCGTGAGCTGCAAAGTTTGTTGAACTATTATAAACGTTAGGTGATTAATTCGATCTCTTTTGCATGGTAAAACTTATAGTCATGAGAATGTGCTCCAAATGAGCTCCCAAGCTAGGGTAAACAACCCCATTTGTAATCAAGTTTTTTTGGACCTACTCCAAATGAGCCGTATATTTTTTATTAACACCTATTCAATCTATATAGTGTAGATCCGAAGAACTCACTATTTATTGAATTAATCTTTCTATTTTTACATCTTTTTGAGACAAATATACTTTAATAGAAAATCATGAAAAAACATGTTTAAAATATGAAAATGGAAAACTAAGTTCAGATCCTTCTTATTCACTTCGAAATCAAGCTTTGGTGATTTTTTTTATTTTTTTTATTTTCAAAAACCGAAGAGAGCCCTACCTCCTCTCCTTGGTCTCTATGAAACGTTGTACGTGATAGCTCATATGTGTGAAGGTTTTTTCATGAAAATGTCCATAGACAAAGTTTATGATTTTTAATGGGTAACATGTCACACAAGACAACATTGTGCGTAGGTTTTATATTTTTTTTTGATTTTTTAAAAATTAATGGTGCTCATTTGACCTCGATCGTGCTAGCTAGGTTTTTATTTGTAAATGTTCGTATACCAAGTTTACTATTTTTCCTCGTTAGTGTGTCTTATAAAACGACGAACGACAAAGGTTTCATATTTTTTTGATTTTTTTAAATTAGTTATGCTCAGCCAAAGCCTTGGAAACCCCGTTGACCAGCTCAAAACCCCTCAAAACCCCGCGGGGTTTCGCCTAACCCTAGCTCCGAACGTCAGCCGTCCGATCATACCCTAGCGCCAAGCGACAGCCCTCGGATGTGGTCTTCTAGAAGGAATTCTGAGGACAGGCTGCGTGCAGGCTCCACGCCGTTGGATCACATAGACGGCTCCGCATCGTTGGATCGTGGGGCGATCCGCGATACGTGTTGGTTGTGCCTCCCCTTTCTTCTGGTGCTTATTCTGCAGTGATGAGAGGACCCACTCCTCCTCTGCTTCTTCTTCTCCGGCGACAAGAGGAGCCACTCCTCTGCTTCTTCTTCTCCGGCGAGTTTGGGCGATATGTCGAGCTCCACTTCAGCCTCCCGCCCCTCGTGGACCCAGTATGGTCCACTTCCCATGGAGCGATGTCCTGACTGCCCACGCAGCGCACCACTGATACGGTTGGCTTCGAAGGAGGTCAAGAATGGCAACTATGGGCGCGAGTTCATGAAATGCGAGAGCAAGCTAGAGGGGCAGGTTAGATCTCATGATATTTCTCTAATTTCTTTTTCTATTTGCTTTTAATTTTTTTCGATCTAGGATTTAGGGTTCATGTTTTCATTTTAGATCATGAAGAAATGCACACATTTTGAATGGCTGGATGACTACGTTAAGCGGATTCAATTCAATGGGGCCCCAACCCGGGAGCTCAGTCTGCCGTCAGCACCAACGAATTTGGTCTCTAAAAGTGTTGCTCTGACAGTTGGGGATGCAAATCTGAAGGGGGAATTAAAGAATATGAACAAGAACTTGAAGCAGATGATTCAATTGAACAAGCAGGCGAATCTGACAGCTTTAGGATTTTATCCCTTTTATTTTTGTGTAGTTCCTCTAGGATTTGCTTACTTGCTGGTCATCACTCGTTAGAGATGTTATTAGTGTGGTGTCATGTGCTCTAGGATTTGGTTAAATTTGTGGATCATGTGCTCTATGCTCTGTGTTACTTAATTTGTGGATCATGTGCTCTATGCTCTGTGTTGCTTAATTTGTGGATCATGTCAGTTTCTTCAGTTTTGTACACTTTCAGTTTTGTACACTTTCAGTTTCGTCAGACAACACAGACCGCAGAAAAAACGTAGTTCTAGGGCCCAAATTGTGTTGGGCCGTATCATTGCGTTGAGTGCCGAAGGCCCACAAAGATAAAAGAGGCCTAGAAAATAGTGCACGTGCTGGCTCTGTTTTTTTCCTTGATTATTGCCATGGTAAATCCCCTTTTATTGTTGGACTTGCCCATGTCAAATTTATTTGTACATATCGTGGAATTTTCCTTCTGTATATAGCCTACGGCACAACACTTTGATTTTTTGACATGCGGGTATTATAAAACATGTTTTTGTTGCAATAAAATACGAATATTGTATACACGAATTTTTGTTTTTGTTATTAAGAGCATGCCAGACTTAATTATGTAGATCATGATATGCATCTGAAACCACGTCTAGAATAATCCCCTAAAATAAAGTCCGGTGGCACCATTAGCCACCATATCCATCTAGAGAGCATGTCTAGGGCTCGGCTACGACACCATATCCATCTACCGATATCTCACGTAGCAAGCATACATCCATAACATAGAAAATAGGTAGCAACCATAGCATACTTCTTACATAAAACAGAGGGTGCCCTAAACCATAGCATAGGCCACAAACTATTCAAAAATTAGCTTGTTTTTGTTCATACAATATACGAAATAGGGCCACCAACAATTCAAAAGAAATTGGCTTTTCTTCTTCATCTTTTGAACATCAACATGGCTCATTTTTCTAGCTTTAGTTTCCTTTTTGACACTTCAACTAGTCCATTATCCGCGCGTGCGAAAACTTGACCCTACTCTAAATGGGCCATTTAAACTTGACCTACACAAGTACACACCATGAATATAACAAGACGAATGGGCTACCCTCCAACCATTTTTACAAGGCTAACCCCAAAACTTGCTGGTTTTCATTGAGCGATAGCCTTTCATTGATTGATTTGGCATAAGGGCTCGCGTACGGCGCCATATCCCTCTAGCGATATCTCACGTCAAATAAGATAGAAATAGCAAGCAAAACACGGATAACAACCGACATATCAAATAAGGGTAGCAAGCATAACATAGTTCTTACGGGATAACACGACAGAGATAACAAGTTCACGGTACAACCAACGACATAGTTAAGATAGAAATATATAAAAGATAAAAAGCCCTAACACCATAGGGCATGACAAGCTCACGAGACCGGGCCTTCACCACCATCTTCACTGCGCCTCCTCTGCACTGCTCCTCCTCTCCATGCCGTCCTCGCCAATGTAGTAGGGGAGGCTGTGCATACCGTCGCGGGTGGGGAAGATGCAGTCAAAGTTTGTGAAGATGTTGTGGGTTGTGAATGCGATGAATTCACATCCACACCAAAACACCTTGCCAAGGAGGTAGCACACATCAAATGTGCTGGTGAAGGTGACGGTGAGCCCTATCGGCGGAGTCCTGGAGTTTGGGCGCACTTCCTCTAGTCGGAATATCACTGGCGAGCCCGCCGGGAGGTGGGCGAAGCCCGCACCGAGGAACCACTGGGCAAATCCCCTTGCACCCCTCCAGCGTGAGAACGCCCACACGTGGAGCATCCTCTCTGCGATGACGCTGGCCGAATACTGTCTCTCCGGCACGGTTGGTGGGAGCTGGAAGGTGGGGCCGTTGTACTGCATCCTCACCTCGCTTTGAGAGTTCTCTGGGTTTGGGTGACGAAGAGACGGGGGCGGCACAAATGGATGTGTGGAGAATAGGTGGAGGGGTGGTGGTTTAAATAGGGAAAGGGGAAGGGAAGGGGAGTGGCACCGGCCGCGCTTATGTTCAAACGAGTCGCGTCGATCGATCGATATGCCACTTTAATTGCCAACAGGTTTTAATTGCCACGTTGAATAGATGCGGGTGGATCAAAAAGTGTGAAACTGATCTACATCGAGGAGACACGCATGGGAGATGAGACAAACCAGCAGCAGCGGCTCCCATGAAAAAGAGGCCGGTCAGCGCATCATGGCGGCGGGCAGCGACGCATGCAGGTAGGCTAGCTACGTGCATGCATAGCATGCTAGCTAGACATGTCGTGCATGCATAACAGGCTTCTGGCATTGCGGCCCACGCATGGCCCAACAGTCTAACGACGGCCCAACGGGCGAACAGCGGCACCCTCCCAACGGGCGACACAGTCAGCGCGACCTCACTCGTCAGAGTTAACGGTCAAAGCACTGACCCGACGGCATCCATCGTTTGTGAGCAGTTCTGAGGGTTTCGGGCAAGGTAGTGGGGAAAAGTGAGCAAAAGTTAAGAGCGTGGGGATGAATGAGTATGGCTAAGGAACCAGGGGCATAGATGTAAAAATCCCATTTCATATAGGGTCTACTTAATACTTAAGTATGTGTGTGCTAGTAGAAGTTGGTCCTCAAATGATCCATTCTGCTCATTATGTCATTGTGTGTTGTTTGGTAATTGGGACAAAGTAGCCATAAGCCTATAGTAGAAATAGGAAGTTCATATTCACGGAGACAAAAAGTTCCCTTTTCACGTCTGTTCCACCGGAAAACACCGTTCCATTTTTGTTTCCATTTCCACATACAAAATTCCATTTCCATTTCCGTTTTGCAAATTTTCATTTCCGTTTTCATATTTCCTCTTTGTTTTCATTTTTCCTCCGAAAAAGTGGAAACTTTCCACTCCATTTTCATCCCTATCTAGCAGACCCCTTAAAATGCGTTTTAAGGGTCGGTCTCAGCGGTGGCCGAGCAAACCCCTTAAACTTAAATTGTAAAATCAAATATTTGCAGATTTTTCCCCACGTCTTCTTCTTCCTCTCGCCCGTGTCCACGATCTGCTACAAAGCCGGCGGGCGGCGCAGGAAAACGGTCAAATACGGAGCCGCCGATGGCCAAATACGCAGTGGCCAAATACAAAGCACATCGAAAGCTGCCAAATCCATGAGCTAGCTTGCTAGCTCCTCCCGAGCCAGCTCCAAACGATCCAGATCCATGAGCTAGCTCCCCGAGTCAGCTCCAATCGATCCATCGATCCAAGAACGAGCTAGGAGCTAGCTAGCTCCTCCGTGGCCGTAGCTAGCTCATTCGTCGGAAGAAATGCGGGTGGGCGGTGGCCGGTGGCCGAGGGGCCGGGGCGGGCGGGCTGTTGGGGAATGCTGCATGGGAAACAAAAAAATTCTACGCACACGCAAGATCTATCCATGGAGATGCATAGCAACGAGAGGGGAGAGTGTGTCTACGTACCCTCGTAGACCGTAAGAAGAAGCGTTTAGTAACGTGGTTGATGCAGTCGAACTTCTTCGCGATCCAACCGATCGAGTACCGAACGTACGACACCTCCACGTTCAGCACATGTTCAGCTCTGTGACATCCTTGCCTTCTTGATCCAGCAAGACGGGCGAAGTAGTGGATGAGTTCCGTCAGCACGACGACATGGTGACGATGATGGTGATGCTATCTCCGCAGGGCTTTGCCTAAGCACTACGAAAATGTGACCAAGGGACAAAACAGTGCAAAGGGGCGTCGCACACGGCTAAGAGATTGTCGTGGGGTGTGTGGCACCCCTTCCTCATGCTGATAGAGGCGGGGGTGTCCCGATCTTTCGATGAGATGATAACTATCAATTTGGTGGAGACGACTTTGACGATCCGACTACAAACGTGCACGACGTTGCGCCTTAGCATTCGCTAGACCAATCTCCTGAGGTTACCGACGATGCCAGAAGCACGGTCAGCCTGACCACGAAGGTCTATTCCTGCAAGCAGTCGGAGAACGAGCAAGAATATGATAAAGCAATCTGAATATTGCAAATATATATGAAGTATTGATAATGGTGGGGATCCGTAAGCGGTCTTGGTCTGGTCGTTGGACACAAATGAAGTACACGAAGTTGCAATGGCTAACTTTTAACTAAACAAATCCCAAGAAAAGAGCTACTAGATGGATCTACTTATATAGGAGCAAGGGGTGGTGGCCAAGGAGGTGGAGGCTCATGGGCCCAAGTGGAGGTGATGCAACACACCTTTGGACTTGTTGTTTGACTCGGATTCTGCTGCAGCGTCAGATTGTTTCGTCCATATCTGAACGCTTCGGATGAATTTGAAGGTGAATCTAATTGGGTTGGAAAGTGCACGAAATCTACTTTCCAACAAAAAAAGAATCACCCAATTCGGAGTCCGTATGAAAAAGTTGTTGGCGTTTTGAGTCATGTATGTCTGTGCAGTCCGAATCTGAATCCAGAACGTGGGAGACTTGGACTCTGTCTTCTCTTGGCCCAGAAGTGACGTGAGAGGACTTTTTGAACAGAACATAAACTTCTACTTTTCCCTTATCTTCATATGTGGATTGTACAAATGTCCCATACACCTGATAAATATGCATGTATGCAATATTTTTGGTCTTATCCAAGGTAGTCATGTCCTCATCATCCTCCCCTTCTTTAAAACAAAGCCGTCCTCGGCGTTGCTTAATCTGAAATGTGGCTAACAAAAGAGACAAGGTGTACATGTTGTATATGTATATGTCATCCATTTTTTTACTTCCCTTGGATTTTGCACATATGACACATGTATACATGAGTAACTTTCATAGTTAATGAAATATAAAGGCAAAATATTATCACAAGAAGTAGAAGGTATGAAAATATTGCAACTTAGTTTGCACATATATGTGAAGCTCTTATTCATATCAAAAGATTGACAATATTCATAATTAAACCATCCCAACATTGGTGAATAAACCTTACGTGCATCAAATTTACATGCTACAACATGCTTAAATAAGAAACCATGCAATAAGTCATTTGACACAGAATGATCACCAAGATTAGACGTCATATCAAAATGATTAAACATTGGCACAATTTTTTTTAAATGTATTTGATCCAAATCTGATTTATTTCCTGATTCACATGTTTCTTTGACATCAACAGTTAATTCAATGGGCGCACTCAAAATTGTTGGTATTTTAGTTGTTTGATCACATGATGCATTCATGACAGTAACATGATTCTCTAAAATAGGTGGCGTGCTCAAATCAACAGGTATTTCAGTTGTTTGATCACATGGTGCATTCATGACAGTAAAAGATTCTCTAAAGTAGGTGGCGTGCTCAAATCAACAGGTAACTCAACACATGATGTATTTAAGTTAACTAGGCATGCATCATTCTTATGTGAAGTTATATCATCAATACCTTTATTTTTACCTTGTCACAAAGACGTAGCTGATGTAGGTATGGACAATGACAATGTACCATACACTTGAGATGATGTCGCACTCACAATCTAAGGTGTGGCTGCTCTAGTAGGTGCAACAGTGGAGGAATCAACCGATGGTAGTGAGCATGAATTGGAATAGTAGTTATTGTAGTCACCCAATGCATCCTCCTGTAACTGTCTCTCAAAGGTACAAGCACGAACATACATACCAGTAACGCAACAAGGAATATACTGAAATCTTGCCTGAATATCATGGTTCAAACCACCAAAAAATCTATTCATTGTATCATCCTTAGATTCTTCTATGTCACAATGATGCATATAAGATTTGAACTCTTGGTAGTAAGCATGAACAGTGTTGTTGCCTTGTTTAAATTGTTCAAATTTGTGAAGCAATTCACGACGATAGTAAGGAGGGAAAAATTGTTGTCTCATTACATCTTTCAAATCTTTCCAAGTTGTGGGTTGGTTATCAACGTTTTTCTTACAATGCACACTCCACCAAACAGAAGCAAAACGAGTAAATGCTCTAGTGGCAGCTCATACTCGCTCAAGTTCAGAAAAGTCATGGTGACTAAAAACTTGTTCTACTTCAAGCTCCCAAGCTAGATAAATAGCAGGATTAAACTACCCTCAAATGGCGGTAAAGAGATAACCTGACCATGTACTTGTGTGTGTTGTCCCAACTCTCGTGATGGTGAAGATGTGTCAGTCGTCCAAGAACTTCTATCTCCAGAACCTGTCATGATTAGTAGAAACAAGAAACAAAATTAGAGAATAATGTTCCTATGAACTACTAGGATGTGGTTGTAAAGTGCTCACAGTAAAGCAAATATCAATATCTTACAAGTTCTTGTTGGGGAACGTTGCAGAAAACAAAAATTTTCCTACGGTTTCACCAAGATCCATCTATGAGTTCATCTAGCAACGAGTGATTAGATTGCATCTACATACCTTTGTAGATCACGTGCGGAAGCATTCAAAGAACGGGGATGAGGAAGTCGTACTCGACGTGATCCAAATCACCGGAGATCCTAGCGCCGAACGGACGGCACCTCCGCGTTCAACACACGTACGGTCAGCGTAACGTCTCCTTCTTCTTGATCCAGCAAGGGGGAAGGAGAGGTTGAGGGAGATGGCTCCAGCAGTAGCACGACGACGTGGTGGTGATGGAGCTGCAGTACTCCGGCAGGGCTTCGCTAAGCACTATGGAGGAGGAGGATGTGTTGGAGAGGGAGAGGGAGGCACTAATGGCGTGTTGTGAGAGGCCCTCCTTTCCCCACTATATATAGGGACTTAGTGAGTCCAAGGGGGAGCGCCGGCCCTAGGAGATCCAATCTCCTAGGGGGGTGCGGCCAAGGGAGGAATCCCTCCTCCCCAAGGCACCTAGGAGGTGCCTTCCCCCTTTGGGACTCTTCCCTTCCTTGAACCCTAGGCGCATGGGCCTCTTGGGGCTGGTGCCCTTGGCCCATATAGGCCAAGGCGCACCCCCTACAGCCCATGTGGCCCCCCCGGGGAAGGTGGCCCCAACCGGTGGACCCCCGGGACCCTTCCGATGGTCCCGGTACAATACCGGTGACCCCGAAACTTGTCCCGATGCCCGAAATAGCACTTCCTATATATAATTCTTTACCTCCGGACCATTCCGGAACTCCTCGTGATGTCCGGGATCTCATCCGGGACTCCGAACACCATTCGGGTTACTGCATATACATATCCCTACAACCCTAGCGTCACCGAACCTTAAGTGTGTAGACCCTACGGGTTCGGGAGACATGTAGACATGACCGAGACGACCCTCTGGCCAATAAACAACAGCGGGATCTGGATACCCATGTTGGCTCCCACATGCTCCTCGATGATATCATCGGATGAACCACGATGTCGAGGATTCAAACAACCCCGTATACAATTCCCTTTGTCAATCGGTATGTTACTTGCCCGAGATCCGATCGTCGGTATCCCAATACATCGTTCAATCTCGTTACCGGCAAGTCACTTTACTCGTACCGTAATGCATGATCCTGTGACCAGACACTTGGTCACTTTGAGCTCACTATGATGATGCATTACCGAGTGGGCCCAGTGATACCTCTCCGTCATACGGAGTGACAAATCCCAGTCTTGATCCATGTCAACCCAACAGACACTTTCGGAGATACCCGTAGTATACCTTTATAGTCACCCAGTTACGTTGTGACGTTTGGTACACCCAAAGCACTCCTAGTGTATCCGGGAGTTACACGATCTCATGGTCTAAGGAAAGGATACTTGACATTGGAAAACTCTAGCAAACAAACTATACGATCTTATGCTACGTTTAGGATTGGGTCTTGTCCATCACATCATTCTCCTAATGATGTGATCTCGTTATCAATGACATCCAATGTCCATAGTCAGGAAACCATGACTATCTGTTGATCAACGAGCTAGTCAACTAGAGGCTTACTAGGGACATGTTGGTGTGTATTATTCACACATGTATTACGATTTCCGGATAACACAATTATAGCATGAATAAAGACAATTATCATGAACAAGGAAATATAATAATAATGCTTTTATTATTGCCTCTAGGGCATATTTCCAACAGTCTCCCACTTGCACTAGAGTCAATAATCTAGTTACATGTGATGAATCGAACACCCATGGAATTCTGGTGTTGATCATGTTTTGCTCTAGGGAGAGGTTTAGTCAACGGATTTGCTATATTCAGGTCCGTATGTACTTTACAAATATCTATGTCTCCATCTTGAACATTTTCACGAATGGAGTTGAAGCGACGCTTGATGTGCCTCGTCTTCTTGTGAAACCTGGGCTCCTTGGCAAGTGCAATAGCTCCAGTGTTGTCACAGAAGAGTTTGATTGGCCCCGACGCATTGGGTATGACTCCTAGGTCGGTGATGAACTCCTTCACCCAAATTGCTTCATGTGCTGCCTCCGAGGCTGCCATGTACTCCGCTTCACATGTAGATCCCGCCACGACGCTCTGCTTGCAACTGCACCAGCTTACTGCCCCACCATTCAAAATATACACGTATCCGGTTTGTGACTTAGAGTCATCCAGATCTGTGTCGAAGCTAGCGTCGACGTAACCTTTATGACGAGCTCTTCGTCACCTCCATAAACGAGAAACATTTCCTTAGTCCTTTTCAGGTACTTCAGGATATTCTTGACCGCTGTCCAGTGTTCCTTGCCGGGATTACTTTGGTACCTTCCTACCAAACTTACGGCAAGGTTTACATCAGGTCTGGTACACAGCATGGCATACATAATAGAACCTATGGCTGAGGCATAGGGGATGACACTCATCTCTTCTATATCTTCTGCCGTGGTCGGACATTGAGCTGAGCTCAATTTCACACCTTGCAACACAGGCAAGAACCCCTTCTTAGACTGATCCATATTGAATTTCTTCAATATCTTATCAAGGTATGTGCTTTGTGAAAGACCTATGAGGCGTCTTGATCTATCTCTGTAGATCTTGATGCCTAATATATAAGCAGCTTCTCCAAGGTCCTTCATTGAAAAACTCTTATTCAAGTAGGCCTTAATGCTGTCCAAGAGTTCTATATCATTTCCCATCAAAGTATGTCATCTACATATAATATGAGAAATGCTACAGAGCTCCCACTCACTTTCTTGTAAACGCAGGCTTCTCCATAAGTCTGCGTAAACCCAAACGCTTTGATCATCTCATCAAAGCGAATGTTCCAACTCCGAGATGCTTGCACCAGCCCATAAATCGAGCGTTGGAGCTTGCACACCTTGTCAGCATTCTTAGGATCGACAAAACCTTCCGGCTGCATCATATACAATTCTTCCTTAAGGAAACCATTAAGGAATGCCGTTTTGACGTCCATCTGCCATATTTCATAATCATAGAATGCGGCAATTGCTAACATGATTCGGACGGACTTCAGCTTCGCTACCGGTGAGAAAGTCTCATCGTAGTCAACCCCTTGAACTTGTCGATAACCCTTAGCGACAAGCCGAGCTTTATAGATGGTCACATTACCATCCGCGTCTGTCTTCTTCTTAAAGATCCATTTATTTTCTATGGCTCGCCGCTCAACGGGCAAGTCAGTCAAAGTCCATACTTCGTTTTCATACATGGATCCTATCTCGGATTTCATGGCTTCTAGCCATTTGTCGGAATCCGGGCCCGCCATCGCTTCTTCATAGTTCGAAGGTTCACCGTTGTCTAACAACATGATTTCCAAGACAGGGTTGCCGTACCACTCTGGTGCGGAACGTGTCCTTGTGGACCTTCAAATTTCAGTAGGAGCTTGATCAGAAGTATCTTGATCATCATCATTAACTTCCTCTCTAGGCGGTGCAGGCACCTCAGGAACATTTGCTTGAGTTGCGCCATTTTCCGGTTCAAGAGGTAATACTTCATCAAGTTCTACTTTCCTCCCACTTACTTCTTTCGAGAGAAACTCTTTCTCTAGAAAGGACCCATTCTTGGCAACAAAGATCTTGCCTTCGGATCTGAGGTAGAAGGTATACCCAATAGTTTCTTTAGGGTATCCTATGAAGACACATTTTTCTGATTTGGGTTCGAGCTTTTCAGGTTGAAGTTTCTTGACATAAGCATCGCATCCCCAAACTTTTAGAAACGACAGCTTAGGTTTCTTCCCAAACCATAATTCATACGGTGTCGTCTCAACGGATTTCGACGGAGCCCTATTTAAAGTGAATGCGGCAGTCTCTAAAGCATAGCCCCAAAAAGATAGCAGTAAATCGGCAAGAGACATCATAGATCGCACCATATATAATAGAGTGCGATTACGACGTTCGGACACACCATTACGCTGAGGTGTTCCAGGCGGCGTGAGTTGTGAAACTATTCCACATTTTCTTAAGTGTGTGCCAAACTCGTGACTCAAGTATTCTCCTCCACGATCTGATCGCAGGAACTTGATTTTCCTGTCACGTTGATTCTCAACCTCACTCTGAAATTCCTTGAACTTTTCAAAGGTCTCAGACTTGTGTTTCATTAAGTAGACATACCCATATCTACTCAAGTCATCAGTGAGGGTGAGAACATAACGATAGCCACCGCGAGCCTCAACACTCATTGGACCGCACACATCAGTATGTATGATTTCCAATAAGTTGGTTGCTCGCTCCATTGTTCCTGAGAACGGAGTCTTGGTCATTTTACCCATGAGGCATGGTTCGCACGTGTCAAATGATTCGTAATCAAGAGACTCTAAAAGTCCATCAGCATGGAGCTTCTTCATGCGTTTGACACCTATGTGACCAAGGCGGCAGTGCCACAAATATGTGGGACTATCATTATCAATCTTACATCTTTTGGTATTCATACTATGAATATGTGTAGCATTACGCTCGAGATTCATTAAGAACAAACCATTCACCATCGGAGCATGACCATAAAACATATCTCTCATATAAATAGAACAACCATTATTCTCGGATTTAAATGAGTAGCCATCTCGTATTAAACGAGATCCTGATACAATGTTCATGCTCAAACTTGGCACTAAATAACAATTATTGAGGTTCAAAACTAATCCCGTAGGTAAATGTAGAGGTAGCGTGCCGACGGCGATCACATCGACCTTGGAACCATTCCCGACGCGCATCGTCACCTCGTCCTTCGCCAGTCTCCGCTTATTCCGCAGCTCCTGCTTTGAGTTACAAATGTGAGCAACTGCACCGGTATCAAATACCCAGGAGCTACTACGAGTACTGGTAAGGTACACATCAATTACATGTATATCACATATACCTTTCGTTTTGCCGGCCTTCTTGTCTGCTAAGTATTTGGGGCAGTTCCGCTTCCAGTGACCACTTTCCTTGCAATAAAAGCACTCAGTCTCGGGCTTGGGTCCATTCTTTGGCTTCTTCCCGGCAGCTTGCTTGCCGGGCACGGCAACTCCCTTGCCGTCCTTATTGAAGTTCTTTTTACCCTTGCCCTTCTTGAACTTAGTGGTTTTATTGACCATCAACACTTGATGTTCCTTCTTGACTTCTACCTCTGCTGATTCCAGCATAGCAAATACTTCAGGAATGGTCTTTTCCATCCCCTGCATATTGAAGTTCATCACAAAGCTCTTGTAGCTCGGTGGAAGCGACTGAAGGATTCTGTCAATGACCGCGTCATCCGGGAGATTAACTCCCAGCTGAGTCAAGCGGTTATGCAACCCAGACATAGTGAGTATGTGCTCACTGACAGAACTGTTTTCCTCCATCTTACAGCTGAAGAACTTGTCAGAGACTTCATATCTCTCGACCCGGGCATGAGCTTGGAAAACCATTTTCAGCTCTTCGAACATCTCATATGCTCCGTGTCTCTCAAAACGCTTTTGGAGCCCCGGCTCTAAGCTGTAAAGCATGCCGCACTGAACGAGGGAGTAGTCATCGGTACGTGCCTGCGAAGCGTTCATAACGTCTTGTTCTGCAGGGAGAACAGGTGCGTCACCCAGCGGTGCTTGTAGGACATAATCTTTCTTGGCAGCTATGAGGATGATCCTCAGGTTCCGGACCCAGTCCGTGTAGTTGCTGCCATCGTCTTTCAGCTTGGTTTTCTCTAGGAACGCGTTGAAGTTGAGGACTACGTTGGCCATTTGATCTACAAGACATATTGTAAATATTTTAGACTAAGTTCATGATAATTAAGTTCATCTAATCAAATTATCAATGAACTCCCACTTAGATAGACATCCCTCTCTAGTCATCTAAGTATAACATGATCCGAGTTAACTAGGCCGTGTCCGATCATCACGTGAGACGGACTAGTCAACGTCGGTGAACATCTTCATGTTGATCGTATCTTCTATACGACTCATGCTCGACCTTTCGGTCTTCTGTGTTCCGAGGCCATGTCTGTACACATGCTAGGCTCGTCAAGTCAACCTAAGTGTTTGCATGTGTAAATCTGTCTTACACCCGTTGTATGTGAATGTTAGAATCTATCACACCCGATCATCACGTGGTGCTTCGAAACAACGAACTGTCGCAACGGTGCACAGTTAGGGGGAACACTTTCTTGAAATTATTATGAGGGATCATCTTATTTACTACCGTCGTTCTAAGCAAACAAGATGCAAAAACATGATAAACATCACATGCAATCAAATAATAATAGTGACATGATATGGCCAATATCACATAGCTCCTTTGATCTCCATCTTGGGGCTCCATGATCATCTTGTCACCGGCATGACACCATGATCTCCATCATCATGATCTCCATCATCGTGTCTCCATGAAGTTGCTCGCCAACTATTACTTCTACTACTATGGCTAACGCGTTTAGCAATAAAGTAAAGTAATTTACATGGCGTTTCTCAATGACACGCAGGTCATACAAAAAATAAAGACAACTCCTATGGCTCCTGCCGGTTGTCATACTCATCGACATGCAAGTCGTGATTCCTATTACAATAGCATGAACATCTCATACATCACATATAGATCATTCATCATTCATCACAACTTTGGCCATATCATATCACAAAGCACTTGCTGCAAAAACAAGTTAGACGTCCTCTAATTGTTGTTGCAAGTTTTACGTGGCTGAAATAGGGTTCTAGCAAGAACGTTTTCTTACCTACGTGAAAGCCACAACGTGATTTGTCAACTTCTATTTACCCTTCATAAGGACCCTTTTCATCGAATCCGCTCCAACTAAAGTGGGAGAGACAGACACCCGCCAGCCACCTTATGCAACTTGTGCATGTTAGTCGGTGGAACCGGTCTCACGTAAGCGTACGTGTAAGGTTGGTCCGGGCCGCTTCATCCCACAATACCGTTGAAGCAAGATAAGACTAGTAGCGGCAAGAAAGTTGACAACATCAACGCCCACAACAAATTGTGTTCTACTCGTGCAAGAAGAACTACGCATAGACCTAGCTCATGATGCCACTGTTGGGGAACGTTGCAGAAAACAAAAAAATTCCTACGGTTTCACCAAGATCCATCTATGAGTTCATCTAGGAACGAGTGATTAGATTGCATCTACATACCTTTGTAGATCACGCGCGGAAGCGTTCAAAGAATGGGGATGAGGAAGTCGTACTCGACGTGATCCAAATCACCGGAGATCCTAGCGCCGAACAGACGGCACCTTCGCGTTCAACACACGTGCGGTCAGCGTAACGTCTCCTTCTTCTTGATCCAGCAAGGGGGAAGGAGAGGTTGAGGGAGATGGCTCCAGCAGGAGCACGACGGCGTGGTGGTGATGGAGCTGCAGTACTCCGGCAGGGCTTCGCCAAGCACTATGGAGGAGGAGGATGTGTTGGAGAGGGAGAGGGAGGCACTAAAGGCGTGTTGTGAGAGGCCCTCCTTTCCCCACTATATATAGGGAGTCCAAGGGGGAGCGCCGGCCCTAGGAGATCCAATCTCCTAGGGGGGTGCGGCCAAGGGAGGAATCCCTCCTCCCCAAGGCACCTAGGAGGTGCCTTCCCCCTTTGGGACTCTTCCCTTCCTTGAACCCTAGGCGCATGGGCCTCTTGGGGCTGGTGCCCTTGGCCCATATAGGCCAAGGCGCACCCCTACAGCCCATGTGGCCCCCCGGGGCAGGTGGCCCCACCCGGTGGACCCCCGGGACCCTTCCGGTGGTCCCGGTACAATACTGGTGACCCCGAAACTTGTCCCGATGCCCAAAATAGCACTTCCTATATATAATTCTTTACCTCCGGACCATTCCGGAACTCCTCGTGACGTCCGGGATCTCATCTGGGACTCCGAACAACATTCAGGTTACTGCATATACATATCCCTACAACCCTAGCGTCACCGAACCTTAAGTGTGTAGACCCTACGGGTTCGGGAGACATGTAGACATGACCGAGACGACTCTCTGGCCAATAACCAACAGCGGGATCTGGATACCCATGTTGGCTCCTACATGCTCCTCGATGATCTCATCAGATGAACCACGATGTCGAGGATTCAAACAACCCCGTATACAATTCCCTTTGTCAAACGGTATGTTACTTGCCCGAGATCCGATCGTCGGTATCCCAATACCTCGTTCAATCTCGTTACCGGCAAGTCACTTTACTCGTACCGTAATGCATGATCCTGTGACCAGACACTTGGTCACTTTGAGCTCACTATGATGATGCATTACCGAGTGGGCACAGTGATACCTCTCCGTCATACGGAGTGACAAATCCCAGTCTTGATCCATGTCAACCCAACAGACACTTTCGGAGATACCCGTAGTATACCTTTATAGTCACCCAGTTACGTTGTGACGTTTGGTACACCCAAAGCACTCCTACTGTATCCGGGAGTTACACGATCTCATGGTCTAAGGAAAGGATACTTGACATTGGAAAACTCTAGCAAACGAACTATACGATCTTATGCTATGTTTAGGATTGGGTCTTGTCCATCACATCATTCTCCTAATGATGTGATCTCGTTATCAATGACATCCAATGTCCATAGTCAGGAAACCATGACTATCTGTTGATCAACGAGCTAGTCAACTAGAGGCTTACTAGGGACATGTTGGTGTCTATTATTCACACATGTATTACGATTTCCGGATAACACAATTATAGCATGAATAAAGACAATTATCATGAACAAGGAAATATAATAATAATGCTATTATTATTTCCTCTAGGGCATATTTCCAACAGTTCTTACCATGCGGCAGGTGGTGACAGGCAACCAGCGGTGTCAAATAACTCCGAAGATTGTGTAAAGCGATTGCCAGGGGAACGTATATATACACGGTGTAGAAATATGTGGAGCTAGGTTGGCTATATATGGTAGCAAAAGATTAACAATACTCAATTCAGAGATGCAATGTTGAATAAACGCTCAACGACGGTACTGTGCTGGTCCTAGGCTAGACCGGACTAGAGACGCGAGCCTAGAACACTAATGAGGTCACGGCGTAGCACAACTAGCATCAATGAAGGATACTAAGTAGCTATGGACAGCAAGATATAAGTGAAGATCACAACGGCAGTAAAGATAATGATGAAAAACAACTGCCAAGCAGGATATACAAGAATTCTCTCTCCAACTTTCTCTTGAAAAGTTTGATCCAATTTTTTGATAACTTTTTTCAAAGAATGCTACTAACACAAGCTTTCCAATGCAAAAAGAATCACTCAATTCCGAATTGATATGAGGAGTCAAAGAATTCTAAAACTGGCCTGAAAAACTGGAATAAGGTGTGTTCGTGAACTTCGGAGGGAAAAAAGACCTATTTATAATCTGATTTTGAGGTGCCAAATATTGAAGAAGCTTCTTCAACTATTTAGATGTGGCTCGTCGATATCTTTCATTTGAGTACTCCCGGAGCCAAAACGGACTTCGTATGAGGAAGTTATACCCGTTTTACTGAACAGTGCACAAAACATATTCCAATCCGAATTCAACTACGAGATTGAGTCTAGATAGATCCGATTTTTTTCTTCTCTTTTTTTCCTCACACTTTTTTCTTTTTCTTTCTCTCTTTTTTTTTTCTCTGACTTTTTTTCTTTTTTTCTTTTTTTCTCTTTTTTTCTCTCTCCCTATTTCCAAAACAAACTAGATAAGATGTAGCTTGGATCAAGCGAAGATGTGGACGATCTCAACTATGATTATGACAATGAACGGTGGGTAGCATGTGGTGGAAATTTATGGATGGGTGGTGGACAACGGAAGGGATAACTATGCAGCGGCAGCGTGACTAATGTGAACAGAACTCGAAAGTCTAAACGAACTAGACACTAAGACCAGCAACTCGACACGACGATGCAACCGATAATGCAATAATGGAAACAATGAAAAGAAAAATTGCAAAGGCTCAGACTGGTTTGGATAAATGATGAATATATCTAACTTTTTTTGTGGCTTTTCTTGGACAGTAGGTAAGAAAATAAATCTAATCTAGGGAAAGCTGGAAATTCTCACCGAGCAACCTGAAAATTGATACCACTTGATAGAGGCGGGGGTGTCCCGATCTTTCGATGAGATGATAACTATCGATTTGGTGGAGATGACTTTGACGATCCGACTACAAACGTGTTGGGGAACGGAGTAATTTCAAAAAATTTCCTACGCACACGCAAGATCATGGTGATGCATAGCAATGAGAGGGGAGAGTTTTGTCCATGTACCCTCGTAGACCGAAAGCGGAAGCGTTGACGCAACATAGAGGAAGTAGTCGTACGTCTTCCCGATCCGACCGATCCAAGCACTGAAACTACGACACCTCCGAGTTCTAGCACATGTTCAGCTCGATGACGATCCCCGGGCTTTGATCCAGCAAAGCGTCGGGGAGGAGTTCCGTCAGCACGATGGCGTGGTGACGATCTTGATGTTCTACCGTCGCAGGGCTTCGCCTAAGCACCGCTACGATATGACTGAGGTGGAATATGGTGGAGGGGGGCACCGCACACGGCTAAGGAACGATCACAAAGATCAACTTGTGTGTCTAGAGGTGCCGCCTGCCCCCGTATATAAAGGAGAAAGGGGGGGTGCGGCCGGCCAGGAGGAGGGCGCGCCAGGAGGAGTCCTACTCCCACCGGGAGTAGGATTCCCCCTTTCCTAGTTAGAATAGGATTCGGGAGGGGGAAAGAGGAGAGAGAGAAGGAAGGGGGGGGGGCGCCGCCCCCCTCTCCTTGTCCTATTCGGACTAGGGGGGGGGGAGGGGCGCGCGGCCCAGCCCTGGCCACCTCTCCTCTCTTCCACTAAAGCCCACTAAGGCCCATTTACCTCCCGGGGGGTTCCGGTAACCTCCCGGTACTCCGGTAAAATTCTGATTTCACCTGGAACAATTCCGATATCCAAACATAGGCTTCCAATATATCAATCTTTATGTCTCGACCATTTCAAGACTCCTCGTCACGTCCGTGATCATATCCGGGACTCCGAACAAACTTCGGTGCATCAAAATATATAAACTCATATTGAAACTGTCATCGTAACGTTAAGCGTGCGGACCCTACGGGTTCGAGAACAATGTAGACATGATCGAGACACATCTCCGGTCAATAACCAATAGCAGAACCTGGATGCTCATATTGGCTCCTACATATTCTACGAAGATCTTTATCGGTCAGACCGCATAACAACATACGTTGTTCCCTTTGTCATCGGTATGTTACTTGCCCGAGATTCGATCATCGGTATCTCAATACCTAGTTCAATCTCGTTACCGGCAAGTCTCTTTACTCGTTCCGTAATACATCATCTCGCAACTAACTCATTAGTTGCAATGCTTGCAAAGCTTATGTGATGTGCATTACCGAGAGGGCCCAGAGATACCTCTCCGACAATCGGAGTGACAAATCCTAATCTCGAAATACGCCAACCCAACAAGTACCTTCGGAGACACCTGTACAGCACCTTTATAATCACCCAGTTATGTTGTGACATTTGGTAGCACAAAAAGTGTTCCTCCGGTAAACGGGAGTTGCATAATCTCATAGTCATAGGAACATGTATAAGTCATGAAGAAAGCAATAGCAACATACTAAACGATCAAGTGCTAAGCTAACGGAATGGGTCAAGGCAATTAGATCATTCACCTAATGATGTGATCCCGTTAATCAAATAACAACTCTTTGTCCATGGTTAGGAAACATAACCATCTTTTATTAACGAGCTAGTCAAGTAGAGGCATACTAGTGACACTCTGTTTGTCTATGTATTCACACATGTATTATGTTTCCGGTTAATACAATTCTAGCATGAATAATAAACATTTATCATGAAATAAGGAAATAAATAATAACTTTATTATTGCCTCTAGGGCATATTTCCTTCAGTCTCCCACTTGCACTAGAGTCAATAATCTAGATTACATAGTAATGATTCTAACACCCATGGAGCCTTGGTGTTGATCATGTTTTGCTCGTGGAAGAGGCTTAGTCAACGGGTCCGCTACATTCAGATCCGTATGTATCTTGCAAATCTCTATGTCTCCCACCTGGACTAGATCCCGGATGGAATTGAAGCGTCTCTTGATGTGCTTGGTTCTTTTGTGAAATCTGGATTCCTTTGCCAAGGCAATTGCACCAGTATTGTCACAAAAGATTTTCATTGGACCCGATGCACTAGGTATGACACCTAGATCGGATATGAACTCCTTCATCCAGACTCCTTCGTTTGCTGCTTCCAAAGCAGCTATGTACTCCGCTTCACATGTAGATCCCGAAACAACGCTTTGTTTAGAACTGCACCAACTGACAGCTCCACCGTTTAAAGTAAACACGTATCCGGTTTGCCATTTAGAATCGTCCGGATCAGTGTCAAAGCTTGCATCAACGTAACCATTTACGATGAGCTCTTTGTCACCTCCATATACGAGAAACATATCCTTAGTCCTTTTCAGGTATTTCAGGATGTTCTTGACCGCTGTCAAGTGATCCACTCCTGGATTACTTTGGTACCTCCCTGCTAGACTTATAGCAAGACACACATCAGGTATGGTACACAACATTGCATACATGATAGAGCCTATGGCTGAAGCATAGGGAACATCTTTCATTTTCTCTCTATCTTCTGCAGTGGTCGGACATTGAGTCTTACTCAACTTCACACCTTGTAACACAGGTAAGAATCCTTTCTTAGCCTGATCCATTTTGAACTTTTTCAAAAATTTGTCAAGGTATGTGCTTTGTGAAAGTCCAATTAAGCGTCTTGATCTATCTCTATAGATCTTTATACCCAATATGTAAGCAGCTTCACCGAGGTCTTTCATTGAAAAACTCTTATTCAAGTATCCCTTTATGCTATCCAGAAATTCTATATCATTTCCGATTAGTAATATGTCATCCACATATAATATCAGAAATGCTACAGAGCTCCCACTCACTTTCTTGTAAATACAGGCTTCTCCAAAAGTCTGTACAAACCCAAATGCTTTGATCACACTATCAAAGCGTTTATTCCAACTCCGAGAGGCTTGCACCAGTCCATAAATGGAACGTTGGAGCTTGCACACTTTGTTAGCTCCTTTCTGATCGACAAAACCTTCCGGCTGCATCATATACAACTCTTCTTCCAGAAATCTATTCAGGAATGCAGTTTTAACATCCATTTGCCAAATTTTATAATTATAAAATGCGGCAATTGCTAACATGATTCGGACAGACTTAAGCATCGCTACGGGTGAGAAGGTCTCTGAAGGAAATATGCCCTACAGGCAATAATAAAGTTATTATTTATTTCCTTATTTCATGATAAATGTTTATTATTCATGCTAGAATTGTATTAACCAGAAACATAATACATGTGTGAATACATAGACAAATAGAGTGTCACTAGTATGCCTCTACTTGACTAGCTCGTTAATCAAAGATGGTTATGTTTCCTAACCATGAACAAAGAGTTCTTATTTGATTAACGGGATCACATCATTAGGTGAATGATCTGATTGACTTGACCCATTCCGTTAGCTTAGCACTTGATCGTTTAGTATGTTGCTATTGCTTTTTTCATGACTTATACATGTTCCTATGACTATGATATTATGCAACTCCCGTTTACCGGAGGAACACTTTGTGTGCTACCAAACGTCACAACGTAACTGGGTGATTATAAAGGTGCTCTACAGGTGTCTCTGAAGGTACTTGTTGGGTTGGCGTATTTCGAGATTAGGATTTGTCACTCCGATTGTCGGAGAGGTATCTCTGGGCCCTCTCGGTAATGCACATCACATAAGCCTTGCAAGCATTGCAACTAATGAGTTAGTTGCGACATGATGTATTACAGAACGAGTAAAGAGACTTGCTAGTAACGAGATTGAACTAGGTATTGAGATACCGACGATCGAATCTCGGGTAAGTAACATACCGATGACAAAGGGAACAACGTATGTTGTTATGCGGTCTGACCGATAAAGATCTTCGTAGAATATGTAGGAGCCAATATGAGCATCCAGGTTCCGCTATTGGTTATTGACCAGAGACGTGTCTCGGTCATGTCTACATTGTTCTCGAACCCGTAGGGTCCGCACGCTTAACGTTACGATGACAGTTTCAATATGAGTTTATACGTTTTGATGTACCGAAGTTTGTTCGGAGTCCCGGATATGATCACGGACGTGACGAGGAGTCTCGAAATGGTCAAGACATACAAGTTGATATATTGGAAGCCTATATTTGGATATCGGAATTGTTCCGGGTGAAATCGGGATTTTACCGGAGTACCGGGAGGATACCGGAACCCCCCGGGAGGTAAATGGGCCTTAATGGGCTTTAGTCGAAGAGAGGAGAGGTGGCCAGGGCTGGGCCGCGCGCCCCTCCCCCCTAGTCCGAATAGGAAAAGGAGAGGGGGGTGGCGCCCCCCTTCCCTCTCTCTCTCCTCTTCCCCCCTCCCGAATCCTATTCCAACTAGGAAGGGGGGGGGGGAATCCTACTCCCGGTGGGAGTAGGACTCCTCCTGGCGCGCTCTCCTCCTGGCCGGCCGCACCCCCCTTGCTCCTTTATATACGGGGGCAGGGGGCACCTCTAGACACACAAGTTGATCTTCGTGATCGTTCCTTAGCCGTGTGCGGTGCCCCCCTCCACCATATTCCACCTCGGTCATATCGTAGCGGTGCTTAGGTGAAGCCCTGCGACGGTAGAACATCAAGATCGTCACCACGCCGTCGTGCTGATGGAACTCCTCCCCGACGCTTTGCTGGATCGAAGCCCAGGGATCGTCATCGAGCTGAACGTGTGCTAGAACTCGGAGGTGCCGTAGTTTCGATGCTTGGATCGGTCGGATCGGGAAGACGTACGACTACTTCCTCTACATTGCGTCAATGCTTCCGCTTCGGTCTACGAGGGTACGTAGACAACACTCTCCCCTCTCGTTGTTATGCATCACCATGATCTTGCGTGTGCGTAGGAATTTTTTTGAAATTACTACATTCCCCAACAGTGGCATCCGAGCCAGGCTTTATGTGTTGATGTTATATGCACGAGTAGAACACAAGTGAGTTGTGGGCGATATAAGTCATACTGCTTACCAGCATGTCATACTTTGGTTCGGTGGTATTGTTGGATGAAGCGGCCCGGACCGACATTACGCGTATGCTTACGCGAGACTGGTTCTACTGCCGTGCTTTGCACACAGGTGGCTGGCGGGTGTCAGTTTCTCCAACTTTAGTTGAACAGAGTGTGGCTACGCCCGGTCCTTGCGAAGGTTAAAACAGCACCAACTTGACAAACTATCGTTGTGGTTTTGATGCGTAGGTAAGATTGGTTCTTGCTAAGCCCGTAGCAGCCACGTAAAATTTGCAACAACAAAGTAGAGGACGTCTAACTTGTTTTTGCAAGGCATGTTGTGATGTGATATGGTCAAGACATGATGCTAAATTTTATTGTATGAGATGATCATGTTTTGTAACCGAGTTATCGGCAACTGGCAGGAGCCATATGGTTGTCGCTTTATTGTATGCAATGCAATCGCCCTGTGATGCTTTACTTTATCACTAAGCGGTAGCGATAGTCGTAGAAGCATAAGATTGGCGAGACGACAACGATGCTACGATGGTGATCAAGGTGTCGCGCCGGTGACAATGGTGATCATGACAGTGCTTCGAAGATGGAGATCACAAGCACAAGATGATGATGGCCATATCATATCACTTATATTGATTGCATGTGATGTTTATCTTTTATGCATCTTATCTTGCTTTGATTGACGGTAGCATTATAAGATGATCCCTCACTAAATTATCATAGTAAAAGTGTTCTCCCTGAGTATGCACCGTTGCGAAAGTTCTTCGTGCTGAGACACCACGTGATGATCGGGTGTGATAGGCTCTACGTTCAAATACAACGGGTGCAAAATAGTTGCACACGCGGAATACTCAGGTTTAACTTGACGAGCCTAGCATATAACAGATATGGCCCCGGAACACGGAGACCGAAAGGTCGAGCGTGAATCATATAGTAGATATGATAAACATAATGATGTTAACCATTGAAACTACTCCATCTCACGTGATGATCGGACATGGTTTAGTTGATATGGATCACTGTTGGGGAACGTTGCAGAAAACAAAAAAATTCCTATGGTTTCACCAAGATCCATCTAGGAGTTCATCTAGCAACGAGTGATCGGATTGCATCTACATACCTTTGTAGATCACGCGCGGAAGCGTTCAAAGAACGGGGATGAGGAAGTCGTACTCGACGTGATCCAAATCACCGGAGATGCTAGCGCCGAACGGACGGCACCTTCGCGTTCAACACACGTACGGTCAGCATAAAGTATCCTTCTTCTTGATCAAGCAAGGGGGAAGGAGAGGTTGAGGGAGATGGCTCCAGCAGCAGCACGACGGCGTGGTGGTGATGGAGCTGCAGTACTCCGGCAGGGCTTCGCCAAGCACTATGGAGGAGGAGGAGGTGTTGGAGAGGGAGAGGGAGGCACCAAAGGCAAGGGGTAAGAAGTCCTCCATCTCCCCACTATATATAGGAGGGCCAAGGGGGGCGCCGGCCCTAGGAGATCCAATCTCCTAGGGGGGTGCGGCCAAGGGGAGGAATCCCTCCTCACCAAGGCACCTATGAGGTGCCTTCCCCCTTTGGGACTCTTCCCTTCTTGAACCCTAGGCGCATGGGCCTCTTGGGGTTGGTGCCCTTGGCCCATATAGGCCAAGGCGCACCCCCTACAGCCCATGTGACCCCCCGGGGCAGGTGGCCCCACCCGGTGGACCCCCGGGACCCTTCCGGTGGTCCCGGTACAATACCGGTGACCCCGAAACTTGTCCTGATGCCCGAAATAGTACTTCCTATATATAATTCTTTACCTCCGGACCATTCCGGAACTCCTCGTGACGTCCGGGATCTCATCCGGGACTCCGAACAACATTCGGGTTACTGCATACACATATCCCTACAACCCTAGCGTCACCGAACCTTAAGTGTGTAGACCCTACGGGTTCGGGAGACATGTAGACATGACCGAGATGCTCTCCGGTCAATAACCAACAGCGGGATCTGGATACCCATGTTGGCTCCCACATGCTCCTCGATGATCTTATCGGATTAACCACGATGTCGAGGATTCAAGCAACCCCGTATACAATTCCCTTTGTCAATCGGTATGTTACTTGCCCGAGGTCCGATCGTCGGTATCCCAATACCTCGTTCAATCTCGTTACCGGCAAGTCACTTTACTCGTGCCATAATGCATGATCCCGTGACCAGACACTTGGTCACTTTGAGCTCATAATGATGATGCATTACCGAGTGGGCCCAGTGATACCTCTCCGTCATACGGAGTGACAAATCCCAGTCTTGATCCGTGTCAACCCAACAGACACTTTCGGAGATACCCGTAGTATACCTTTATAGTCACCCAGTTACGTTGTGACGTTTGGTACACCCAAAGCACTCCTACGGTATCCGGGAGTTACAAGATCTCATGGTCTAAGGAAAGGATACTTGACATTGGAAAACTCTAGCAAACAAACTATACGATCTTGTGCTATGTT
This sequence comes from Triticum aestivum, assembly GCF_018294505.1. Taxonomy (NCBI): domain Eukaryota; kingdom Viridiplantae; phylum Streptophyta; class Magnoliopsida; order Poales; family Poaceae; genus Triticum; species Triticum aestivum. The sequence continues at coordinate 40,519,647 of NC_057806.1, read as the reverse complement.
TAGGATTGGGTCTTGTCCATCACATCATTCTCCTAATGATGTGATCTCGTTATCAATGACATCCAATGTCCATAGTCAGGAAATCATGACTATCCGTTGATCAACAACCTAGTCAACTAGAGGCTTACTAGGGACATGTTGGTGTCTATTATTCACACATGTATTACGATTTCCGGATAACACAATTATAGCATGAATAAAGACAATTATCATGAACAAGGAAATATAATAATAATGCTTTTATTATTTCCTCTAGGGCATATTTCCAACAATCACGTGATCACTTAGAGGATTAGAGGGATGTCTATCTAAGTGAGAGTTCTTTAGTAATATGATTAATTGAACTTAAATTTATCATGAACTTAGTCCCTGATAGTATCTTGCTTGTTTATGTTTGATTGTAAGTAGATGGCCCGTGCTGTTGTTCTGTTGAATTTTAATGCGTTCCTTGAGAAAGCAAAGTTGAAAGATGATGGTAGCAATTACACGGACTGGGTCCGTAACTTGAGGATTATCCTCATTGCTGCACAGAAGAATTACGTCCTGGAAGCACCGCTGGGTGCCAGGCCTGCTGCTGATGCAACTGACGATGTTAAGAACGTCTGGCAGAGCAAAGCTGATGACTACTCGATAGTTCAATGTGCCATGCTTTACGGCTTAGAATCGGGTCTTCAACGATGTTTTGAACGTCATGGAGCATATGAGATGTTCCAGGAGTTGGAGTTAATATTTCAAGCAAATGCCCGAATTGAGAGACATGAAGTCTCCCATAAGTTCTATAGCTGCAAGATGGAGGAGAATAGTTCTGTCAGTGAGCATATACTCAAAATGTCTGGGTATAATAATCACTTGATTCAATTGGGAGTTAATCTTCCGGATGATTGTGTCATTGACAAAATTCTCCAATCACTTCCACCTAGCTACAAGAGCTTCCTGATGAACTATAACATGCAAGGGATGGATAAGACAATTCCCGAGCTCTTCGCAATGCTAAAAGCTGCAGAGGTAGAAATCAAGAAGGAGCATCAAGTGTTCATGGTCAATAAGACCACTAGTTTCAAGAAAAAGGGCAAAGGGAAGAAGAAGGGGAACTTCAAGAAGAACAGAAAACAAGTTGCTGCTCAGGAGAAGAAACCCAAATCTGGACCTAAGCCTGAAATTGAGTGCTTCTACTGCAAGCAGACTGGTCACTGGAAGCGGAACTGCCCCAAGTATTTGGCGGATAAGAAGGATGGCAAGGTGAACAAAGGTATATGTGATATACATGTTATTGATGTGTACCTTACTAATGCTCGCAGTAACACCTGGGTATTTGATACTGGTTCTATTGCTAATATTTGCAACTCGAAACAGGGACTACGGATTAAGCGAAGATTGGCTAAGGACGAGGTGACGATGCGCGTGGGAAATGGTTCCAAAGTCGATGTGATCGCGGTCGGCACGCTACCTCTACATCTACCTTCGGGATTAGTATTAGACCTAAATAATTGTTATTTGGTGCCAGCGTTGAGCATGAACATTATATCTGGATCTTGTTTGATGCGAGACGGTTATTCATTTAAATCATAGAATAATGGTTGTTCTATTTATATGAGTAATATCTTTTATGGTCATGCACCCTTGAAGAGTGGTCTATTCTTATTAAATCTCGATAGTAGTGATACACATATTCATAATGTTGAAGCCAAAAGATGCAGAGTTGATAATGATAGTGCAACTTATTTGTGGCACTTCCGTTTGGGTCATATCGGTGTAAAGCGCACGAAGAAACTCCATACTGATGGGCTTTTGGAACCACTTGATTATGAATCACTTGGTACTTGCGAACCGTGCCTTATGGGAAAGATGACCAAAACACCGTTCTCCGGTACTATGGAGAGAGCAACAGATTTGTTGGAAATCACGCCACCCGAAACACCACAACGTAATGGTGTGTCCGAACGTCGTAACCGTACTTTACTTGATATGGTGCGATCTATGATGTCTCTTACAGATTTACAGCTATCGTTTTGGGGTTATGCTTTAGATACGGCCGCATTCACGTTAAATAGGGCACCATCGAAATCCGTTGAGACGACGCCTTATGAATTATGGTTTGGCAAGAAACCAAAGTTGTCGTTTCTTAAAGTTTGGGGCTGCGATGCTTATGTGAAAAAACATCAACATGATAAGTTCGAACCCAAATCGGAGATATGTGTCTTCATAGGATATCCAAAGGAGACTGTTGGATACACCTTCTATCACAGATCCGAAGGCAAGACTTTTGTCGCTAAATTCCGAAACTTTCTAGAGAAGGAGTTTCTCTCGAAAGAAGTGAGTGGGAGGAAAGTAGAACTTGATGAGGTAACTGTACCTGCTCCCTTATTGGAAAGTAGTACATCACAGAAACCGGTTTCTGTGACACCTACAGCAATTAGTGAGGAAGCTAATGATAATGATCATGAAACTTCAGAACAAGTTACTACTGAACCTTGTAGATCAACCAGAGTAAGATCCGCACCAGAGTGGTACGGTAATCCTGTTCTGGAAGTCATGCTACTAGATCATGATGAACCTACGAACTATGAAGAAGCGATGGTGAGCCCAGATTCCGCAAAATGGCTTGAAGCCATGAAATCTGAGATGGGATCCATGTATGAAAACAAAGTATGGGCTTTGGTTGACTTGCCTAATGATCGGCAAGCAAGTGAGAATAAATGGATCTTCAAGAAGAAGACTGACGCTGACGGTAATGTTACTGTCTACAAAGCTCGACTTGTCGCAAAAGTTTTTCGACAAGTTCAAGGGATTGACTACGATGAGACCTTCTCACCCGTAGCGATGCTTAAGTCCGTCCGAATCATGTTAGCAATTGCCGCATTTTATAATTATGAAATTTGGTAAATGGATGTTAAAACTGCATTCCTGAATAGATTTCTGGAAGAAGAGTTGTATATGATGCAGCCGGAAGGTTTTGTCGATCAGAAAGGAGCTAACAAAGTGTGCAAGCTCCAACGTTCCATTTATGGACTGGTGCAAGCCTCTCGGAGTTGGAATAAACGCTTTGATAGTGTGATCAAAGCATTTGGGTTTGTACAGACTTTTGGAGAAGCCTGTATTTACAAAAAAGTGAGTGGGAGCTCTGTAGCATTTCTGATATTATATGTGGATGACATATTACTAATCGGAAATGATATAGAATTTCTGGATAGCATAAAGGGATACTTTAATAAGAGTTTTTCAATGAAAGACCTTGGCGAAGCTGCTTACATATTGGGCATAAAGATCTATAGAGATAGATCAAGACGCTTAATTGGACTTTCACAAAGCACATACCTTGACATAGTTTTGAAAAAGTTCAAAATGGATCAGGCTAAGAAAGGATTCTTACTTGTGTTACAAGGTGTGAAGTTGAGTAAGACTCAATGTCCGACCACTGCAGAAGATAGAGAGAAAATGAAAGATGTTCCCTATGCTTCAGCCATAGGCTCTATCATATATGCAATGCTGTGTACCAGACCTGATGTGTGTCTTGCTATAAGTCTAGCAGGGAGGTATCAAAGTAATCCAGGAGTGGATCACTGGACAGCGGTCAAGAACATCCTGAAATACCTGAAAAGGACTAAGGATATGTTTCTCGTATATGGAGGTGACAAAGAGCTCATCATAAATGGTTACGTTGATGCAAGCTTTGACACTGATCCGGACGATTCTAAATCGCAAACCGGATATGTGTTTGCTTTAAATGGTGGAGCTGTCAGTTGGTGCAGTTCTAAACAAAGCGTTGTGGCGGGATCTACATGTGAAGCGGAGTACATAGCTGCTTTGGAAGCAGCAAACGAAGGAGTCTGGATGAAGGAGTTCATATCCGATCTAGGTGTCATACCTAGTGCATCGGGTCCAATGAAAATCTTTTGTGACAATACTGGTGCAATTGCCTTGGCAAAGGAATCCAGATTTCACAAAAGAACCAAGCACATCAAGAGACGCTTCAATTCCATCCGGGATCTAGTCCAGGTGGGAGACATAGAGATTTGCAAGATACATACGGATCTGAATGTAGCGGACCCGTTGACTAAGCCTCTTCCACGAGCAAAACATGATCAACACCAAGGCTCCATGGGTGTTAGAATCATTACTGTGTAATCTAGATTATTGACTCTAGTGCAAGTGGGAGACCGAAGGAAATATGCCCTAGAGGCAATAATAAAGTTATTATTTATTTCCTTATTTCATGATAAATGTTTATTATTCATGCTAGAATTGAATTAACCGGAAACATAATACATGTGTGAATACATAGACAAACAGAGTGTCACTAGTATGCCTCTACTTGACTAGCTCGTTAATCAAAGATGGTTATGTTTCCTAACCATGAACAAAGAGTTGTTATTTGATTAACGAGATCACATCATTAGGTGAATGATCTGATTGACTTGACCCATTCCGTTAGCTTAGCACTTGATCGTTTAGTATGTTGCTATTGCTTTCTTCATGACTTATACATGTTCCTATGACTATGAGATTATGCAACTCCCGTTTACCGGAGGAACACTTTGTGTGCTACCAAACATCACAACGTAACTGGGTGATTATAAAGGTGCTCTACAAGTGTCTCTGAAGGTACTTGTTGGGTTGGCGTATTTCGAGATTAGGATTTGTCACTCCGATTGTCGGAGAGGTATCTCTGGGCCCTCTCGGTAATGCACATCACATAAGCCTTGCAAGCATTGCAACTAATGAGTTAGTTGCGAGATGATGTATTACGGAACGAGTAAAGAGACTTGCCGGTAACGAGATTGAACTAGGTATTGAGAGACCGACGATCGAATCTCGGGCAAGTAACATACCGATGACAAAGGGAACAACGTATGTTGTTATGCGGTCTGACCGATAAAGATCTTCGTAGAATATGTAGGAGCCAATATGAGCATCTAGGTTCCGCTATTGGTTATTGACCGGAGACGTGTCTCGGTCATGTCTACATTGTTCTCGAACCCGTAGGGTCCGCACGCTTAACGTTACGATGACAGTTTCAATATGAGTTTATATATTTTGATGTACCGAAGTTTATTCGGAGTCCCGGATATGATCACGGACGTGACGGGGAGTCTCGAAATGGTCGAGACATAAAGATTGATATATTGGAAGCCTATATTTGGATATCGGAATTGTTCCGGGTGAAATCGGGATTTTACCGGAGTACCGGGAGGTTACCGGAACCCCCCGGGAGGTAAATGGGCCTTAGTGGGCTTTAGTGGAAGAGAGGAGAGGTGGCCAGGGCTGGGCCGCGCGCCCCTCCCCCTAGTCCGAATAGGACAAGGAGAGGGGGGCGGCGCCCCCCTTCCTTCTCTCTCTCCTCTTTCCCCCTCCCGAATCCTATTCCAACTAGGAAGGGGGGGGGGGGATCCTACTCCCGGTGGGAGTAGGACTCCTCCTGGCGCGCCCTCCTCCTGGCCGGCCGCACCCCCTTGCTCCTTTATATACGGGGGTAGGGGGCACCTCTAGACACACAAGTTGATCTTCGTGATCGTTCCTTAGCCGTGTGCGGTGCCCCCTCCACCATATTCCACCTCGGTCATATCGTAGCGGTGCTTAGGTGAAGCCCTTTGACGGTAGAACATCAAGATCGTCACCACGCCGTCGTGCTGATGGAACTCCTCCCCGATGCTTTGCTGGATCGAAGCCCGGGGATCGTCATCGAGCTGAACGTGTGCTAGAACTCGGAGGTGCCGTAGTTTCGGTGCTTGTATCGGTCGGATCGGGAAGACGTACGACTACTTCCTCTATGTTGCGTCAACGCTTCCGCTTTGGTCTACGAGGGTACGTAGACAACACTCTCTCCTCTCGTTTCTATGCATCACCATGATCTTGCGTGTTCTTAGGAATTTTTTCGAAATTACTACGTTCCCCAACAGTCTCATCGTAGTCAATCCCTTGAACTTGCCGAAAACCTTTTGCGACAAGTTGAGCTTTGTAGACAGTAACATTACCATCAGCGTCAGTCTTCTTCTTGAAGATCCATTTATTCTCAATTGCTTGCCGATCATTAGGCAAGTCAACCAAAGTCCATACTTTGTTTTCATACATGGATCCCATCTCAGATTTCATGGCTTCAAGCCATTTTCTGGAATCTGGGCTCACCATCGCTTCTTCATAGTTCGTTGGTTCATCATGATCTAGTAGCATGACTTCCAGAATAGGATTACCGTACCACTCTGGTGCGGATTTTACTCTGGTTGATCTACGAGGTTCAGTAGTAACTTGTTCTGAAGTTTCATGATCATTATCATTAGCTTCCTCACTAATTGGTGTAGGTGTCACAGAAACCAGTTTCTGTGATGTACTACTTTCCAATAAGGGAGCAAGTACAGTTACCTCATCAAGTTCTACTTTCCTCCCACTCACTTCTTTCGAGGGAAACTCCTTCTCTAGAAAGTTTCGGAATTTAGCGACAAAAGTCTTGCCTTCGGATCTGTGATAGAAGGTGTATCCAACAGTCTCCTTTGGATATCCTATGAAGACACATTTCTCCGATTTGGGTTTGAGCTTATCAGGTTGAAGTTTTTTCACATAAGCATCGCAGCCCCAAACTTTAAGAAACGACAACTTTGGTTTCTTGCCAAACCATAGTTCATAAGGCGTCGTCTCAACGGATTTCGATGGTGCCCTATTTAACGTGAATGCGGCCGTCTCTAAAGCATAACCCCAAAACGATAGCGGTAAATCTGTAAGAGACATCATAGATCACACCATATCAAGTAAAGTACGATTACGATGTTCGGACACACCATTACGTTGTGGTGTTCCGGGTGGCGTGAGTTGCGAAACTATTCTGCATTGTTTCAAATGTACACCAAACTCGTAACTCAAATATTCTCCTCCACGATCAGATCGCAGAAACTTTATTTTCTTGTTATGATGATTTTCAACTTCACTCTAAAATTCTTTGAACTTTTCAAATGTTTCAGACTTATGTTTCATTAAGTAGATATACCCATATCTGCTTAAGTCATCTGTGAAGGTCAGAAAATAACGATATCCGCCACGAGCCTCAACATTCATCGGACCACATACATCTGTATGTATGATTTCCAACAAATCTATTGCTCTCTCCATAGTACCGGAGAATGGTGTTTTGGTCATCTTGCCCATAAGGCACGGTTCGCAAGTACCAAGTGATTCATAATCAAGTGGTTCCAAAAGCCCATCAGTATGGAGTTTCTTCATGCGCTTTACACCGATATGACCCAAATGGCAGTGCCACAAATAAGTTGCACTATCATTATCAACTCTGCATCTTTTGGCTTCAACATTATGAATATGTGTATCACTACTATCGAGATTTAATAAGAATAGACCACTCTTCAAGGGTGCATGACCATAAAAGATATTACTCATATAAATAGAACAACCATTATTCTCTGATTTAAATGAATAACCGTCTCGCATCAAACAAGATCCAGATATAATGTTCATGCTCAACACTGGCACCAAATAACAATTATTTAGGTCTAATACTAATCCCGAAGGTAGATGTAGAGGTAGCGTGCCGACCGCGATCACATCGAATTTGGAACCATTTCCCACGCGCATCATCACCTCATCCTTAGCCAATCTTCGCTTAATCCGTAGTCCCTGTTTCGAGTTGCAAATATTAGCAACAGAACCAGTATCAAATACCCAGGTGCTACTGCGAGCATTAGTAAGGTACACATCAATAACATGTATATCACATATACCTTTGTTCACCTTGCCATCCTTCTTATCCACCAAATACTTGGGGCAGTTCCGCTTCCAGTGACCAGTCTGCTTGCAGTAGAAGCACTCAGTTTCAGGCTTAGGTCCAGATTTGGGTTTCTTCTCCTGAGCAGCAACTTGTTTGCTGTTCTTCTTGAAGTTCCCCTTCTTCTTCCCTTTGCCCTTTTTCTTGAAACTAGTGGTCTTATTGACCATCAACACTTGATGCTCCTTCTTGATTTCTACCTCCACAGTTTTTAGCATTGCGAAGAGCTTGGGAATTGTCTTATCCATCCCTTGCATGTTATAGTTCATCAGGAAGCTCTTGTAGCTAGGTGGAAGTGATTGGAGAATTCTGTCAATGACGCAATCATCCGGAAGATTAACTCCCAATTGAATCAAGTGATTATTATACCCAGACATTTTGAGTATATGCTCACTGACAGAACTGTTCTCCTCCATCTTGCAGCTATAGAACTTATTGGAGACTTCATATCTCTCAATTTGGGCATTTGCTTGAAATATTAACTCCAACTCCTGGAACATCTCATATGCTCCATGACGTTCAAAACGTCGTTGAAGACCCGATTCTAAGCTGTAAAGCATGGCACATTGAACTATCGAGTAGTCATCAGCTTTGCTCTGCCAGACGTTCTTAACGTCGTCAGTTGCATTAGCAGCAGGCCTGGCACCCAGCGGTGCTTCCAGGATGTAATTCTTCTGTGCAGCAATGAGGATAATCCTCAAGTTACGGACCCAATCCGTGTAATTGCTACCATCATCTTTCAACTTTGCTTTCTCAAGGAACACATTAAAATTCAACGGAACAACAGCACGGCCATCTATCTACAATCAAACATAAACAAGCAAGATACTATTAGGGACTAAGTTCATGATAAATTTAAGTTCAATTAATCATATTACTAAAGAACTCCCACTTAGATAGACATCCCTCTAATCCTCTAAGTGATCACGTGATCCATATCAACTAAACCATGTCCGATCATCACGTGAGATGGAGTAGTTTCAATGGTGAACATCATTATGTTGATCATATCTACTATATGATTCACGCTCGACCTTTCGATCTCCGTGTTCTGAGGCCATATCTGTTATATGCTAGGCTCGTCAAGTTAAACCTGAGTATTCCGCGTGTGCAACTGTTTTGCACCCATTGTATTTGAACGTAGAGCCTATCACACCCGATCATCACGTGGTGTCTCAGCACGAAGAACTTTTGCAACGGTGCATACTCAGGGAGAACACTTTTACTATGATAATTTAGTGAGGGATCATCTTATAATGCTACCGTCAATCAAAGCAAGATAAGATGCATAAAAGATAAACATCACATGCAATCAATATAAGTGATATGATATGGCCATCATCATCTTGTGCTTGTGATCTCCATCTTCGAAGCACCGTCATGATCACCATCTTCACCGGTACGACACCTTGATCACCATCGTAGCATCTTTGTCGTCTCGCCAATCTTATGCTTCTACGACTATCGCTACCGCTTAGTGATAAAGTAAAGCATTATAGGGTGAGTGCCATATGGCTCCTGCCAATTGCCGATAACTCGGTTACAAAACATGATCATCTCATACAATAAAATTTAGCATCATGTCTTGACCGTATCGCATCACAACATGCCCTGCAAAAACAAGTTAGACGTCCTCTACTTTGTTGTTGAAAATTTTACGTGGCTGCTACGGGCTTAGCAAGAACCAATCTTACCTACGCATCAAAACCACAACGATAGTTTGTCAAGTTGGTGCTGTTTTAACATTCGCAAGGACTGGGCGTAGCCACACTCGGTTCAACTAAAGTTGGAGAAACTGACACCTGCCAGCCACCTGTGTGCAAAGCACGGCGGTAGAACCAGTCTCGCGTAAGCATACGCGTAATGTCGGTCCGGGCCGCTTCATCCAACAATACCGCCGAACCAAAGTATGACATGCTGGTAAGCAGTATGACTTATATCGCCCACAACTCACTTGTGTTCTACTTGTGCATATAACATCAACACATAAAACTAGGCTCGGATGCCACTGTTGGGGAACGTAGTAATTTCAAAAAATTTCCTACGCACACGCAAGATCATGGTGATGCATAGCAACAAGAGGGGAGAGTGTTGTCCACGTACCCTCGTAGACTGAAAGCGGAAGCATTGACGCAACGTAGAGGAAGTAGTCATACGTCTTCTTGATCTGACCGATCCAAGCACCGAAACTACGGCACCTCCGAGTTCTAGCACACGTTCAGCTCGATGACGATCCCCGGGCTTCGATCCAGCAAAGCGTCGGGGAGGAGTTCCATCAGCACGACCGCGTGGTGACGATCTTGATGTTCTACCGTCGCAGGGCTTCGCCTAAGCACCACTACGATATGACCGAGGTGGAATATGGTGGAGGGGTGCACCGCACACGGCTAAGGAACGATCATGAAGATCAACTTGTGTGTCTAGAGGTGCCCCCCTACCCCCGTATATAAAGGAGCAAGGGGGGTGTGGCCGGCCAGGAGGAGGGCGCGCCAGGAGGAGTCCTACTCCCACCGGGAGTAGGATTCCCCCCTTTCCTAGTTTGAATAGGATTCAGGAGGGGGAACGAGGAGAGAGAGAAGGAAGGGGCGCCGCCCCCCTCTCCTTGTCCTATTCGGACTAGGGGGGGGGGAGGGGCGCGCGGCCCAGCCCTGGCCACCTCTCCTCTCTTCCACTAATGCCCACTAAGGCCCATTTACCTCCTGGGGGGGTCCGGTAACCTCTCGGTACTCCGGTAAAATCCCGATTTCACCCGGAACAATTCCGATATCCAAATATAGGCTTCCAATATATCAATCTTTATGTCTCGACCATTTCGATACTCCTCGTCACGTCCGTGATCATATCCGGGACTCCGAACAAACTTCGGTACATCAAAATATATAAACTCATATTGAAACTGTCATCGTAACGTTAAGCGTGCGGACCCTACGGGTTCGAGAACAATGTAGACATGACCGAGACACGTCTCCGGTCAATAACCAATAGCGGAACCTGGATGCTCATATTGGCTCCTCCATATTCTACGAAGATCTTTATTGGTCAGACCGCATAACAACATACGTTGTTCCCTTTGTCATCGGTATGTTACTTGCCCAAGATTCGATCGTCGGTATCTCAACACCTAGTTCAATCTCGTTACCGGCAAGTCTCTTTACTCGTTCCGTAATACATCATCTCGCAACTAACTCATTAGTTGCAATTCTTGCAAGGCTTATGTGATGTGCATTACCGAGAGGGCCCAGAGATACCTCTCCGACAATCGGAGTGACAAATCCTAATCTCGAAATACGCCAACCCAACAAGTACCTTTGGAGACACCTGTAGAGCACCTTTATAATCACCTAGTTATATTGTGACATTTGGTAGCACACAAAGTGTTCCTCCGGTAAACGGGAGTTGCATAATCTCATAGTCATAGGAACATGTATAAGTCATGAAGAAAGCAATAGCAACATACTAAACGATTAAGTGCTAAGCTAACGGAATGGGTCAAGTCAATCAGATCATTCACCTAATGATGTGATCCCGTTAATCAAATAACAACTCTTTGTCCATGGTTAGGAAACATAACCATCTTTGATTAACGAGCTAGTCAAGTAGAGGCATAGTAGTGACACTCTGTTTGTCTATGTATTCACACATGTATTATGTTTCCGGTTAATACAATTCTAGCATGAATAATAAACATTTATCATGAAATAAGGAAATAAATAATAACTTTATTATTGCCTCTAGGGCATATTTCCTTCAAAACGTGCACGACGTTGTGCCTTAGCAATCGCTAGACTAATCTCCCGAGGTTACCGACGATGCCGGAAGCACGGTCAGCCTGACCACGAAGGTCTATTCCTGCAAGCAATCGAAGAATGAGCAAAAATATGAAAAAGCAATCTGAATATTGCAAATATATATGAAGTATTGATAATGGTGGGGATCCGTAAGCGGTCTTGGTCTGGTCGTTGGACACAAACGAAGTACACGAAGTTGCAATGGCTAACTTTTAACTAAACAAATCCCAATCAAAGAGCTACTAGATGGATCTACTTATATAGGAGCAAGGGGTGGCGTCCAAGGAGGTGGAGGCTCATGGGCCCAAGTGGAGGTGATGCAACACCTTTGGACTTGTTGTTTGACTCAGATTCTGCTGCAGCTTCAGATTGTTTCGTCCATATTTGAACGCTCCAGAAGTATTTGAAGGTGAATCCAATTGGATTGGAAAGTGCACGAAATCTACTTTCCAACAAAAAAAGAATCACCCAATTCGGAGTCTGTATGAAAAAGTTGTTGGCGTTTTGAGTCAGGTATGTATGTGCAGTCCGAATCTGAATCCAGAACGTGGGAGATTTGGACTCTATCTTCTCTTGGCCCTAAAGTGATGTGAGAGGACTTTTTGAACATAACATAAACTTCTCCTTTTCCCTTATCTTCATATATGGATTGTACAAATGTCCCATACACCTGACAAATATGCATGTATGCAATATTTTTGGTCGTATCCAAGGTTGGCCTCATCACATGTCATCGTCCAAGGGCTCCCCCAAGGGGCCGGCGGCCACCTTGGGCCTTGGCCTAGCCGTGCCCCCCTTTCCTTTATTAGGCGCGCGGAGAAAGGCAGGGGAGGGTGGCGCCACCCCTTTCCTTTCTCCCATGAGTAGGGGAAGGCAGGAGGGGCTAGCCCTCACCCCTTTCCTTCCCTAGGGCCGGCGACCAGGGAGAGGGCGCGCCAGCCCCCTTGTGGGCTGGTGTGTGCCTCCCCTTGGCCCATTAGGCCCATAGACCTCCCGGGGCCTCCTGGAACCCCTTCCGGTGATCCGATGACCTCTCGAAACTCTTCCGGTGTCCAAATATCATTGTCTTATATATATCAATCTTTACCTCCAGACCATTCCGGAGCTCCTCGTCATGTATGTGATCTCATCCAGGACTCCGAACAACATTCGGTCACCAAATCACATAACTCATATAACACTATATCGTCAATGAACGTTAAGTGTGCGGACCCTACGGGTTCGAGAACTATGTACACATGACCGAGACACCTCTCCGGTCAATAACCAATAGCGGAACTTGTATGTACATATTGGTTCCTACATATTCTACGAAGATATTTATCGGTTGAACCGTAATGACAACATACGTAATTCCCTTTGTCTGTCGGTATGTTACTTGCCCGAGATTCGATCGTTAGTATCTCCATACCTAGTTCAATCTCGTTACCGGCAAGTCTCTTTACTCGTTCCGTACTACATCATCTCATAACTAACTCCTTAGTCACTTTGCTTGCAAGCTTCTTGTGATGTGTATTACCAAGAGGGCCCAGAGATACCTCTCTGATACACGAAGTGACAAATCCTAATCTCGATCCATGCCAACTCAACAGACACCTTCAGAGATACATGTAGAGCATCTTTATGATCACCCAGTTACGTTGTGACGTTTGATCACATGAGGTATTCCTCCGGTATCCGGGAGTTGCATGATCTCATAGTCGAAGGAATATGTATTTGACATTAAAAAAGCAATAGCAATAAACTGAACGATCATATGCTAAGCTAACGGATGGGTCTTGTCCATCACATCATTCTCCTAATGATGTGATCCCGTTATCAAATGACAACTCATGTCCATGGTTAGGAAACCTTAACCATCTTTTGATCAACGAGCTAGTCTAGTAGAGGCTCACTAGGGACACGATATTTGTTTATGTATCCACACATGTATTTAAGTTTCCGGTCAATACAATTCTAGAATGAATAATAAACCTTTATCATGATTAAAGAAATATAATAATAACCATTTTATTATTGCCTCTAGGGCATATTTCCATCAGTCTCTCTCACTTGCACTAGAGTCAATAATCTAGTTCATTTCGCCATGTGATTAACACCCATAGTTCACATCGCCATGTGACTAACACCCAAAGAGTTTACTAAGGTGTGATCATGTTTTGCTTGTGAGAGAAGTTTAGTCAACATGTCTGCCACATTCAAATCCGTATGAATTTGCAAATTTCTATGTCTACAATGCTCTGCATGGAGCTACTCTAGCTAATTGCTCCCACTTTCAATACGTATCCGGATTGAGACTCAGAGTCATCTGAATCGGTGTCAAAACTTCCATCGACGTAACCCTTTACGACGAATTCTTTATCACCTCCATAACCAAGAAATATTTCCTTAGTCCTTTTATAGGTAACTAAGGATAATTTTGACCGATGTCCAGTGATCTACTCCTGGATCACTATTGTACCCCCTTGCCAAACTCATGGCAAGGTACACAATAGGTTTGGTACACAGTATGACATACTTTATAGAACCTATGGCTGAGGCATAGGGAATGACTTTCATTCTCTCTCTATCTTCTGCCGTGGTCGGGCTTTGAGTCTTACTCAACTTCACACCTTGCAACACAGGCAAGATGTTGGGGAACGTAGCAATAATTCAAAATTTTCCTACGTGTCACCAAAATCAATTTAGGAGATACTAGCAACGAGAGAGAGGGAGTGCATCTTCATACCCTTGAAGATTGCTAAGCGGAAGCGTTACAAGAACACGGTTGATGGAGTCGTACTCGCGGTGATTCAAATCATGGAAGATCCGATCTAGCGCCGAACGGACGGCGCCTCTATGTTCAACACACGTACAGCCCTAGGGGTGGGCGTTCGGTATAAACTGAAATTTCGGTTTCTACCATTCGGTTTATATTTAAATTCGGTTTGCAAAACCCAAAACCGAAATTGGTAACTCAAAATAACTAACCGAAAATTCGGTACGGTTTTCGGTTTACAGAGAATATACCATGCTTTGATGGATTGTGCCAGCGGCACACTCTTATATAACCAAAAATTCTTGCCCCGTGTCATCGGCCAGGCGAGGTGGGACTAAAGGAATATAAGGTGTCTCTGGTTACATGCGGGCTAGTATGCATGCACGTGATCGGCCCATGGTCAAAGAAAGTCACGTCACAGTTTGCATGTGGGCTAGTGGCTGGCTACTAGCTTGGTGTACGGTTGAGGGCTTGAGGCCTTGCCCTATTAAAAAATCAACTTGAGGCCTTCAACAAAGCGAAGTGTGGCAGACTGCGCAGTGCGTACAGGAAAGATGGACAGCGGCACAGCGCGCCGCTCCACTGTTTCTTTATTGGTTTGGGTAGTCTGCGTGTTGTCTCTGTGTCTCACGTATAAGGACTCTGTGTTTGGTTTTGTTTCGGCTAACCGTATTACAAACCGAACAAACCGAACCTAGTTCGGTTAGTACAAGGAGAAACCGATTTTCTCTATATTATTGATAAAAACCGAAAATTCGATTTCTTCGGTTTCGGCTTCGGTCCGGTGTTCGGTTTGTCGGTTTTTATGCCCACCCCTAAGCCCGGGGACGTCTCCTCCTTCTTGATCCAGCAAGGGGAGAGGAGAAGTTGAGGAAGAGCTCCGGCAGCACGACGGCGTGGTGGTGGAGCTTGTGGTATTCCTGTAGGGCTTCGCCAAGCTCTACGGAGGAGAAGGAAGAGTTGGAGGAGGGAGGGCTGCGCTAGGGAAGAGGTGCGGCTTCCCTCCCACCCCTCCACTATATATAGGGGCAAGGGGAGAGGGGGAGGCGCCCTAGGGTTTCCCCTAGGGGCGGCGACCAAGCAGATTGGATCTTCCTAGGGAAAATCCTAGGGAGACTTGCCCCCCAAGCCAAGCAGGTGGAGGCTTGCCTCCCAAGCCAGGTGGAGGCGTCCCACCTCCCCAAGTAACATGGGAAAGGTGTGGGGGGCGCACCACCCCTTAGTGGGCTGGTTTGCCCCTTCCCCTTTGGCCCATGAGGCCCTCCAACACTTGCCGGGGCTCCCGAAACACCTTTCGGTCATGCTGGCCATAGCCTGGTACCCTCGGAACACTTCCGGACTCCAATACCCTTCGTCCAATATATCGATCTTCACCGCCGGACCATTCCAGAACTCCTCATGACGTCTGAGATCTTATCCGGGACTCCAAACTACCTTCGGTAACCACATACTATTTACCATAACAACTCTAGCGTCACCGAACCTTAAGTGTGTAGACCCTACGGGTTCGGGAACCATGCAGACATGACCGAGACACCTCTCCGGCCAATAACCAATAGCGGGATCTGGATACCCATATTGGCTCCCACATGTTCCACGATGATCTCATCGGATGAACCACAATGTCGGGGATTCGATCAATCCCATATTCAATTCCCTTTGTCAATCGGTATGTTACTTGCCCGAGATTCGATCGTCGGTATCCCAATACCTCGTTCAATCTCGTTACCAGCAAGTCACTTTACTCGTTCCGTAATGCATGATCCCGTGACTAACTACTTAGTAACATTGAGCTTATTATGATGATGCATTACCGAGTGGGCCCAGAGATACCTCTCCGTCATACGATCCCAGTCTCGATTCGTGCCAACCCAACAGACACTTTCAGCGATACATGTAGTGCACCTTTATTGCCACCCAGTTATGTTGTGACGTTTGGTACACCCAAAGCAATCCTACGGTATCCGGGAGTTGCACAATCTCATGGTCTAAGAAAATGATACTTGACAATAGAAAAGCTTTAGCAAATGAACTACTCGATCTTGTGCTATGCTTAGGATTGGGTCTTGTCCATCACATCATTCTCCTAATGATGTGATCCCGTTATCAATGACATC
This sequence comes from Triticum aestivum, assembly GCF_018294505.1. NCBI lineage: Eukaryota > Viridiplantae > Streptophyta > Magnoliopsida > Poales > Poaceae > Triticum > Triticum aestivum. Next base: position 40,503,219 of record NC_057806.1, on the reverse strand, counting down.
CAATGTCCATGGTCAGGAAACCATAAACATCTATTGATCAACGAGCTAGTCAACTAGAGGCTCACTAGGGACATGTTGTGGTCTATATATTCACACATGTATTACAGTTTCCAGTTAATACAATTATAGCATGAACAATAGACAATTATCATGAACAAGGAAATACAATAATAACCATTTTATTATTTCCTTTAGGGCATATTTCTAACAGTCTCCCACTTGCACTAGAGTCAATAATCTAGTTCACATCACTATGTGATTGTAATGAATCCATAACCCATGGGGTTTGTTCATATCTCGCTTGTGAGAGAGGTTATTAGTCAACGGGTCTGAACCTTTCAGATCCGTGTGTGCTTTACAAATCTCTATGTCATCTTGTAGATGCAGCTACCACGCGCTACTTGGAGCTATTCCAAATAACTGCTCTACTATACGAATCCGGTTTACTACTCAGAGTCATCCGGATTAGTGTCAAAGTTTGCATCGACGTAACCCTTTACGACGAACTCTTTTACCACCTCCATAATCGAGAAAATTCCTTAGTCCACTAGTTACTAAGGATAAGTTCGACCGCTGTCATGTGATCCATTCCTGGATCACTCTTGTACCCCTTGACTGACTCATGGCAAGGCACACTTTAGGTGCGGTACACATCATAGCATATTGTAGAGCCTACGCCTAAAGCATAGGGGACGACCTTCGTCCTTTCTATCTCTTCTGCCATGGTCAGGTCTTGAGTCTTACTCAATACTCACACCTTGTAACACAGCCAAGAACTCCTTCTTTGCTGATCTATTTTGAACTCCATCAAAATCTTGTCACAGTACGTATTCATTTGAAAGTACTATTAAGCGTTTTTGATCTATCCTTATAGATCTTGATGCTCAATGTTCAAGTAGCTTAATCCAGGTTTTCCATTGAAAAACACTTTTCAAATAACCCTGTATGCTTTCCAGAAATTCTACATCATTTCTGATCAACAATATGTTAACAACATACACTCATCAAAAATTCTATAGTGCTCCCACTCACTTCTTTGGAAATACAAGTTTCTCATAAACTTTGTATAAACCCAAAATCTTTGATCATCTCATCAAAGCGTATATTCCAACTCCGAGATGCTTACTCCAGTCCTTAGAAGGATTGCTGGAGCTTTGCATACTTGTTAGCTTCTTTTAGGATTGACAAAACCTTCTGGTTGTATCACATACACTACAAAAAAATACACTTCCGTGATGATACGTGTTTGTCACAGTAGGTCGCTTTTTTTGTCATGCAGTACATCCATGACAAATTTATGACAAAATCAAGATAGTCATACCTGTGCTGTCGTAGAAGTGTTCCATGACATTACCAAAATTATCATCACGGAAGTGTCCACTTCCATGACGATAAATCGCGCGTCACAGAAGTGCTTTCGTCAAGGGTGACCGACACGTGGCATCCACCGTAACGGAACGCCGTTAAGCTATCGGGTCGGGTTTTGGATCCGATAACCCGTTAACAGCCCCGACCAATGGGAAATTTCCACGTGTAAAATTCTTATTGGCCGGACGAAACACGTGTCAGCTCGTCAGTGGGTCAGATAGTCGCCTATGATACGTCGACACGTGGCACGGCCCAACAGAGGCCCATTCCTGTGAAAAGGCCGGCCTATTTGACTTGGTCAAAAGCTGGCGGGCCGGCCCACGGAAAGCCTGTTAACGGCCTGTTCGAATATAGCCCATTTACAGCCCGCTAACCCAAGGCCTGTTACGCCCTATCCGAATTAGGCCCAGTAGCGTCATCTGGGCCACCCAATATGATTCCAGCCCGTTTTCACTTCTGGCCCATGTATGGGCCATGACGTCTTTCGGCCCATATGAGGCCCTCTTGGCCTACTAACGGCCCGTGGTGAAACTGGCCCGTAATAAACAATGTATCACTTTACACCCATTAACGGCCCGTGGTGAAACTGACCCGTAATGAACAGTGTATCACTTTATACCCATTAACGGCCCATTATTCCATTGGGACGTTTCCAGCCCATGTTATCTTTCGGCCTTCTCAGAGCCGATTTATTCTTGGGCTCATTTCCAGCATCCGTTTACTTATGGCCCGTTACTGTCATTTTCTGCTTGTGGGCCAAATTCAACCCATGGTTACAGTCGGCCCGTTTGTGGTCCGTTAATACGTTGGGACAATTTCATAGCGTCATCAAATACGGCCTATTAACGATGGCCCGATATGGTCGGCCCATGAATGGACGATTCCAACTCTAGCCCATTTACGGCCATAATGCGGTCTGTTTGGCCCATGTTTGGCCAATCGATTATACGGCCCGTATAAGGCCCATTGATAATACGGCCTGCAGAAGGCCCATTGATAATACGGCCCGCAGAAGGCCCATTGTTTCTACGGCCCGTAGAAGGCCCACTGTTTCTACGGCCAGTAGGAGGCCCAGTGTCACTACAGTAAATATTAGCCCATGGTTATTGTGGCCTAGTTTTAAAAAATAGGTTATTGCAGCCACTAGCTAACCGCGGAAAAAGAACTGCAATGACTACAAGCAAACAAATAAACAAGACAACAAGGAAATAAATACGCAAGCAACTAACACTATACTATCACGGCTATTACACGTATTACATCCATTGGGCATCAAAGTTCGCCACCAGTGCAAATATAGGGAACAAAGCAACATATCATATACACTGGTTGTCAAAGTTGGCGACTAGCGCAAATAAACGCCGCATCAAAACAAATCCAGAACTGAAACCACTTCAGATGATCTCAAGAAACAATATCCTGGGTACCCATAATGCTGGCAACATGCTTAGCAAGCTTATTAACTTTCTCTTGTTTGGCGCTTAAATCCTCCAGCGCTTGCTGTTGCACCAGAAAATATGCATCTGAATTCTGCAGGGACTTCCTCAGTCCTTCAGCTTCCTGTCGCAACACATCTGATCGATGTCTTTCAACTTGAAGTTGAGACTCAAGAAGACGAACTGATTCAGGCAGCGAGTTCGAAGAGCTTGTGCCAGCAGTAGTGGCCAGTAACTCGAACACTACATCAAGACAGGACTTTTGGGTTCCCTCACTGTCGTCAAGATAGTTTTTATCAGCTTTCTTGGAGACCAACAGGGATGTCACACTATCTTGAACCTTATCTGCATTACTTCCTTTACCATTGGATAATGCGGTACTGTTCTCCAATATTTTGTCCGCATTCTAAAAGAGAAACAAGCAGACACATCACATGTTTCCCATGTTGTATATGAAACTCATTTTGGTAAATGAGTTCAGTAGTAAAGTGGACAGGATAACAACATGGAACAAACATATATCTATGTACCATGGTCACTTTATGGTCTAGTTTTTGTTGCCAAATCAAGATAGAGACACAGTTCAAATAATATTTGTTCAAGACAAAGCAGAATAGACAGAATATAAGTGTGGGTAACTATAGAGCAATAACAACACTTGTAATGTGCATGACATGAGAACATAACTGTTTATTCAATTGAAACTAAAATCAACATAGAGCAGGTTACAACAGCAAACCAGTTAAAGAAACAGGTTTAAAACATACCTGTTGCGCCATTGGAGTTTCAATTCCATCCTTCAAATTTGAAAATAGTTGGTATGAGTAAATACAGTCATGCAAGAGCAAAGGAGTATGAACCATAGCTACAGAACCTGACCTGAGAACAAATCTTCTTCTCCTTTAAGCGTTGAGTTGGGATTCGGAGTGGAGGTCCTCGTGCTTTGGGCACTGCAGTTCCCTTACTAACTGCTCGTGTTTGGGTGCTCTGTGGTGGAGACGGTGCTGTGTCAACTGGAACTGGGTTACTATCTGCCGGGGTTGGGGTTAGAAGGGTTGTAGCTGGTTCTCTGTCCAACTGGGTAGGGGTACAATCTGCGAGAGTCTAGGTTATGTGCGGTGGATCTGGTCCTTGGGCAAGTACAACCGTGGTTCTATCTGCATCAACTGGTAGCACTATCTTTTCTGAAGACCGTGTTGTTACTCCCTTAGATACTGCCATCACGCTCTCCAATTCAAATGGCTGATAAACAAGAAAAGTAATTGAAAGTATAGACATTGTATGATGGACAGGTGCAATGGATAGTGGGGAATAAAAGAGGGCATGAAATAATTCATATTTATGTTGTCTAACCAAACAGGATAGCATGACACAATTTCACATATATGATGGCTAACTAAACAGGATAGCATGACACAATTTCACATTATGATGGCTAACTAAAAAAGATGGGAAGACATAGTTCAAAATATGAGACTATGTAAACAGGATGACATGACATAACTATATAATGTGTTTATTAAATAGGTTGGCATGCCATAATTCACATACATTCACGGATAGAATGCCATAATTCAAAATATGATGACTGTAAACACTAAACAGGATGAGATGATATAACTATATGATGTCTTTATTAAATGGGTTGCCATGCCATAATTCAGATAGATGATGTGTATGTACTATGTAAACATGATGGCATGATATAATTCAAATATATGATTTATATAGTAAGCAAGTAAGCAGATGGCAATCCATATATGATGTAAAAACTAAGCAATGCAAGACAACATGCATGACATGGGTAATATAACCCTGCCAAGTTTGAGCATAGACCTCAGGGGGAAAATAGGACTGGTCATCAGTCTCTGAATCCTCCTCTGAGGAGCTCTGTGTAACCAGCAAGATGTCTGCTTCAGCAGGTAGCATTGTCTGCTCTGAATACCTCGTTTTCACTCCAGATACTTCCATCACCGCTTCAAATGGCTGATGCACACGAAGAGTAGTTGAATATACAAACGTTGTGGACAAATGGAACACGTAATACAAAAAAATGATAGCATGATACAATTCACATACATGATGATTGGCTAAACAGCATGGCATTGCATAATTCACATATATAATGCCTTTGCAACAAGATAGCAATGTATAATTCACATATATAATGTCTTGCAACAAGATGGCAATGCATAATTCACATATATGGTAATTAGACACTGAACAGGTGGCATTCACACAAAGCATGTCTAAACTAATCAAATGACATAGCAATGCGAGACACCATACGCACGATATGAGCAACATAACCCTGCCAAGTTAGAGCATACACCTCGGGGGGGGGAATAGGACTGGTCATCTGTCTCTGAATCCTCCTCTGAGGAGCTATCCGTAACCAGCGAGATATGCGCTTTGTCAGATAGCATAGTCTGCTCTGAAGACCTTGTTTTCACTCCAGCATTTGCCATCACTGTGTCAAATGGCTGATGCACACGAAGAGCAGTTGAATGTAATAAATTTTTTGACAAATGTAATATGTAACAAAAAAAAGGATGTCCTGATATAATTTACATATAAGATGACTGGCTAAGCAGGATGGCATTGCAAAATTCACATATATGATGCCTGGCTCAACAAGATGGCGTTGCATAATTCACATAAACGATGAATAAACTAAACAGATGGCATTCGCGCAAAGGATGTCTAAACTAAGGAGATGACATATTTGATGTATAAAGTAAGCAATGCAAGACACCATATGCATGATATAACCAGCATCAGCATGCCAGGTTAGAGCGAAGACCTCAGGGGGTAAATAGGAGTTGTCTTCTCCTTCTGAATCCCCCTCAGAACAGATATCTTCCTCTCGATTACAATCCGAAATGCGTGGAGGGGGGATGCCTTTGCGCCTACCATGGAGCGACGTCTATATGAAATTTTATTGCCACGCAAGGCTCGTCTCTTTTGCTCTACATGTTCAGTTCCATTGTTTACAATAACTGTCATGCATAGGAATAAAACATAGTGAGATTATGTAAGGAGTGCATGCAGAAATCCAGAGTGATGGTAGCAACCTGTGGATAGACCCAAAACCAATAATAGCAGGCAGATAATGGCTTCAGTTAAAAAATACAGATAATGGCTTCTTTACTGTTTGTTTCCCACCCAATATGAAACTCATAGTAGACACCGGAGATTAACAAGATAGTAGATAGATACTATTGATAGCGGCCCCGATATGTACCCCACAACCATTTAAAAACTCAAGTTTGACCATTAGTTTGGAGCTGACTCAGAGTCTAATCGGTGAACAGAACGATAAAGTAGCATGTAATATTAAGCGATGCATAACGTAAGCAGACATGAAAGAGTGAGACCTCTCTTGCGGACCCGTGTAGTCCTCGAGGTCATCTGCTTGGTTGATGATCGTAGTGCAGTTTTCATGACTGCCAGCGGCGGGGAAGAAGATCTGAGGCGGCGAAAGACAGTCTGGAGGCCGGATCCCTGCTGTGCTGGACCCTTCTGTCATTGGAGCAGCTGAGCTGGGGTGGACGACAGCGCAGTAGGAGCGGGACAAACCACGCAAGGTTTTCTTTGACAACTATCTGTAAGAGAAGTAATTCTGTAAGGGCTCGTTTTTATTGGAGGATTCCAACAATGCAGGGATAGGAAATAGACAGGAATAGGATAGGAATGCACGTGCAAAACAGAGAATTTAAAAACATAGGATTTCTGCCAATCTGGGTGTTTGATTCACAACAATTGGAAGATCACAGGATGCAAAGAAGCATGGTGACATTAAGTCAAACCACAAGAAAATGTACGGTTATAATGCTATTATGCTACTATCTCTTAGTCTTGTGCTTCATGAATAGGAATTTGAAAAGGAGGACAAGTGAAAATTAAAATTCCTATGTTTTTTCTTTCAGGGAGACACTAAAGGAACAAATCCATGTGCTCAGTGGACAATATATATAACATGTAGAGTAAAAAAGAGATGCAACAAGTGTAGAACCTCTTTGGCGAAGCCATGTCGAGGATGCTCCGGCTGACTTGGCTGTCGGAGGAGGGGAAGAAGATCTTAGGCGTCTGGAGATGGAGCTCGAGGTACTGCTCCACTGTGATGGAGGGTTTCATTGTTGGAGCAGCTCCGGTGAGTTGTACGACGCCGAGGCTGAAGCAGGACAAGAGAGACAACGAACAACGTTAACCTGAGTGGAATTCTAATAGCATCTCCAATACATGACGTAAAATACATAACCACAAAGCGCTAGATGTAAAATACATCAGCCGCTCATCTCTGAACTTAACTGTCGAAACTGAACTTAACTGTCGAAACTGAATTTTGCTGTCGAAACTGAATTTTGCTGTCGAAACTGAACGCACTAGCAAGGTGAGGCTACACGTCAGTCGACTGACTTTTTCATCTCTGGTCAGTCGATTTTGCAGCCGTTGGATACGAAATCAAGGGCCTGCGGTTCATCTTCAACCTCCACCCCCTGAGCCGGCCAAACAGCAGCCCCCCGCCGCCTGCGGCCGGCGATGCGCCGCCTCGCCCGCCCTGAAAACACTCCCCACCGCTGGTCTACCGCCGCCCCGGCCATCCCTCTAGGCCACCCCGTGCCGAGCTTTTTCTCCGGTGATCCCCACGCCACCGCCCCGCCAACGCCCCGCCATCGATGGCGACCACCGCCCCCATCCTGAACCCTAAGATAGATAGTGGGGTATCTCTCTGGCGAGCCCCCCTCCCCGCTGCGGCTGGTTCTTCCTTCACCCCGGCGAGCCCCCCCCCACCTGAAAATCGACTGACCCAAAAGTCGATTCAGTCGACTGAAGTGTAGCTAAATCGGAGCAGCATCGCAAGCAAGAGCAAGAGCGAGAGCAGCGGCGCGAGCAAGAGAAATAGCAAGAGCAGACCAGGCAGGGGACCGAGAGCAAGAGCAGAGCAGCAGCGCGAGTGAGAGCTAAAGCAGCAGCATGTCCTACTGATGTGGACGTCGCCGCCGAGGGAGCGCCGCCGTGGAGGAAGTGGCCGGCGACGCCGCCGTGGATGAAGCCGCGCCGTGTCGGCTCGGGACCGAGCGTCGGCAGCACCGTGAGATCGAATCAAGAAGACAATGCGGCGATTAGTGTACAACCTCTTTGGTGGCGCCGATTAGGCCGCAGCTTCATCTGAGGAAACGGTGATGATGATGCTCTTCCGGTGGTGCAGGTGAAGACGGCGGTGTGGGAATGGAGGTGGCGCGAAAGACGAGGGGAACGTTGGGGCAGTTCCTTGGAGGTGGAGGATGGGGTGGCTGAACCGGCGGGACGATGAGATCGACGACGGATCCTCATCTGGTACGGTGGATGAGGGACGTCGAGGTGTTGCTATGGACGACGTCGTCGGGGAAGAGGCTCCTGCTGGGTGGCGGACGGAGCAGGGTGTGGGGTTTCGTCGTGGGTTTTCGCGGCCTCGGTGTATGAATGGGTGGGCGGATGGGATGGCAGTAGGGAACCATGGCTTAGAGACGCGCTTGTCCGAAATGTGGGTAAGTTACAAAAGTACCCCCACCGATTTGAGGCGGTTCTTTCGGTTCAGGGGTACCACGGGCATTTCACGTGTTTGGATTTCATAGGAGGCGGGAGTTTTCGCGCGCGTTGTAATTTCGAAATTGCAAGGCGCGGGTTGACATGGAGGGAGTTGTCGGAGCACAACGAGACAAAGATATATCTTAAATATTTCGGGCTAACAAGGCGCGGGTTGAAATTTCCCGACAAGCCTAACATGTACTGTCCCAAATCAATGCGCCCTACAAATGTCATTCAAAACTTTGAATTCATGTTATGCTCAATTAAAATATTTCGCTACGTGTATAATGCATGCAACCTACTACTCAAATGAATGTTTTAGTGCATTCCAAACGTATATACTACCGCTTCAATATGAACTAAATTTGAATTCGTTTCTCTATTTGAATAAGATCTATAGTAATGATTGTTGTGAAGTCAAAGCATTTGAATTCGTTTCTCTATTTTAATAAGATCTACAATCATCATTATTGTCAAGTTAAACCATCGTTTGTGTATTATCTTCATAGAACACCACATGATTAGTCTCGAGTTACATATGAACTATGTGTACTCCCATATGAACTCCAACTAGATTTTTTGAATCCACTTTATTTTGATTTCAAATCACATTACATTTCTAGCTCTAGCTAGATCTTCATAATCTAAACCATGTCTCATATGTATAATGTGTTTATCACATTATGTATGGTGCCCCTCCCCCTACGCCTACAAGTATTTAGACGTGAGTTGCAAACACCACACATTACCACAAATTCAAATAAAATGTGAGAATGTTCGATATATAGTATTGTTTAGATTGTTTGATATTTAGTTGTAAGCTGCGAACGCCACACATTATCACAAATTCAAATAAAATGTGAGATTGTTTGATGTATCGTATGGTTTAGATTGTTCGGCATTTAGCTGTGAGTTGCAAACGCCATGCATTATCACATTATGGTATAACATGTGCACAGCACGTGTATCACCGCTATATTCATGCATGCAATGTTTAAAACACTATGATCTCCTATTCAAATATATGAATCCGATTTCATATCAAATTATGATCTTTGTTAGTCTCTTACACCCACACAATCCTCTAACCTTTGTAGCTACCACTAACTTCCTCTCGTGCATGCACATGCCCTCCTCGCCCTCGCCCTCCCTCGGCATTCTATCCACCTGGCACATTCATTTTTTCTTTAGGTCATTCTCCCAGAGTCTCCACAACTACTTTCCGACACACACCGATCAATAAACCTCGCCAGCGGTGCCTGCCTACAACATACAAACACACCTTCAATCTCCTCCTTTATGTGTCCTTGCCTCGTGTCTCTCATACGGTCAGACACACGTGTAAACTCTCGCCCCTCTTTTCATCGCTCTCACAACCGCACACTCCTCCCCCTATCTAGCTAGTAGTTGGGCCTCTCGCACCACCTCCTAGCTCCATTCTCTCTGTCTATCCGTCTCGCTGGGCCTTATTTGCCTCTAACAAATGGACGTACACCGACCGATCTCTCGCTATATGTGACACTCCAAAAGTTTTATTTGTTTTTCAACAAAAACTTTGTTGATTTTGAGGGAGGTCATTTAAATTCTTTCAAAAACCTCTCTCTCTCAAAACTTTTCCATGGCAAGGATTTTTATTTTTGTATCTTCTTCAAACTCTGGTGTTTGACCATTAAAAACTTTTTCTCAAATGGTTCCCTTCCCAAAGTATGTTTTTGGAAATTATTTATTTTTCCTTTAAAAAAAGAAACTCTATGAATTTTTGGGGTTTTTCTTATCTTGAAAACCACCCATAGTTTTACCATGTCTCTTGTGGTAAATCTTCTCAGAATCCTTCCCTCCACCTTGGAACAATCTAAATTCTCTGTCCCAACAAGTCCAAACCATTTTTGGATTTTATTTCAATTATTTTTATCTCTCAAAATCTTTTCTGTCAATTATGTTGAGCCTGAGTGATTTTCAAAGCAAGTACATTATTGCTTTTGGGTTTTGATCTCAAACCAACTTCTCTGGATTGTCCTTAGCATCCACGACCTAGAACCATCTAGATCCACTCTTCCTCTTTGCAAATTTTTCAAACTTTAGCCTCTGCAAGTTTGGACCAGATTTGCCAAATTTGGTGAAATTCATATCTTTTCTTCTCCAAAAATTCCACCAAAATTCAGGCAGCCTCCAGGTGCAATGAGAGGCCACCCCACCAAGTTTCAGCTCAAGGAAAATTTCCTACACACTAGAAACATTCTGTCGAACACCTGGCCGGCACTGTTACTTTGCACTTTCAGAAAAACTCAGAAAAGTTCAGAGAAGTTCAGTGTCGTTTCTTCGTCAGTGGAGTGTCACTTGTCAACAGTGCGCCGTGGCGCGATGCGCGCAGCCCCTCCTCGCTGTCCAGAGCGCCGCACGCGCACTTGGCTGGTTCCCGACGTCGGTGGCTCCCTGGCCTGCCTGCGCCGGCGTCTTCTGCGGCGGCAGCGCCACCGTAGCGACCAACGGGAGGCAGCTTTTGCACGAAACGCCTTTCAGCGCCGCCCAAGCCACCTGGGAGCTCCGCGTGGCCGTCTCCCTTGCCAATGCACGCCAGCACACCCGTTGCACCGTCGCTGTGGCCTGGCACGCGCAGGGCGCGCTCTCTGCCGCCGACATGCCGCACGGCCGTTCTGTTGGGGACAGGCCGTAACCACCTCCTCCTTGCTGAGTTAGGCACCGGGATGGACTCGTTACTCCATCTAGTCAATGCTCAAGCCCCTAAACCAACCGTCCAGCCACTGCACCGCCGTAAACACTCGCCGGACTTATCCCGTTCGCGGCAACCGCCTCGGGCCGGCTATATATAGCAACCCCGTGCTCGCTCTCGACCCCGCACACCTCCACCACCTCACCAGACCCTACTCAGCCACAAGAAGAGCCTCGAGGGGCCCTTCTTTTCCAACTCCGGCTGCCCCGATCCGCCTTGGCCTCCAACTTGATTCACTGCGGTGAGGCCATCTCCGGCGCCCAAACCTCGTCCGTAGCCTTCTCTTACACCTAGTGCTCTAACCCCCACCTCAATTCGATCCTTGCAACCCTCCTCGGTGAGATCCATCAATGCCCGAACCACTGTCCGCCATAGTCGAGACCGCCGTCGACGTGGTGCTCACCGGCGACCAACACCACCACCCATCAGTGCGGAAGGACACGGTGAGCACGTTGGTAACCTCCGATCCTCCTGCCTCGCCGTGGATCGCCGCCGGCGATCGCCGCGGCCCTCGGGCGCCAAATCTTTGCTTTCGTTTTCAAACCCGACGGGTGGGTCCTCCCCGTCAGCTTTTTCTTCTTTTTGAACTGTTTTCTGAAGGCGCCTTCGGGCAAAATATGTCTTCCCCACTGGACTGACGTATTCGAGACTGAAGCATTTTCTGTTTTTATAAAGAAAACCCTGGAAGGTTTCTGTTTCATTACAGAAAGGTCCCTGGACAAAAACACTAATAACCTTTAAACAGAAGAGTATTTTTGATTGATTCTTTTTCTGTCCTCCTTGAAATTTTGTGTAGTTTTTTTATCAGATTTATTTGAAAAATATTTGGAATGATTTTTGTGCACCTCACGGGATTTACGTTAGCGTGTATGTTTTCTTTATACCGTAGATACCGAAGGAGGTGACGGAACCGCGAACTTCACCGAGCTAGGCTCCGACTACTCTGAACCAGGCAAGCATGTTTGAACTTTTGATATGATGAGTGTTTTGGCATGTTTGCATTTTAGTAAGTTTCATGGCATGTTTGTGAGCATACCAATGAACGTTATTTTTCATGCAAAGTTGAGGCAAGTGAGATCGATGATCCATACATTGTTGGATGTGAATGTGCATGGCCATGTGTTGGCATGAGGATGGGTAAGATGGCAGTGTTGTAGCATGCTAGTCTTATGCCATACCATTTGACTTCAGTGTCGACCCGTATCGGTTCGGTCCCCATCCTTTTCCCTTCCCGTACTACCACATGTTTTCCGCAAGGGATATGGCTTAGTAAGTTGCAAAGCGCTTTCCTGGTACACACCAAATGGAGAGGCCGTGATGATGGTTCCATGGCCCTGGATTAAAGCCAGTCATTCGGTCAGGGGGCATGGGTGTTTCCGGTTGGGACCGAGAGGGGGGCACCCCTTAGAGCGCGCGTATATAAATTTGATCCCATGCTATTTGAGATTGTGATCTCCCCGTCTCAAGTTTTTCTTGTACGTTGTCTAGGATGATTCCTGACATCGTGAGGTGTGATGGGTGTGTACTGGATCGCTGTGTTTTCTTCTGAAATACCGTAAACGGAACTAGTCCTTCGGGACTACGGAGATCCGTTGGCTGTGGGTAATTTTAGTACAAACTCTACAGAGTCATAAATCCTCGAATCATCTTATCCACATCCAAGTCCTGTATTATCTTATCCTGACAAGTGTCAGTTTTGGTGACAGAAACTCCGGTGAATCACATGAGTACTAAGCCCGGTTAAATGTTTATTCCTGTGGATGGACTAACTCGTATATTGTCATGTGTTGAATATTTAATTATGAGCACTATATACTTGTGATGAAAGCCCTTTATGTGATGTCGCTCAGACGTCCGACTGTGGCAGTACTGTTATATACTTCCATTATAAGCCCTTTCTGCGATGTCGCTCAGACGTCCGACTGTGGCACTGTTATCTTTTATTTTCATTATAAGCCCTTTCTGCGATGTCGCTCAGACGTCCGACTGTGGCATTGTTATCATTTATTTTTATTATAAGCCCTTTCTGCGATGTCGCTCAGACGTCCGACTGTGGCATTGTTATCTTTTATTTTTATTATAAGCCCTTTCTGCAATGTCGCTCAGACGTCCGACTGTGGCATTGTTATCTTTTATTTTCATTACAAGCCCTTTTCGTGGTGTCGCTCAGACGCCCGACTGCGGCATGATTTTCTTTTACTTATTTATTCACCCTTCGAGGCGTCGCTTCAGACACCCAATCGGTTTTCAGTTATTTTTGTTGGGTTTTCAGGCGGACTACCGCTGACTCCCTTTTTAATTACCTTGCTTACTAAATTGAACGTGCATTGATAAATTGATCATGTTGCATTTCATGCATTCATTTGTTATATCTTACGTCCGAACTGTTTTGCGAGTACTTTCAAAGTACTCACCTGGCTTGTTGATTTGGCCAGATACTGACGAAGGCGATCTCATGGATGAAGAATTCGATAGCGAGTCCGACGCCTAGAGGAGTCCCAGTCAGTCTCGTGCGACCCTGGATTTGGTCACTGTATTATATCCGCTTCCGCTACCCGAATAAAATTCATCGAGCCTCACCTCGACGCTCGATGAGCTGCCAGATTAGGAGTCGTGTTATCCACTCCACTGTGTCACTCCACCACTACTTCATTCTCGAGTCAGTAGTATGCCACCATACCATTGTGACATATCCGCCATTATGTATAATTATTGGCGCGCTTGTAATAATTTGTTGAGCATCCTTAGCTCGACCCATGTAATATATTTTATGCTACTGGCTTATTGTATCAAGAATTTTGTCTACCAGTAAGGAGGATTCTCCTCATACTGGACCCAAAAGACCGGCTTCTCATTAAATATTTTTATTGAAAAACCGGTCGTGACAAGCTTGGTACCAGAGCCAGGCTGACTGTAGGAAGCCACTAGGTGCGATCGCTAATCGGTTATTAGCATTATAGAGCTGTTTATTATTTTTGCGACTCTTTTCACTTTTCTTATGGGTTTTACAAAATATATCCCCAGAGTGAAAAAATGTCTCGTCCTTGGACTCGCTCCATGCCAACTCCGCCAGAGGAAAATTGTGACACTCAGCCAGGCAACAATTTCACACAAGGACAGTCGAGTCAACAGGACAGTGAAACGGCATTTTCCCAAATGTGCCGCCTTTATGAACAGAGTCAGCAACAACATTGGGAAATGATGAACCAAGTCATCAACATGGAAAATCACCATGGGCAGTATCAGCAGCATTCCAAGTTATCTGAGCTACAGAAGACACGTCCCCAAACATTCTCTCATACTGACAAGCCTCTTGAGGCCAAGGACTGGCTTTGAGATATGGAGAGAAAATTAATTATTGCAAAATGTTCAGACCCCGAAAAGGTACTATATGCCCCACACTATCTCACAGGAGCAGCGGCATCATGGTGGGAGAATTTTCTGCACATGCACCCCAACGAAAATGATATAACCTGGGATGATTTCAAGGAAGGTTTCCGTGGTGCACACATTCCTAAGAGTATTATGAAAATCAAGAAGAGAGAGTTCGATGACCTCAAACAAAGGAACATGACAGTGTCAGATTACAACAGTTAATTCACTCTATTGTCTCGCTACGCCAATGAAGAGCGTATGACTGAAAGCAAGAAGATGGAGAAATTCCTTGACGGTCTGGCGCCCGCGCTTAAATGCCAACTGGTCGTGCACACTTTTCTAGATTTTAAAACACTAGTGGACAAAGCCATTACTCTGGAAAATGAGAGACACAGCTTGGAAGATTTCCGCAAGCGAAAAAGGGACCAGACTAACCATGCTCGCAATCACCGAAGCAAGACAGATTTTCAAAAGGGTGGGACACACAAATCCACGTCCAACGTCTCACGCCCAATCAAAAAATTTCATGCAAGGGACAAGGAGTTCACATACCGCCCAGGCGTTACTTGTTACGCCTGTGGAGAGGAAGGGCACTATGCCAAGCAGTGTCCCAAGCATAGGAACTCAACCCCAAAGCTGAACAACGGCGGCAATAATTCAGCGCCCAAGCGAAACAATTTCAATCCCAACAACAACCACCGAAAGGGTCATCTGAACCACGTGACCAAAGAGGAGGCACAAAATGCTCCGGATATCGTACTCGGTACGTTTCCTGTCAACACAATACCTGCCATGGTTTTGTTTGATTCTGGAGCTTCTCACTCATTCATTTCGAAAAGTTTTGCTTTGCAAAATAATTTTTCGATGCTTCCTTTGGAGAAATCCATGATCATCAAGTCCCCCGGGATTCAGCAAGTTACTCAGAGTTACTGCCAAGGTGTGATTATTGAGTTTGAAGGATTGAAGTTTCACGCCAATCTTATTGTATTGGAAAATAAAGGACTGGATGTCATCCTAGGGATGGACTGGCTAACCACCAACAAAGGTTTTATTGACTGTTTCAACCGGACCGTAATTCTCACACACCACCATGGGAAGACAATAAGAGTGTCAGCCAAAGAAAGAAAAATACCCCGGCAACCGAGATCGAATAAGGTGGACGTTTCTGAGCTAAACAAGGTTCTAGTAGTGTGTGAATTTCCAGACATGTTCCCCGAAGAACTACCAGGCATGCCACCAGACCGAGAGATAGAATTCAACATTGAGCTAGCACCAGGAACCACCCCATATACAAGAAACCATACCGAATGGCACCATCCGAGTTGGTTGAGTTGAAGAAACAAATAAAGGAATTGCTGGATAAAGGATACATTCGAGCCAGCTCCTCACCTTGGGGATCACCAATTTTATTTGCCAAAAAGAAGGATGGAACACTGAGATTGTGCATAGACTACCGAGCACTTAACTTGGTCACAGTCAAGAACAAATACCCGATGCCACGGATAAACGATTTGTTTGATCAACTCGCTCAGGCCAAGGTATTCACAAAAATTGACTTAAGGTCAGGATACCATCAATTAAAAGTGCGAACAGAAGATATCCCCAAAACAGCTTTCACCTCCAGATATGGACTATATGAGTTCACAGTAATGCCATTTGGATTAACGAACGCCCCCGCATATTTTGTTCACCTCATGAACAAAGTATTTATGAAGTTTATGGACAAGTTCGTTGTGGTATTCATCAACGATATTCTGGTATACTCCAAGACACCAGAAGAGCACGCGGAACATCTCAGAATTGTGCTAGGAGAACTCAGGAAACATCAATTGTATGCCAAGTTCATCAAGTGCGAATTTTGGCTAAGACAAGTAGGCTTTATAGGCCACGTACTGACCCAAGACGGTATCGCAATGGACCCGGAGAAAGTCAGGGCCGTACTAGGCTGGAAGTCACCAGCCAGCGTAACAGACATACGAAGTTTCTTGGGAATGGCAGGATATTACCGCAGATTTATTGAAGGATTCTCCACCATAGCCAAGCCAATGACGCAGTTACTCAAGAAGGACAAGAAGTTTGAATGGACAGAAGCCTGCGAGAAAAGTTTCCAAGAGCTAAAACGGAAATTAACGACATCACCGGTATTAATTGTGCCAGACATACACAAGAATTTTGAAGTGTATTGTGACGCGTCCAGAAAGGGTCTCGGATGCGTGTTGATGCAAGAAGGCAAGGTTGTCGCATACGCTTCAAGGCAACTTCGCAAGCATGAGGAAAATTATCCCACTCATGACTTAGAAATGGCAGCTGTCATTCATGCTCTCAAGGAATGGAGGCATTTCTTACTTGGAAATCGATGTGAAATATATACGGACCATAAAAGTCTCAAATATATTTTCACACAGCCAGAACTAAATTTACGGCAACGACGCTGGTTGGAATTGGTAAAAGATTATGATGTTGGTATCCACTATCATCTAGGAAAAGCAAATGTAGTGGCCGATGCTCTTAGTCGGAACCCCAGCTCCGACGACAACAGTCTGCCAGACTTGAGACCAGAATTCCAACAAGAATTTGCCAGACTCAACTTGTTAATGGTCGCAGAAGGCACCATAACAAACTTGGAGATACAACCCAACCTTGTGGAGAGAATTAAAGAAGCTCAGCCTGGTCACCCCAGCATCAAAGGAATTAAAAGAAAGGTGAGTATGGGCAAGGCCTCAGAGTTCGTCATAGACGATGGAGGAATATTATGGTACGGAGACAGACTCTGCGTGCCAGACATAGAAGACCTCAAACAGCAAATTCTAGCTGAAGCCCACACCGTCCCATATTCGATCCACCCTGGAGGAACCAAAATGTATAAGGATATTCAGGAAAGATTTTGGTGGCACGGTATGAAGAGGGACATAGCCACTTTCGTTGCATGTTGCGACTCTTGTCAACGCATAAAAGCTGAGCATCAGAGACCAGCCGGACTACTGCAACCGAACAAAATACCTGAGTGGAAATGGGATGAAATAGGGATGGATTTCATTGTCGGACTACCTCGGTCACGACACGGGAATGATGCCATATGGGTCATCACCGACAGGTTAACCAAGGTGGCACACTTCATTCCAGTAAAGACGACCCACACCACTCAGAGGCTTGCTAGGATTTATCTCTCCCGCATAGTTTGTCTGCACGGTGTCCCAAAGACTATAATATCCGACAGAGGCACCCAATTCGTCTCGAGGTTCTGGGATCATCTACAACAGGCTCTGGGAACTCAACTGGCCTTCAGTACAGCATACCATCCCCAAACTGATGGACAAACGGAACGCATAAACCAAATTTTAGAAGACATGCTGAGAGCATGTGTCCTCACCTATGGAACCAGTTGGGAAGAAAGCCTGCCATATGCCGAGTTCGCGTACAACAACAGTTACCAGGCCAGCCTGCAAATGGCACCATTTGAAGCTTTATACGGACGGAGATGTCGTACCCCGCTAAATTGGTCAGAGACCGGAGACAGCCGCATTTTCGGCCCAGACATGCTCAAGGAAGCCGAGGAAAAGGTCAAGCTAATCAGAGACCGACTCAAGGCAGCTCAAAGTCGACATAAGAGTTATTACGATCAGAAACACCGTGAAGTCAGATTTGAACCCGGTGATTATGTGTACTTACGAGTGTCCCCTATTAGAGGCCTACAACGGTTCAAGGTTAAAGGAAAGCTAGCACCTAGATTCATCGGACCATTCTGTATAATGGCACGAAGGGGCACGGTAGCCTACCAGCTAGACTTATCCGAGGAATTATCCGATGTCCACGACGTGTTCCATGTCTCGCAGTTGAGGAAGTGCGTAAGCAACCCAGAGAAGCAAGTATCCCACAAGGACATTGATGTGCAACCAGACCTCACCTACCGGGAACATCCTGTAAAAATATTGGAGGAGTCTGAAAGGAGGACCCGACAGAAAACCGTCAAGTTTTTCAGAATACAATGGAGCAATCACACCGAAAGTGAAGCAACTTGGGAAAGAGAGGATTTTCTCCGAACAGAGCACCCACACTTATTTGAGGATCAGCTGAAATCTCGGGGACGAGATTTTTCCTAAGGGGGTAGGTGTTGTGACACTCCAAAAGTTTTATTTGTTTTTCAACAAAAACTTTGTTGATTTTGAGGGAGGTCATTTAAATTCTTTCAGAAACCTCTCTCTCTCAAAACTTTTCCATGGCAAGGATTTTTATTTTTGTATCTTCTTCAAACTCTGGTGTTTGACCATTAAAAACTTTTTCTCAAATGGTTCCCTTCCCAAAGTATGTTTTTGGAAATTATTTATTTTTCTTTTAAAAAAAGAAAATCTATGAATTTTTTGGGTTTTTCTTATCTTGAAAACCACCCATAGTTTTACCATGTCTCTTGTGGTAAATCTTCTCAGAATCCTTCCCTCCACCTTGGAACAATCTAAATTCTCTGTCCCAACAAGTCCAAACCATTTTTGGATTTTATTTCAATTATTTTTATCTCTCAAAATCTTTTCTGTCAATTATGTTGAGCCTGAGTGATTTTCAAAGCAAGTACATTATTGCTTTTGGGTTTTGATCTCAAACCAACTTCTCTGGATTGTCCTTAGCATCCACAACCTAGAACCATCTAGATCCACTCTCCCTCTTTGCAAATTTTAGCCTCTGCAAGTTTGGACCAGATTTGCCAAATTTGGTGAAATTCATATCTTTTCTTCTCCAAAAATTCCACCAAAATTCAGGCAGCCTCCAGGTGCAATGAGAGGCCACCCCACCAAGTTTCAGCTCAAGGAAAATTTCCTACACACCAGAAACATTCTGTCGAACACCTGGCCGGCACTGTTACTTTGCACTTTCAGAAAAATTCAGAAAAGTTCAGAGAAGTTCAGTGTCGTTTCTTCGTCAGTGGAGTGTCACTTGTCAACAATGCGCTGTGGCGCGATGCGCGCAGCCCCTCCTCACTGTCCAGAGTGCCGCACGTGCAGTTGGCTGGTTCCCGGCGTCGGTGGCTCCCTGGCCCGCCTGCGCCGGCGTCTTCTGCGGCGGCAGCGCCACCGTAGCGACCAGCGGGAGGCAGCTTCTGCACGAAATGCCGTTCAGCGCCGCCCAAGCCACCTGGGAGCTCCGCGTGGCCGTCTCCCTTGCCAATGCACGCGAGCACACCCGTTGCACCATCGCCGTGGCCTGGACGCGCAGGGCGCGCTCTCTGCCGCCGACGTGCCGCACGACCATTCTATTGGGGACAGGCCGTAACCACCTCCTCCTCGCTGAGTTAGGCACCGGGATGGACTCGTTACTCCATCTAGTCAATGCTCAAGCCCCTAAACCAACCGTCCAGCCATTGCACCGCCGTAAACACTCGCCGGACTTATCCCATTCGCGGCAACCGCCTCAGGCCGGCTATATATAGCAACCCCGTGCTCGCTCTCGACCCCGCACACCTCCACCACCTCACCAGACCCTGCTCAGCCACAAGAAGATCCTCGAGGGGCCCTTCTTCCCCAACTCCGGCTGCCCCGATCCGCCTCGGCCTCCAACTTGATTCACTGCGGTGAGGCCATCTCCAGTGCCCAAACCTCGTCCGTAGCCTTCTCTTACACCTAGTGCTCTAACCCCCACCTCAATTCGATCCTTGCAGCCCTCCTCGGCGAGATCGATCAACGCCCGAACCACCGTCCGCCAGAGTCGAGACCACCGTCGACGTGGTGCTCACCGGCGACCAACACCACCACCCACCGGTGCGGAAGGACACGGTGAGCACATTGGTAACCTCCGATCCTCCTGCCTCGCCGTGGATCGCCGCCGGCGATCGCCGCGGCCCTCGGGCGCCAAATCTCTGCTTTCGTTTTCAAACCCGATAGGTGGGTCCTCCCCTTCAGCGTTTTCTTCTTTTTGAACCGTTTTCTGAAGGCGCCTTCAGGCAAAATACGTCTTCCCCACTGGAATGACGTATTCGAGACTGAAGCGTTTTCTGTTTTTATAAAGAAAACCCTGGAAGGTTTCTGTTTCATTACAGAAAGGTCCCTGGACAAAAACACTAATAACTTTTAAACAGAAGAGTATTTTTGATTGATTCTTTTTCTGTCCTCCTTGAAATTTTGTCTAGTTTTTTATCAGATTTATTTGAAAAATATTTGGAATGATTTTTGTGCACCTCACGGGATTTATGTTAGCGCGTATGTTTTCTTTATACCGTAGATACCGAAGGAGGTGACGGAACCGCGAACTTCACCGAGCTAGGCTCCGACTACTCTGAACTGAAGGAAATATGCCCTAGAGGCAATAATAAAGTTATTATTTATTTCCTTATAATCATGATAAATGTTTATTATTCATGCTAGAATTGTATTTTCCGGAAACATAATACATGTGTGAATACATAGACAAACAGAGTGTCACTAGTATGCCTCTACTTGACTAGCTCGTTAATCAAAGATGGTTATGTTTCCTAACCATGAACAATGAGTTGTTATTTGATTAACGAGGTCACATCATTAGTAGAATGATCTGATTGACATGACCCATTCCATTAGCTTAGCACCTGATCGTTTAGTATGTTGCTATTGCTTTCTTCATGACTTATACATGTTCCTACGACTATGAGATTATGCAACTCCCGTTTACCGGAGGAACACTTTGGGTACTACCAAACGTCACAACGTAAATGGGTGATTATAAAGGAGTACTACAGGTGTCTCCAATGGTCGATGTTGGGTTGGCGTATTTCGAGATTAGGATTTGTCACTCCGATTGTCGGAGAGGTATCTCTGGGCCCTCTCGGTAATACACATCACATAAGCCTTGCAAGCATTACAACTAATATGTTAGTTGTGAGATGATGTATTACGGAACGAGTAAAGAGACTTGCCGTTAACGAGATTGAACTAGGTATTGGATACCGACGATCGAATCTTGGGCAAGTAACATACCGATGACAAAGGGAACAACGTATGTTGTTATGCGGTCTGACCGATAAAGATCTTCGTAGAATATGTAGGAGCCAATATGGGCATCCAGGTCCCGCTATTGGTTATTGACCAGAGACATGTCTCGGTCATGTCTACATTGTTCTCGAACCCGTAGGGTCCGCACGCTTAAGGTTACGATGACAGTTATATTATGAGTTTATGCATTTTGATGTACCGAAGGTTGTTCGGAGTCCCGGATGTGATCACGGACATGACGAGGAGTCTCGAAATGGTCGAGACGTAAAGATTGATATATTGGAAGCCTATGTTTGGACATCGGAAGTGTTCCGGGTGAAATCGGGATTTTACCGGGTTACCGGGAGGTTACCGGAACCCCCCGGGAGCCATATGGGCCATCATGGGCCTTAGTGGAAAGGAGAAAGGGGCAGCCCAAGGTGGCTGCGCCTCTTTCCCCTCCCCTAGTCCTATTAGGACTAGGAGAAGGTGGCCGGCCCCCCTCTCTCCCTTCCCCTCCGAGGAATCCTAGTTGGACTAGGATTGGGGGGAGGAATCCTACTCCCAGAGGGAGTAGGACTCTCCTGCGCCTCCCTCTTTGGCCGGCCAGCCTCCCCTCCTCTCCTCCTTTATATACGGAGGCAGGGGCACCTCTAAACACACAAGTTGACACAAGTTGATCCACGTGATCGATTCCTTAGCCGTGTGCGGTGCCCCCTGCCACCATATTCCTCGATAATACTGTAGCGGAGTTTAGGCGAAGCCCTGCTGCTGTAGTTCATCAAGATCGTCACCACGCCGTCGTGCTGACGAAACTCTTCCCCGACACTTTACTGGATCGGAGTCCGGGGATCGTCATCGAGCTGAACGTGTGCTCGAACTCGGAGGTGCCGTAGTTTCGGTGCTTGATCGGTTGGATCGTGAAGACGTACGACTACTTCCTCTACGTCGTGTCATTGCTTCTGCAGTCGGTCTGCGTTGGGTACGTAGACAACACTCTCCTCTCGTTGCTATGCATCACATGATCCTGTGTGCGCGTAGGAAATTTTTTGAAATTACTACGAAACCCAACAGTGGTATCAGAGCCTAGGTTAATGATGTTGATGTTATATGCACGAGTAGAACACAAGTGAGTTGTGGACGATACAAGTCATACTGCCTACCAGCATGTCATATTTTGGTTCAGCGGTATTGTTGGACGAGACGACCCGGACCAACCTTACGCGTACGCTTACGCGAGACCGGTTCCCTCGACGTGCTTTGCACAGAGATGGCTTGCGGGCGACTGCCTCTCCAACTTTAGTTGAACCAAGTATGGCTACGCCCGGTCCTTGCGAAGGTTAAAACGGAGTCTGTTTGACAAACTATCGTTGTGGTTTTGATGCGTAGGTGAGATTGGTTCTTACTTAAGCCCGTAGCAGCCACGTAAAACATGCAACAACAAAGTAGAGGACGTCTAACTTGTTTTTGCAGGGCATGTTGTGATGTGATATGGTCAAGGCATGATGCTGAATTTTATTGTATGAGATGATCATGTTTTGTAACCAAGTTATCGGCAACTGGCAGGAGCCATATGGTTGTCGCTTTATTGTATGCAATGCAATCGCGATGTAATGCTTTACTTTATTACTAAACGGTAGTGATAGTCGTGGAAGCATAAGATTGGCGAGACGACAACGATGCTACGATGGAGATCAAGGTGTCGCGCCGGTGACGATGGTGATCATGACGGTGCTTCGGAGATGGAGATCACAAGCACAAGATAATGATGGCCATATCATATCACTTATATTGATTGCATGTGATGTTTATCTTTTTATGCATCTTATCTTGCTTTGATTGACGGTAGCATTATAAGATGATCTCTCACTAAATTATCAAGAAGTGTTCTCCCTGAGTATGCACCGTTGCAAAAGTTCTTCGTGCTGAGACACCACGTGATGATCGGGTGTGATAGGCTCTACGTTCAAATACAACGGGTGCAAAACAGTTGCGCATGCAGAATACTCAGGTTAAACTTGACGAGCCTAGCATATGCAGATATGGCCTCGGAACACGGAGACCGAAAGGTCGAGCGTGAATCATATAGTAGATATGATCAACATAATGATGTTCACCGATGAAACTACTCCATCTCACGTGATGATCGGACATGGTTTAGTTGATTTGGATCACGTGATCACTTAGAGGATTAGAGGGATGTCTATCTAAGTGGGAGTTCTTTAATAATATGATTAATTGAACTTAAAATTTATCATGAACTTAGTCCCTGATAGTATCTTGCTTGTTTATGTTGATTGTAGACAGATGGCTCGTGCTGTTGTTCCGTTAAATTTTAATGCGTTCCTTGAGAAAGCAAAGTTCAAAGATGATGGTAGCAATTACACGGACTGGGTCCGTAACTTGAGGATTATCCTCATTGCTGCACAGAAGAATTACGTCCTGGAAGCACCGCTGGGTGCCAGGCCTGCTGCTGGAGCAACGCCAGATGTTATGAACGTCTGGCAGAGCAAAGCTGATGACTACTCGATAGTTCAGTGTGCCATGCTTTACGGCTTAGAATCGGGACTTCAACGATGTTTTGAACGTCATGGAGCATATGAGATGTTCCAGGAGTTGAAGTTAATATTTCAAGCAAATGCCCGGATTGAGAGATATGAAGTCTCCAATAAGTTCTATAGCTGCAAGATGGAAGAGAACAGTTCTGTCAGTGAGCATATACTCAAAATGTCTGGGTATAATAATCACTTGATTCAATTGGGAGTTAATCTTCCAGATGATTGCGTCATTGACAGAATTCTCCAATCACTGCCACCAAGCTACAAGAGCTTCGTGATGAACTATAATATGCAAGGGATGAACAAGACTATTCCCGAGCTCTTTGCAATGCTAAAAGCTGCGGAGGTAGAAATCAAGAAGGAGCATCAAGTGTTGATGGTTAACAAGACCACTAGTTTCAAGAAAAAGGGCAAAGGGAAGAAAAAGGGGAACTTCAAAAAGAACGGCAAGCAAGTTGCTGCTCAAGAGAAGAAACCCAAGTCTAGACCTAAGCCTGAAACTGAGTGCTTCTACTGCAAGCAGACTGGTCACTGGAAGCGGAACTGCCCCAAGTATTTGGCGGATAAGAATGATGGCAAGGTGAACAAAGGTATATGTGATATACATGTTATTGATGTGTACCTTACCAATGCTCGCAGTAGCACCTGGGTATTTGATACTGGTTCTGTTGCTAATATTTGCAACTCGAAACAGGGACTACAGAATAAGCGGGCACTGGCAAAGGACGAGGTGACGATGCGCGTGGGAAACGGTTCCAAAGTCGATGTGATCGCGGTCGGCACGCTACCTCTACATCTACCTTCGGGATTAATATTAGACCTAAATAATTGTTATTTGGTGCCAGCGTTGAGCATGAACATTATATCTGGATCTTGTTTAATGCGAGACGGTTATTCATTTAAATCAGAGAATAATGGTTGTTCTATTTATATGAGTAATATCTTTTATGGTCATGCACCCTTGAAGAGTGGTCTATTCTTACTAAATCTCGATAGTAGTAATACACATATTCATAATGTTGAAACCAAAAGATACAGAGTTGATAATGAAAGTGCAACTTATTTGTGGCACTGTCGTTTAGGTCATATCGGTGTAAAACGCATGAAGAAACTCCATACTAATGGACTTTTGGAACCACTTGATTATGAATCACTTGGTACTTGCGAACCGTGCCTCATGGGCAAGATGACTAAAACACCGTTCTCCGGTACTATGGAGAGAGCAACAGATTTGTTGGAAATCATACATACCGATGTATGTGGTCCGATGAATATTGAGGCTCGTGGCGGATATCGTTATTTTCTCACCTTCACAGATGATTTGAGCAGATATGGTTATATCTACTTAATGAAGCATAAGTCTGAAACATTTGAAAAGTTCAAAGAATTTCAGAGTGAAGTTGAAAATCATCGTAACAAGAAAATAAAGTTTCTACGATCTGATCGTGGAGGAGAATATTTGAGTTACGAGTTTGGTGTACATTTGAAAAACTGTGGAATAGTTTCGCAACTCACGCCCCCCGGAACACCACAGCGTAATGGTGTGTCCGAACGTCGTAATCGTACTTTACTAGATATGGTGCGATCTATGATGTCTCTTACAGATTTACCGCTATCATTTTGGGGATATGCTTTAGAGACGGCCGCATTCACGTTAAATAGGGCACCATCAAAATCCGTTGAGACGACGCCTTATGAACTATGGTTTGGCAAGAAACCAAAGTTGTCGTTTCTTAAAGTTTGGGGCTGCGATGCTTATGTGAAAAAACTTCAACCTGATAAGCTCGAACCCAAATCGGAGAAATGTGTATTCATAGGATACCCAAAGGAAACTGTTGGGTACACCTTCTATCACAGATCCGAAGGCAAAACATTTGTTGCTAAGAATGGATCATTTCTAGAGAAGGAGTTTCTCTCGAAAGAAGTGAGTGGGAGGAAAGTAGAACTTGACGAGGTAACTGTACCTGCTCCCTTACTGGAAAGTAGTTCATCACAGAAAACTGTTTCAGTGACACCTACACCAGTTAGTGAGGAAGCCAATGATAATGATCATGAAACTTCAGATCAAGATACTACTGAACTTCGTAGATCAACCAGAGTAAGATCCGCACCAGAGTGATACGGTAATCCTGTTCTGGAGGTCATGCTACTAGATCATGATGAACCTACGAACTATGAAGAAGCAATGGTGAGCCCAGATTCCGCAAAGTGGCTAGAAGCCATGAAATCTGAGATGGGATCCATGTATGAGAACAAAGTATGGACTTTGGTTGACTTGCCCGATGATCGGCAAGCGATTGAGAATAAATGGATCTTTAAAGAAGAAGACTGACGCTGATGGTAATGTTACTGTCTACAAAGCTCGACTTGTCGCAAAAGGTTTTCAGCAAGTTCAAGGAATTGACTACAATGAGACCTTCTCACCCGTAGCGATGCTTAAGTCCGTCCGAATCATGTTAGCAATTGCCGCATTTTATGATTATGAAATTTGGCAAATGGATGTCAAAACTGCATTCCTGAATGGATTCCTGGAAGAAGAGTTGTATATGATGCAACCAGAAGGTTTTGTCGATCCAAAGGGAGCTAACAAAGTGTGCAAGCTCCAGCGATCCATTTATGGACTGGTGCAAGCCTCTCGGAGTTGGAATAAACGTTTTGATAGTGTGATCAAAGCATTTGGTTTTATACAGACTTTTGGAGAAGCCTGTATTTACAAGAAAGTGAGTGGGAGCTCTGTAGCATTTCTGATATTATATGTGGATGACATATTACTGATTGGAAATGATATAGTATTTCTGGATAGCATAAAGGGATACTTGAATAAAAGTTTTTCAATGAAAGACCTCGGTGAAGCTGCTTACATATTAGGCATTAAGATCTATAGAGACAGATCAAGACGCTTAATTGGACTTTCACAAAGCACATACCTTGACAAAATTTTGAAGAAATTCAAAATGGATCAAGCAAAGAAAGGGTTCTTGCCTGTGTTACAAGGTGTGAAATTGAGTAAGACTCAATGCCCGACCACTGCAGAAGATAGAGAGAATATGAAAGATGTTCCCTATGCATCAGCCATAGGCTCTATCATGTATGCAATGCTGTGTACCAGACCTGATGTGTGCCTTGCTATAAGTTTAGCAGGGAGGTACCAAAGTAATCCAGGAATGGATCACTGGACAGCGGTCAAGAACATCCTGAAATACCTGAAAAGGACTAAGGATATGTTTCTCGTATATGGAAGTGACAAAGAGCTCATCGTAAAAGGTTACGTTGATGCAAGCTTTGACACTGATCCGGACGATTCTAAATCGCAAACCGGATACGTGTTTACATTAAACGGTGGAGCTGTCAGTTGGTGCAGTTCTAAACAAAGCGTCGTAGCGGGATCTAGATGTGAAGCGGAATACATAGCTGCTTCGGAAGCAGCAAATGAAGGAGTCTGGATGAAGGAGTTCATATCCGATCTAGGTGTCATACCTAGTGCATCGGGTCCAATGAAAATCTTTTGTGACAATACTGGTGCAATTGCCTTGGCAAAGGAATCCAGATTTCACAAAAGGACCAAACACATCAAGAGACGCTTCAACTCCATCCGGGATCTAGTCCAGGTGGGAGACATAGAGATTTGCAAGATACATACGGATCTGAATATTGCAGACCCGTTGACTAAGCCTCTTCCACGAGCAAAACATGATCAGCACCAAAGCTCCATGGGTGTTAGATTCATGACAGTGTAATCTAGATTATTGACTCTAGTGCAAGTGGGAGACTGAAGGAAATATGCCCTAGAGGCAATAATAAAGTTATTATTTATTTCCTTATAATCATGATAAATGTTTATTATTCATGCTAGAATTGTATTTTCCGGAAACATAATACATGTGTGAATACATAGACAAACAGAGTGTCACTAGTATGCCTCTACTTGACTAGCTCGTTAATCAAAGATGGTTATGTTTCCTAACCATGAACAATGAGTTGTTATTTGATTAACGAGGTCACATCATTAGTAGAATGATCTGATTGACATGACCCATTCCATTAGCTTAGCACCTGATCGTTTAGTATGTTGCTATTGCTTTCTTCATGACTTATACATGTTCCTACGACTATGAGATTATGCAACTCCCGTTTACCGGAGGAACACTTTGGGTACTACCAAACGTCACAACGTAAATGGGTGATTATAAAGGAGTACTACAGGTGTCTCCAATGGTCGATGTTGGGTTGGCGTATTTCGAGATTAGGATTTGTCACTCCGATTGTCGGAGAGGTATCTCTGGGCCCTCTCAGTAATACACATCACATAAGCCTTGCAAGCATTACAACTAATATGTTAGTTGTGAGATGATGTATTACGGAACGAGTAAAGAGACTTGCCGTTAACGAGATTGAACTAGGTATTGGATACCGACGATCGAATCTCGGGCAAGTAACATACCGATGACAAAGGGAACAACGTATGTTGTTATGCGGTCTGACCGATAAAGATCTTCGTAGAATATGTAGGAGCCAATATGGGCATCCAGGTCCCGCTATTGGTTATTGACCAGAGACATGTCTCGGTCATGTCTACATTGTTCTCGAACCCGTAGGGTCCGCACGCTTAAGGTTACGATGACAGTTATATTATGAGTTTATGCATTTTGATGTACCGAAGGTTGTTCGGAGTCCCGGATGTGATCACGGACATGACGAGGAGTCTCGAAATGGTCGAGACATAAAGATTGATATATTGGAAGCCTATGTTTGGACATCGGAAGTGTTCCGGGTGAAATCGGGATTTTACCGGGTTACCGGGAGGTTACCGGAACCCCCCGGGAACCACATGGGCCTTCATGGGCCTTAGTGGAAAGGAGAAAAGGGCAGCCCAAGGGGGCTGCGCGCCTCCCCCCTTCCCCTAGTCCTATTAGGACTAGGAGAGGTGGCCGGCCACCCCTCTCCCTCTTTCCCCCTTGGGAATCCTAATTGGAATAGGATTGGAGGGGAGTCCTACTCCCGGTAGGAGTAGGACTCCTCCTGCGCCTCCTCCTCCTGGCCGGCGCACCCTCCCCCCTTGGCTCCTTTATATACTGAGGCAGGGGCACCTCTAAACACACAAGTTGACACAAGTTGATCCACGTGATCAATTCCTTAGCCGTGTGCGGTGCCCCCTGCCCCCTGCCACGACGCCTTATGAACTGTGGTTTGGCAAGAAACCAAAGTTGTCGTTTCTTAAAGTTTGGGGCTGCGATGCTTATGTGAAAAAACTTCAAACTGATAAGCTCGAACCCAAATCGGAGAAATGTGTCTTCATAGGATACCCAAAGGAAACTGTTGGGTACACCTTCTATCACAGATCCGAAGGCAAAACATTCGTTGCTAAGAATGGATCATTTCTAGAGAAGGAGTTTCTCTCGAAAGAAGTGAGTGGGAGGAAAGTAGAACTTGACGAGGTAACTGTACCTGCTCCCTTACTGGAAAGTAGTTCATCACAGAAAACTGTTTCAGTGACACCTACACCGGTTAGTGAGGAAGCCAATGATAATGATCATGAAACTTCAGATCAAGATACTACTGAACCACGTAGATCAACCAGAGTAAGATCCGCGCCAGAGTGGTACGGAAATCCTGTTCTGGAAGTCATGCTACTAGATCATGATGAACCTACGAACTATGAAGAAGCGATGGTGAGCCCAGATTCCGCAAAGTGGCTTGAAGCCATGAAATCCGAGATGGGATCCATGTATGAGAACAAAGTATGGACTTTGGTTGACTTGCCCGATGATCGGCAAGCAATTGAGAATAAATGGATCTTCAAGAGGAAGACGGACGCTGATAGTAGTGTTACTATCTACAAAGCTAGAATTGTCGCAAAAAGGTTTTCGACAAGTTCAAGGTGTTGACTACGATGAGATTTTCTCACTCGTATCTATGCTTAAGTCTGTCCGAATCATGTTAGCAATTGCCGCATTTTATGAAATCTGGCAAATGGATAAACAAAACTGCATTCCTTAATGGATTTATTAAAGAAGAGTTGTATATGATGCAACCAGAAGGTTTTGTCAATCCTAAAGGTACTAACAAAATGTGCAAGCTCCAGCGATCCATCTATGGACTGGTGCAAGCCTCTCGGAGTTGGAATATACGCTTTGATGAGTTGATCAAAGCATATGGTTTTATACAGACTTTTTGAGAAGCCTGTATTTACAATAAAGTGAGTGGGAGCACTACAACCTTTCTGATTAGTATATGTGAGTGACATATTGTTGATCAGAAATGATGTAGAATTTTTCTGCAAAGCATAAAGGAGTGTTTTAAAGGAGTTCTTTAAAAGGAAAAGACCTCAGTAAAAGCTACTTACATATTAAGCATCAAGATCTATTGAGATAGATCAAGACACTTGATAAGATTTTCAATGAGTACATACCTTGGCAAGATTTTGAAATAGTTCAAAATGGAACAGTCAAAGAAAGAGTTCTTGCCTGTGTTGCAAAGGTATGAAATTGAGTAAGACTCAAATCCCGACCACAGCAGAAAATAGAAAAAATGAAAAGTCATTCCCTGTGCCTCAGTCATAGGTTCTATAAAGTATGCTATGCTATGTACCAGACCTATTGTATACCTTACTCTGAATTTGGCAAGAGAGTACAATAGTGATCTAGGAGTAGATCACTGGACATTGGTCAAGAATATCCTTAGTAAGGACTAAGGAGATGTTTCTCGATTATGGAGGTGATAAAAGAGTTTGTTGTAAAAGTTACACTAAGTCTCAACCTGGATACATATTGAAAGTGGGAGCAATTAGCTAGAGTAGCTCCGTGCAGAGCATTGTTGACATAAATATTTGCAAAATACTTACGGATCTGAATGTGACAGACCCGTTGACTAAGATTCTCTCACAAGCAAAAACATGATCGCACCTTAGTACTCCTTGGGTGTTAATCACATAGCGATGTGAACTAGATGACTGAATCTAGTAAAACCCTTTGGGTGTTGATCACATATCGATGTGAACTATGGGTGTTAATCACATGGTGATGTGAACTATTGCTGTTAAATCACATGGCGATGTGAACTAGATTATTGACTCTAGTGCAAGTGGGAGACTGAAGGAAATATGCCCTAGAGGCAATAATAAAGTTATTATTTATTTCCTTATAATCATGATAAATGTTTATTATTCATGCTAGAATTGTATTTACCGGAAACATAATACATGTGTGAATACATAGACAAACATAGTGTCACTAGTATGCCTCTACTTGACTAGCTCGTTAATCAAAGATGGTTATGTTTCCTAACCATGAACAATGAGTTGTTATTTGATTAACGAGGTCACATCATTAGTAGAATGATCTGATTGACATGACCCATTCCATTAGCTTAGCACCTGATCGTTTAGTATGTTGCTATTGCTTTCTTCATGACTTATACATGTTCCTACGACTATGAGATTATGCAACTCCCGTTTACCGGAGGAACACTTTGGGTACTACCAAACGTCACAACGTAAATGGGTGATTATAAAGGAGTACTACAGGTGTCTCCAATGGTCGATGTTGGGTTGGCGTATTTCGAGATTAGGATTTGTCACTCCGATTGTCGGAGAGGTATCTCTGGGCCCTCTCGGTAATACACATCACATAAGACTTGCAAGCATTACAACTAATATGTTAGTTGTGAGATGATGTATTACGGAACGAGTAAAGAGACTTGCCGTTAACGAGATTGAACTAGGTATTGGATACCGACGATCGAATCTCGGGCAAGTAACATACCGATGACAAAGGGAACAACGTATGTTGTTATGCGGTCTGACCGATAAAGATATTCGTAGAATATGTAGGAGCCAATATGGGCATCCAGGTCCCGCTATTGGTTATTGACCAGAGACATGTCTCGGTCATGTCTACATTGTTCTCGAACCCGTAGGGTCCGCACGCTTAAGGTTACGATGACAGTTATATTATGAGTTTATGCATTTTGATGTACCGAAGGTTGTTCGGAGTCCCGGATGTGATCACGGACATGACGAGGAGTCTCGAAATGGTCGAGACGTAAAGATTGATATATTGGAAGCCTATGTTTGGACATCGGAAGTGTTCCGGGTGAAATCGGGATTTTACCGGGTTACCGGGAGGTTACCGGAACCCCCCGGGAGCCATATGGGCCATCATGGGCCTTAGTGGAAAGGAGAAAGGGGCAGCCCAAGGTGGCTGCGCCTCTTTCCCCTCCCCTAGTCCTATTAGGACTAGGAGAAGGTGGCCGGCCCCCCTCTCTCCCTTCCCCTCCAAGGAATCCTAGTTGGACTAGGATTGGGGGGAGGAATCCTACTCCCAGAGGGAGTAGGACTCTCCTGCGCCTCCCTCTTTGGCCGGCCAGCCTCCCCTCCTCTCCTCCTTTATATACGGAGGCAGGGGCACCTCTAAACACACAAGTTGACACAAGTTGATCCACGTGATCGATTCCTTAGCCGTGTGCGGTGCCCCCTGCCACCATATTCCTCGATAATACTGTAGCGGAGTTTAGGCGAAGCCCTGCTGCTGTAGTTCATCAAGATCGTCACCACGCCGTCGTGCTGACGAAACTCTTCCCCGACACTTTGCTGGATCGGAGTCCGGGGATCGTCATCGAGCTGAACGTGTGCTCGAACTCGGAGGTGCCGTAGTTTCGGTGCTTGATCGGTTGGATCGTGAAGACGTACGACTACTTCCTCTACGTCGTGTCATTGCTTCCGCAGTCGGTCTGCGTTGGGTACGTAGACAACACTCTCCTCTCGTTGCTATGCATCACATGATCCTGTGTGCGCGTAGGAAATTTTTTGAAATTACTACGAAACCCAACATGAACCAGGCAAGCATGTGTGAACTTTTGATATGATGAGTGTTTTGGCATGTTTGCATTTTAGTAAGTTTCATGGCATGTTTGTGAGCATACCAATGAACGTTATGTTTCATGCAAAGTTGAGGCAAGTGAGTTCGATGATCCATACGTTGTTGGATGTGAATGTGCATGGCCATGTGTTGGCATGAGGATGGGTAAGATGGCAGTGTTGTAGTATGCCAGTCTTATGCCATACCATTTGACTTCAGTGTCGACCCGTATCGGTTCGGTCCCCATCCTTTTCCCTTCCCGTACTACCACATGTTTTCCGCAAGGGATATGGCTTAGTAAGTTGCAAACCGCTTTCCTGGTACACACCAAATGGAGAGGCCGTGATGATGGTTCCATGGCCCTGGATTAAAGCCAGTCATTCGGTCAGGGGGCATGGGTGTTTCCGGTTGGGACCGAGAGGGGGGCACCCCTTAGAACGCGCGTATATAAATTTGATCCCATGCTATTTGAGATTGTGATCTCCCCGTCTCAAGTTTTTCTTGTACGTTGTCTAGGATGATTCCTGACATCGTGAGGTGTGATGGGTGTGTACTGGATCGCTGTGTTTTGTTCTGAAATACCGTAAACGGAACTAGTCCTTCGGGACTACGGAGATCCGTTGGCTGTGGGTAATTTTAGTACAAACTCTGCAGAGTCATAAATCCTCGAATCATCTTATCCACATCCAAGTCCTGTATTATCTTATCCTGACAAGTGTCAGTTTTGGTGACAGAAACTCCGGTGAATCACATGAGTACTAAGCCCGGTTAAATGTTTATTCCTGTGGATGGACTAACTCGTATATTGTCATGTGTTGAATATTTAATTATGAGCACTATATACTTGTGATGAAAGCCCTTTATGTGATGTCGCTCAAACGTCCGACTGTGGCAGTACTGTTATATACTTCCATTATAAGCCCTTTCTGCGATGTCGCTCAGACGTCCGACTATGGCACTGTTATCTTTTATTTTCATTATAAGCCCTTTCTGCGATGTCGCTCAGACGTCCGACTGTGGTATTGTTATCATTTATTTCTATTATAAGCCCTTTCTGCGATGTCGCTCAGGCGTCCGACTGTGGCATTGTTATCTTTTATTTTTATTATAAGCCCTTTCTGCGATGTCGCTCAGACGTCCGACTGTGGCATTGTTATCTTTTATTTTCATTACAAGCCCTTTTCGTGGTGTCGCTCAGACGCCCGACTGCGGCATGATTTTCTTTTACTTATTTATTCACCCTTCGAGGCGTCGCTTCAGACACCCGATCGGTTTTCAGTTATTTTTGTTGGGTTTTCAGGCGGACTACCACCGACTCTCTTTTTAATTACCTTGCTTACTAAATTGAACGTGCATTGATAAATTGATCATGTTGCATTTCATGCATTCATTTGTTATATCTTACGTCCGAACTGTCTTGCGAGTACTTTCAAAGTACTCACCTGGCTTGTTGATTTGGCCAGATACTGACGAAGGCGATCTCATGGATGAAGAATTTGATAGCGAGTCCGACGCCTAGAGGAGTCCCAGTTAGTCTCGTGCGACCCTGGATTTGGTCACTGTATTATATCCGCTTCCGCTACCCGAATAAAATTCATCGAGCCTCACCTCGACGCTCGATGAGCTGCCAGCTTAGGAGTCGTGTTATCCACTCCACTGTGTCACTCCACCACTACTTCATTCTCGAGTCAGTAGTATGCCACCATACCATTGTGACATATCCGCCATTATGTATAATTATTGGCGCGCTTGTAATGATTTGTTGAGCATCCTTAGCTCGACCCATGTAATATATTTTATGCTACTGGCTTATTGTATCAAGAATTTTGTCTACCAGTAAGGAGGATTTTCCTCATATTGGACCCAAAAGATCGGCTTCTCAATAAATATTTTTATTGAAAAACCGGTCGTGACACTATACATATAGCTAGCTAGGTCCTTATAACTCGTTTTTACCCACATGTCAATCGATCTACCTCATTAGTTGTGTCTCTCCCTTCCTCCGACAAACAACAATTGATCTACCGATCTAGTTAGGTTTGCTTACCAAACACATGGTTCCCCTTCATCATCTATGCATGCATCCCGACAGATCTGTCATGCACAGGCACACACAGAAACACATCCCCACTCTTATTGATAACATTGCAGTTCCACCCTCAGTTTGTCTAGTAGGCCTCTCCCACCATCTTCGAGAAGCAACTCCATCACCCATCCAACACTCTACCCCTCTCCCTCCCTCTCTCCCTCCTCTCTCTCTCTCTGTCCCATCATATTTCCCGTCCTTCAGTTATGTATGGATGTCGACCTATCTCCCTCAAGACATAGCTGGGTCTCTCCTTCTCAACACATATATGAGTCGTTCTACTTCTATAGTTAGGCCTCTACCTACCCCTCCCACCACCCCCTCCCCCCCACACACACCGATACATCGAGCGCTCTAGTCATGTCTCCCTGCCACACACAAACTTGATGTGCGCCCTCTAACGTTCCGGTAGGCTAGTCGCCCTATATCTTTGACTTGTACACATGAACAATTTCGATGGCTCTCTTCATC